>NW_027325372.1:31999401-32461901 GCF_036924035.1 Leuresthes tenuis | reverse complement strand
TGATCAGCTACTATAGATCTACAAATCCTAAGTCCTTAAAGAGCGTATGTAGTGCTGCCCTCTCTTTTGTAACTGCTGGTCCACTCCTTCAGAGTAAACAGAAGAAACTTGTGCTACAAAAGAAAATGGACCAGACTCCGTGAATAATCCCTATATAGAGCAGTGCTGACCAACACGTCATTGGGGTCATCAGGTGGGAACCTCCTTTCATGGCACCTCCAGGAGGCTAGACAGTGATCTCTGGCATCCCAGAGCCACTCCCCTAATGCCAGCCATCACTGCTCCTCACACCACAGAAACCATCTTTTCTTCCACAACCACAAGCTGCCCCAGCCTCTCACCAACTGCACACCAGTCATAGCTGGTGGGGATACAAACCCTGGTTTGGGTAGGGGGTAATGACAGTATAGAGGGTGCCAGAGGTGGGGGCAGGACAAGACACACCAGCAGATTCAGCAGACAAACTCACCTAAATTTACTTTTATCCAAAAATACATCCATCACTTGATTAATGTCTCCTGCTAGAATTATCTCTCTCTATTTCCACCAGAATTTTATTCACCTCTTTGAGGATATAAGTTACACAACACCGTCTTTGTCCCAAGAATAATTGCCTCTATACTATATATACAGTATGTTAAGTATAAAGCTAAAGAAACCATAAATTGATTTTTGAATATTTCATTATATACTATAAAATTAGCCCACTGATACTTTCTATAGGCTTCTTAAATGTATAGTGGAAATATAGAGCACTCACAGCGATGTCAGACGTTTATGTCAGCCTAGTTATACTTTGTTTTTTTTTTGTTTTTTTCTTACAAGCTTTTTCCCTTTTTTAGAAATTTAAATGCAGAACTTGTACTGGTGTAGTGGCGCATGTAGCTTAATATAATATAAGGATTTATCCGAAAGTTCTCACTATCTGAATAAGCCTTACGTTTTGTTCGGACCTTTTTCTTCCATCTCATCTTCCTCTTCTGCCATTTTCAAAGATTTTCTGCAGAACTCTCATTCCATCAATTTTAAAACTCTTCATGATTCAATCTCGATTCAATCTTACTTTTCATCACAGGTTCCGTATTTTGACTAGTGGAGGCGGGGCATGAAGTAGGCTTATGCTACCCTTTCAGCCAATGATATGTCTAAACCTGTTGTGACATCTGCCTGGGCGTATTTTGTAATACAAGCTAATTCTGGCCGTAAGAGATTATGGGTTAAACAAAGGAACCTGGTTTCTGCATTCCTTCGTTTCATAAACACTCGTTCAGAGGATTCTGAAAACACCATAACTTGTTAAGATATAAAGGTTAAAGATGTAGCATAAACTTAGGATCAAAAACAATGTAACATGATGTTTATGAGTCTCAAAATTCAGATGGATATATGTAAAGTTATGACATATGAATAACAAACCAAACAATGTCATCTTCCTGTGTTAAACATGGAATACAAGAAAAAACAGCAGGAAACGTTGGTTAACAGTTAACCGCATTACTTCATATAAATGTCAAATGTCATATAAATGTTGTTGGCTTCGTTTTGGGTTACACTATCCAGTACTACAGACTAGAGCCCTGCGTGGGACTGTTTTCTTCATCCCGCTCCCGCTAAATTTCTGACCATTACCGCCCACACCTGCATGTTTATGTCCACTCCCGCCCACACCTGCATGTTTATGTCCACTCCCGCCCGCACCTGCAATGTTTATGTCCACTCCCGCCCACACCTGCATGTTTATGTCCACTCCCGCCCACACCTACATGTTTATGTCCACTCCCGCCCGCACCTGCAATGTTTATGTCCACTCCCGCCCACACCTGCATGTTTATGTCCACTCCCGCCCGCACCTGCATGTTTATGTCCACTCCCGCCCGCACCTGCATGTTTATGTCCACTCCCGCCCGCACCTGCATGTTTATGTCCACTCCCGCCCACACCTACATGTTTATGTCCACTCCCGCACGCACCTGCATGTTTATGTCCACTCCCGCCCGCACCTGCATGTTTATGTCCACTCCCGCCCGCACCTGCATGTTTATGTCCACTCCCGCCCGCACCTGCATGTTTATGTCCACTCCCGCCCGCACCTGCATGTTTATGTCCACTCCCGCCCGCACCTGCAATGTTTATGTCCACTCCCGCCCACACCTGCATGTTTATGTCCACTCCCGCCCGCACCTGCAATGTTTATGTCCACTCCCGCCCGCACCTGCATGTTTATGTCCACTCCCGCCCGCACCTGCATGTTTATGTCCACTCCCGCCCGCACCTGCATGTTTATGTCCACTCCCGCCCACACCTGCATGTTTATGTCCACTCCCGCCCACACCTGCATGTTTATGTCCACTCCCGCCCGCACCTGCATGTTTATGTCCACTCCCGCCCACACCTGCATGTTTATGTCCACTCCCGCCCGCACCTGCATGTTTATGTCCACTCCCGCCCGCACCTACATGTTTATGTCCACTCCCGCCCACACCTGCATGTTTATGTCCACTCCCGCCCACACCTGCATGTTTATGTCCACTCCCGCCCACACCTGCATGTTTATGTCCACTCCCGCCCACACCTGCATGTTTATGTCCACTCCCGCCCACACCTGCATGTTTATGTCCACTCCCGCCCGCACCTGCATGTTTATGTCCACTCTCGCCTGCTCCCGCATGTTTATGTCCACTCCCGCCCACACCTACATGTTTATGTCCACTCCCGCCCACACCTGCATGTTTATGTCCACTCCCGCCCGCACCTGCATGTTTATGTCCACTCCCGCCCACACCTGCATGTTTATGTCCACTCCCGCCCACACCTGCATGTTTATGTCCACTCCCGCCCACACCTGCATGTTTATGTCCACTCCCGCCCGCACCTGCATGTTTATGTCCACTCCCGCCCACACCTGCATGTTTATGTCCACTCCCGCCCGCACCTGCATGTTTATGTCCACTCTCGCCTGCTCCCGCATGTTTATGTCCACTCCCGCCCACACCTACATGTTTATGTCCACTCCCGCCCACACCTGCATGTTTATGTCCACTCCCGCCCACACCTGCATGTTTATGTCCACTCCCGCCCACACCTGCATGTTTATGTCCACTCCCGCCCGCACCTGCATGTTTATGTCCACTCCCGCCCACACCTGCATGTTTATGTCCACTCCCGCCCACACCTGCATGTTTATGTCCACTCCCGCCCACACCTGCATGTTTATGTCCACTCCCGCCCACACCTGCATGTTTATGTCCACTCCCGCCCGCACCTGCATGTTTATGTCCACTCCCGCCCGCACCTGCATGTTTATGTCCACTCCCGCCCACACCTGCATGTTTATGTCCACTCCCGCCCACACCTGCATGTTTATGTCCACTCCCGCCCGCCCTCTTCTCCCGTCCCGCAGGAAAAAACACGTAATTTTATAGGTTATTAATAAAGAGATTCATGGACAATTGAGAAACTTCTCCAAATGTCAGACTTGCCTTGCTTTGTCTTTGTGCTGTAAAGACCTTCTTTGAGCTTCCTTTCCACATCATTTATTGACATCCTGTCGCTAGGATACATCCTGACAGTGTTGCCAGGTGGGAAATGTAGTATTATTGTACCAGAGACATAAAATGATCTTATTTTGAGGAAAATGATCGTACACCTGTCATAACTAAAATAACAAGTCTATTGAGTTGCTATAGTCACTCTAGTGTTGAATAGTGTCTATGAATGGGCACTCGCGGCTTTGCATCAGCAGTTGCTCAACTAATGAGCCAAATCATGATGCCTGTAGGCAACCTGTTAGAAACTTCTGAGGCAAATGTCACCCGTAGCTCACATAGAAAAGCATGATTGGCTTGAAACTTGTGACATGGAAATGGAAATGCCTTCAGGGTTCACAAAAAAATCCGACAGACAGTTGCGACAAGCTGATTACAACCACACATTCACAGTATGGTCAAATTATCATATCATATATGTGGCCTTTTATGGGATTATTGATCGTACATCGGGCAAAATTATCATACAAATACGATAATTATCGTACACGTGACCTGGCAACACTGCATCCCGATCCCGCAGTAGGTTTTTTTTGGTTGTTTTTTTTTTTTTTTAGCCGCCCGCAGCAAAGTTCTTACCGCCCACTCCCGCGAGATTTGAGTTGGGTCAAAATCACAATGCAGCCCTTTACTGCAGACCACTAGGGGGCAATGTGGCTCCAGAAGCCAATTAGTCATTTTCCAAAAATAATGACTTCTTCTGTATTCTTCCATGAAGGTGACAATGTATGCACAAGATATAAGTGAATTTGTGTATTGTGGCGAGCAGTAGAGACTTGAGTGTCTGCCACGGACACACCCTTCAATCCACCCGACAAAATGGCACCATTACATCCCAAGGGCTGCGGCTGGGCAAGACGAAGGCGTGTACTGCATTTCGTCTGGCTACACAAAACTAACCCCAACGGCATGGGTATTTAGTAAATTTCTGCTTGCAGCTCGGGCCCTAATTAGTGAGTGGCAGCTCTTACTACAGAAGATAAAATAAAGATTTGCTATACATGGGAGTCGTACAGTGAAATCGGGGCAGGGCTTTCTTTTCAGCAGACTAGGATACATACATTCTTATGTGCTTTCAATCATACATTCATTCTGTAGAATAGAAATAGAATAGAATGAAAAATACTTTATTCATCTCATCAGTGGGGGAAATTCCAAATTAGTCAAACAGCTCTTTTAAATATTTACAATGATTGTATTTTATAATAATAATTATAAATGAATACATAAATACACAAATTTGAAAAAAACATCACTATTAAAAAGCCTTATGGCTGTGGGGACCAAGGACCTCCTGAACCTCTCAGTCCTGCAGCACAGTGAGATGAGCCTCTCCCTGCAGCTGCTCCTCTGTCCTGCCAGGATGCTGTGAAGAGGATGTTTATTGTTCTCCAAAACAGAATACAGTTTCCTCCTCATCCGTTGCTCCACTACAGCACTGAAACGGTCTAGCCTTCTGCCTACTACAGAACCAGCCTTGTCCAGGCGCCTGCAGTTTTTGTCTGTTGTGCAACTCCCCCAGCAGACAACAGCATAGAACAGTGCACTCTCAGTGATAGTGTGATAAAACATGCAGTCCACCACCAGCTCTTTGGTCTGGGTAAAGTTCAGGAGCAAACAGTTATTTTTGGTCCAGCCATTGAAGGACTCCACAAGGTCCCTGTACTCCTTCTCCTGTCCACCGTGCACACATGCCACAACAGCCGTATCATCAGAATACTTCTGTATGTGGCAGGTCTCCCAGTTGTACCTGAAGTCTGATGTGTACAGGGTGAAAGAAAAGGAGCCAAAACAGTACCCTGTGAAGCCCCAGAACTACATTCCAGTGTTCCAGAAACACATCTCCCCATCCTGACATACTGTGGTCTGGCAGTCAAATAGTCTTTAATCCACGATGACAGGGAGGAGGCCACACCCATGCCTAGACGCTTGTTTTTCAGTATGGGAGGCCGGTTCGTGTTGAAGGCACCGGAAAAGTCAGTGAACATGATTCTCACATATGAACCAGGCACATCCAGATAAGCATATGCCCGATGCAGCATGTACAGAATTGCGTCTTCCACTCCTATGTGTTTCTGGTAGGCAAACTGGAGTGGGTCAAGATCCTCAGCAACCTGCAATCTCATGCGGTGAACAAGGAGTCTCTCCAAGGTCTTCATGATATGAGATGTCAAAGCCACCGGTCTGTAGTCATTCAGCTCCACCGGTTGCCCTAATTTGGTTGAGACAAGAAGTTTTCCACAGCATTGGGACTTTTTCCATCTGAAGAGCCCATGAAGAGGGACTGCTCGTTGACCAGCATAGTCCCTCAGAAGCCTTGAACAGACTCCATCTGGGCCTGCAGCCTCCCTGACGGAGGTCTCCTGAGCTCTGCTCCAACCTCATCTGTAGACACAGAGTTTGTAGCGGTGGGATAGCGACAGGAGTGATGTGTCTATCAATCATAGAGATGGGGGTGGGGGTGTGAACCAGGCTGTTGGACTAAGGAGGCCTGGTGGTGGAAGCTGCTGCAGAGGTGGATGTGCAGCTGGGCTCAGGAGGCCTGGCAGTGGAAGCTGCTGCAGAGGTGGAGGTACAGCTAGACAGAAGAAGCTTGTTGGTGAGAGTTGCTGCAGAGGTGGAGGTGTGGCTGGGTTCAGGAGGCCTGGCAGTGAAAGCTGCTGCAGAGGTGGAGGTGTGGCTGGGTTCAGGAGGCCTGGCGCTGGAAACTGCTGCAGTGGTGGAGGTACAGCTAGACAGAAGAAGCTTGTTGGTGAGAGTTGCTGCAGAGGTGGAGGTGCAGTTAGGCAGAGGAAGAGGCTTGGCGCAGCGAGTTGCCATTGAAGTGGAAGTACAGCTGGGCAGTGGAAGCAGTTTAGAGGAAGCAGCTGAAATGTTGGGGGTAGAGGGAGCAGCAGCAGAGGTAGAAAAAGCCACACTATCAAATCTGTTGAAATAGTGGTTAAAAGTATTGGCTCTCTCCACTTCACCTTCCACAGACTGAGAGTTCTTCAGTCTGTATCCAGTGAGGGTCCTCCTGCCCCTCCACACCTCCTTGGTGTTATTGTTCTCCAGCTGTCTCTCTACCTTTTTCTTGTACTCCACCTTAGCTCGATGTAGTGTCTTTTTAAGCTCCCGTTGTACATTCCTCCGCTTTTCTCCATCCCCATTCTGGAACGCCCTCTTTTTTTGGTTCAGGAGGTCTTTGATGTCGCTGGTGATCCATGGTTTATTATTTGGATAGCACCTTACAGTCCTCACTGGAATCACAGTGTCCCTACAGAAGGTAATGTAATCAATCACCTTCTGGTGACCACTTCCTGAAAGATCTGGTAGTAACAGGAAGTCTTTGTACACAAGGTCTGTATGTGGGTTGTAGATAGACCATGCTGTGATCAGATCTACCCAGTGGTGGAAGAGACACTGCCCTGTAAGCCTCCTTCACATTAGCATAACAGATCTAATGTCCTTTCTCCTCGTGTTGGACAGTCCACATTCTGTACAAAGCCAGGCAGGCAGGAGGATAGAGAGATGTGGTTGAAATCCCCTGTGATTGCAATGAATGCCTCAGGATGGCATCATGGATGACGTCACACGCCGTTGTAGGTACCGTCCTCGGTGGAACGTAAACAGCAATGACAACTCTATATATATATATATATATTTATACCAACTGACAGCAGTTCAATGTCTGGACAGCATACCCTCTCTAACGGTCACATTGTGGGGTTAAAAATAATAATACCCCCACCTTTCTGCTTACTGTTCATACTCTGGACACGACCTGCTCATACGGCTGTGCAGCCGGGTATGTCCACACATGAGTCTGGTGTGTTGTTGTTCAGCCAGGACTCAGGCAGACAGATCAAACTGCTCTCCTTATACAGCCGGTTCCGCACAAGCACCTCTAGCTCATCACACTTGTTTGGTAGCAAGTTAGCGTTTCCCATAATCACAGAGGGCAGAAAAGGCTTGTACCTCCACCTCCTGTTGTGCCTCTTTTCCTTTAGCTTTGCTCCAGCTTTGCATCCACGGTTCAGCTTTCTTAGCTCAGTCGGAATTGGATGTTTCATTCTGCGTCCAGTCCTTGACACTGCCAACAGTTCTTCTCTTGTGAACACTGCTCTAGTACAGGTAGCAGTGCACATTGTCAAAAAAATATGAAATGTAAATAAAAAGCAGATCACAAAAAATCTGCTAAAAATGTTTAGATTAAAAGTCAAATTACATATAATTACATATAGTTACATATAATGATTAAATATAATTAGTACAAATAATTATATATAATAAGCGACAAACAAAATTCAGAACTACACAGACTTGCTGCCAATAAGGCCGGAGAATAGACACCGAATTTTTTTTCTTTTTTTTAATAACTGAAATAAATACAAAGTACTGTTATCTCCACCTTGTCGGTAGGTTTAGCATATAGTAGTATAGCATATAGTTTAGCATATTGAGTCATAGGGTGTAAGTAATGTTGAGTATTATAATATTTTATGCCAGTGTATCATACCATGATGTACTTTTGCATCAGCGGCATTACACAGAACATTTTATGAAATAATGCACAGGAATATTACTCACTGGGTTTAGCGTTCAGTGTTCAACTGTTTCTCAGTCTGGTTGTCTTGCTTTTCAAACACCTGTACCTCTTGCCAGAGGGCATGAAGTTGAACGTGTGCTGTCATGAGTGAGATGGGTTGGCAGCAATTTTTTTTTGCTCTCTATATATTTTCACTCCAAAACAACCGACATTGTTTTGGCAAAATTACACATGATCCAACATTAATTTTAGTGACCTCCAATTGGCGTAACCGGGTGTCATTACCGCCGACGTGAATAACTATTTTACCGTATTTACGCTTATCCTTAGCCAGCAGTTTTAAATAGGATTCTATGTTGCCAGCTCTGGCCCCTGGAATGCATTTGACTATGGTCGCTGGTGTCGCTAATGCCACGTTTCTGACTATAGAGCTGCCAATTACCAGGGTTTTGTCCTCAGAGGGTGTGTCGCTGAGTGGGGAAAATCTATTTGAAACGTGGACAGGTTGATGGTGATGGCTTGACTTTAGGACTATGACTCCTCTTCCTGACAGTCACCCAGCCACTCTTAAGTCCCGGCTGCTCGGGATCTTTTAGGGGGCGACAACTGGAGGTGGCTCCGCACTGACTAAAGGGGCCTGGCTCACTATCGGGTGGTTTTAAACAGTGCAGAGCCGAGCTTCCAATTCAGATAACCTCGCCTCCAAAACTACAAAAAGACTACATTTGTTACATGTACCATTACCACTAAAGGAGGCAGAGGAATAACTAAACATCTGACACAGGGTTTCCCTTAGAAAACTTGCTAAGCCTGGCGGTAGGGCTTAGCAAGGAAACACTGTGTTTTTGTAAAAAATAAATAAATAAATAAATTGGAATAAAAAAATGTTAAAAGTTGACAGGAATTTTGAAATTATGACAATTATATATTATTGTAAGACATTTATTATCAATACTTATCAACATTACTTAATACAGTTTTAACAAACACAAAAAAAACTTTAAGAGCTTGTTATTAAAGGGGAACTCCGGTATTTTTAAACCTAGACCTTATTTCTGGCATGAAATACATTCATCTACTCACTGAGAACAGTTTGGTGAAAGTCGGCGTCCTTCAGAAGATATTTAGATAACTGGAGATCCATATAACGGAGAGAACGATGCAGCCTCTAAATAAGGCATTATCTGTCTTTATTTCACCAATACTTTAAGAAGAATGAATGAATGAACGTGTGCTATAGCTCTGTTAGCTCATAGCTGCTGTTAGCTCATAGCTGCTGTTAGCTCATAGCTTCTGTGTTGTTGTTGTTATTGGTGGCTATCGGGGGGCTTATAGAGGGCTTTCCACACACTGGTCTACTGGGATGACGTGCTGTTGAGGGCAGTGGAGTGGTGTCAGCCATTATGCCTATCATAGGTGTAATGAGCAGCAGAATTGACAAAGCAGTTACAAATCTCCTTATTATTCTCAGTTTGGCAAACGGTGTTAGATGTAGTGCCACAGGGACAGCACAGCACAGAAGGATGCTCTCCACTAGGTTCACATCTGCAGTGTAAGCATAGAAAAAACCCCAGTTTAATTCTGAGGAGGACATTTTAGCGGCAGCCATTTGACTGACAGCTCTTTGTGGTGTGTGTGTGTGTGTGTGTTTGCTGGGGAAACAAGGAGGGAATTAAGACTTGGCATTATATTGAGAGCTGCCAGCTCGGACTCGTTTTAAGCCTTGTGTGTACGCACACACCTTGTTTGTTGTTTTCATGAAAGCCAATCATTGATATAACCCGTTCTCTTGTAAATGTTTTTCTGTAAATGTATCCATTGCAGCAGAAGGACAAACTTTTATTCTTAAACCAAGTCTTCATCTTAAGAAAAAAAAAAAAGTTGTCTCAAACTACGGGGAGCCCAGTTTCTGTCCCCATGGTGGCACAAGTCTCCATTAATCAATGTGCAGTTCTCCTGCTGGAATGTTGGAAGGTGAACCACTCCATCTGCAAGGATAGCTGGAGGTGCAGAACAAAAGTCCTCTCTGTGTATCTTGGCTGTTTCCCTCCTTTTCTACCTTCCCCACTCCTCTACCCACAACCAGAGACCCCGTGTACACACACACACACACACACATGATTGGCCAGTGTAATATGGCAAATGAACATCTAAGCTTTGGCTACGTTTAAGGGACCCCTGAGAATAAGCATGTGTTTATTTTTACTGTGATAGAGGGGGAGGGGAGGGTTTAAGGAATTGGGGGAGGGTAGAGGAGCAGGGAGGGTTTCTTTGTGGTACTGTACAGCTTGAACAGGAGAAGGGGTTAAACAATCCTTCCTTCTGTTGGAATGCTGTGCTGTATGTGGACCGTTGGTTCCTTTCCTACAAAGAGCTTCTCCTTCAGCACGTACTTCTGCAGTCCAATGCTACCAGTGTAATGCGGCAGATCTTTTTTTGTTTGTCTTTGGAGGACAGATTTTTAACATTTTGATAAAGGTGTCTACCTGTAATGGGTGTGTTTTTTTTATAGCGGTGGCTGGAGCAGCCTGTAGTAGGTATCAGCCTCCACCCTGTCCCCACTCCTACTCGTTTCTCACTATTTGTTCTTTTTTGTTCCATTTGCCTGGCAGAGTACCCAAAGCTAAAAGGGTGGAACGGGTGGGTGGTGGAAGTGTGTGTGAGTGAGAGTGACTGTAGAGTCTTTTTATTATGTAAAGTCTGGCAGCAATCTTGTGGACAGGGAGGGGGGTTGCCAGAGTGGGGAGGGTATGGGGTGCTAGTTACTGACGTGCAGTACAAGGCTCATCAGCGCCATTCACAGCGCAACTTTCTAGCTGATTAAAGGTGGAGGCTCAGCAGAGATTTTACAGGAGCAGCCTGTGTTTTTCTTAAGGCAAATGGAGGCAAAGGCTGCACTGCTGTGTCGCACATTAATTAAAGGGGAAGAAGAAGTGTCAGGGAGGCTTGTATTGTGATATCATCAAGACTCCTCGTGTTAATGAGGCTGCTGCAGAGGTGTGTAACAGAAACATTAGAAGAGGACAGAATGAACAAATTAGAGCAGTGAGAACCAGAGCCCTGTGCAACAAAAGATGGGGAAATTATGGAATATCACAGATTAAGCGTTAATGATGCCAGTTAAATCTGTCAGAATTACCTACGCCCCAGTAGAGACATTTTTTCCTATTTCAGTGTTGTTCCAGGTGTTTGTTGTGTGGCCGTGGTTACTACTAAAGCTGTCCCACAGTGCAAAGGACACCCTTTAGAGTGGGATATGAGGAGGTCTGGTGTTGGAGGGGGTTTACTGCACAAAGAATACTTGTCAGAGCAATACACTGTCATGCCACGGTTATGCTTCGCCACAGCGAGAAGATTCCTGTGGTCACAACTCTTCCAGTGAAAACCTCAAAATTCAGAGCTGTAAAATGGTCCCATGTTGGGATGCATTATTGTAAAACTGAGTTCTTTGTCCATGTTTGCCAAATCAGTTTGAGTAGTGGGTTGGTGAAATCTGAATATCACTACAAGTTAAAGAATAAATAGACTGTGCAGAAGTGACCTGTGAGGACTATTGAAAGTCCATTTCATTAGTCCCTTCATATTCAGTGTTGGCCTCCTGCAGCGATGTCCCTCATCTGTGTGACATCATGGCCAGTACTGTAGGAAGAGTTTCAAGGGGGGGAAAGCATTTGACATCGTATGAATTCAAAGTAAGGGATTGTGCTTTGCTGCAGTATCGCTGCTCAGTCATGTGACCGAGCTAATATCCTCAGAGGACTTGTAGTTCTTACACAACACATCCTTGTGTTTATCTCATAGTAACTAACAAAGAAGTATCTGACATCTCTCAAATGTGTTGCCATCAAGAACACATATCCAGGCTATTCTCAGCCCTCTGCATTTAACCCACTTCCATATGAATGAGTTCAATGCTTTATTTATGTGTGCACTGATGGATTTATCCATCCATCCATTCCTGTTGCATCCATAATTTCACGCAGGTCCATAAGAATCAATGACTGATCAGGTTTTATGTTCAAAAACAACAAAAAGTCACTTTATTTAGGTGGACTTAGGTCACGGATCTCTTTGATTTATTTATTTATCTAACTTTTTTGGGGGGTGATGTTGTTTTCACCTGGTTTAAGTTTTAAGATGCCATGATCAGGCTGTTTCTAACACCAGAGTTCAGAGAAAATTTAGCCAAAGTTTGACTTTGTTGCTCTGCAGCCGAAGCGTCTCAGACCATCCGTGCTGTACATCTTTCTGTGGACATTTCACATTACCAGTAAAGTGATCTGCAGCCGGCTACAAAGCAGGATCAGTGTATCCATGAGGTAACTTAAGGTTAAATTCTGGGTTTTTTAGTATCACAAAGCTGACTCATACAAAGGTGTATCCCCATGGTAACCTAAGCTAGAAATCTAACCTGCTCCAGATAAAAGAGAAATGTAAAGCTCTGAAAAAAAAAGACTTGTTCATGGCCCTTCATCATGTCCTCACCATATGTCAGCGGGAGGGGACGCTTTCAGATCTTTTAGAATGTTTTAGAATGATCGGTCTAACACATTTTTTATGTTATTAAGATCTCTCGACTACAACAGATTTTCTCATATGGTGTTTTAGTGTGCAGCATATGAAACCTACCAAAGTGCACCAGATGATGTCTGCATGTTCATATCCGTCTTATAAAGTGTTTTATTTCAAATGACTGGACAACTGAAGCCCTTTTTATTAAATATTGTGGAGTAGTACTTTTACAATAAGTCCACTGACAGGTTTGGGTAGTTTTCCATTTGGTACAAAGAGCCTTAAATGCAGCCAGGGCTGCAGGTGTGGTATAGATGTCATCACCATCACCTGTCACAGCTCATCTAATGCTGGAAAAGTGTGGGTGGCTTCCTCCACGTTTTGTGATGAACTGTACAAGCGTCTTTGGCTACATTGAAAATTGTGGTTTGTGTTTGACAGGAAACCACTGAGAGATCTGAGATACTGATGGTAAAATGTTTACTGTAACCCTTTGGTTCTCTCTGGTCTCCCTCAGGATGGAGCGGATGTCTGACGAGGCGCTGAGGTTAAACCTGTTAAAACGAGGCCTAGAGTCACCAAGCGAGCGAGAGGAGGCACTGGCCAAGCGCCTAAAAATGGAAGGTCACGAGGCCATGGAGCGCCTTAAGATGCTGGCACTACTCAAACGTAAAGACTTAGCTGACCTAGCGGCCCTAGAGGTCCCGGGAACCCTGAGCGATGGCAAGGGCCCTGGAGCCAGCACCATTCACCACCAGAGCCTAATGAGTGCTGCTTATGAGGAGAAGCTGAACGGCAGTCTAAGGTTCGGAAGCCACAGTGGCCACGTTGGACCAAGTAAGAATGGGAAGGAGAACATCATGGAAGAGCCTGTGGACATGAGTGCAGGGAGAAGATGGTGAGAATAAAGTATTTCCACAGAAAAGCTCTAACAACTACATTTTGAATTAAGAAACGCATTTCATGTTGCCAAACAATTATTTTATGTACACAATAAAGTTACAGAAGTAGCTCCCACATTTAAATTCTCCAAATGTTTTAAAGCTGAAAACTGATCTAATTTCCACAGTCGTGAACAAGGCTTTAATGAATGTGTTATTGGGCCCGCTAAACCCATTCTGAAGTTTATTCTACAGGATCTAAAAGTAAGAGCAGTCCAGTTTCTCTAATGTGGAAGTGGGTATAGGCCTGAAAACTAGTAAGACACTAAAAGCAGGTCATAAAGAGGTTTTAATTTTAGCCAACTAAGTTCATATGCTTATTTTTCTGTTGACCACTTTTATGAAGTTGATGCTCTCCCTGTCAGAATATGTGAAGAATATGAAGTGCCTGGAACTGGGCTGTGCAGCTGTGCCACTGGAACACTTGCCTCGTTTCTGGACCTGACTTGGATCCTTTTAAAGTGTTAAATAACCCTTTTTCCAACTGGCTCACGATACGATAATTTTTGTTTGTGATTACTAAACTAGAGAAGTTTTGTATGGCATCTGGAATCCAGACAGATTTAAAGAAATTCATGTGAGTTGATACTTGATGGGCACGATAACACCCAAACAGATCTGTGTGAAAAACCAAGTGAATGCTCATTTCTAAAGACTTTGAGAGAATTAGAGTGACACATTTTAAGAAGATTCAATCTGGACCTAACTCTACAGAGGTTACAGAGGTTTATCAGTTTCTGGACAAATATTAATCATAGAAATGAAAACTTAACTAGATTCATATATGCAACTCAGGGCCGCAGTCATTGGGTGAGAGGCAAGGTCCATCACAGAGACAAACGACCATCCACTCTCACACACTACCTAGGGTCAATTTAGACATGGGAGGAAGTCGAACATGAAAAGGTGGGAATCGAACATGGAACCCTCTTGCTGTGAGGCAACGGTGCTAACCACCACACCACCGTGCTGCCTTATAGATAAAGAACTAGCAAACATCCTATCAGGAAAGGAGACAGTTAAATCAGGGGGAAATGGAGGATTAAATGCCAGTGACTTGGATTAATGACTTGGTAAATCCAAAGTGTTTTTTCCTAAATAAGGATTTTCTCTGGTTTAACTTACATGTAAAGGCTGTAGAATAGATTTTCTCTTAGATTGTGATGATCATTTTTGTAAACTACCCTTTAAATGGTCTGAATTCTATTGGAAAGTGATTGTTAAACAAAGCTTCTCGTATTTCCCCTGTTTGGTGTAACAGGAGTGTAAAAGATCTCTCTAATCAGTCCAGCATTTGATGGATGAAGGAGGGTGTTTCTGAGAATATCATGAACAAATGTACCACAATATGCACTGATAAACAGTTCTCTGTAAGTAGATATGGTGAAGAGTGTGTTGTTCCATGCTAACCCCTCTCTTATCTTAGTTATATGTTGGTGGGATTGATTTTAATGATGAACAAAATATCAAAGTAACATTTTATTTAAAAAAGAAGGTTTCTGCACAGTAGAGCATGTATTTGTGTGTGTGAATCATGACCATTTAAGAAACACAAGCAGAGCATTTTTGCTTTGAGTCTCACTCAGTGAGCCATTCAGACTCGCAGCAGAAACTCATCATTTTACGAGGTAATCCTCGCCATGTGCCTAGCTTCAACTCTAGATGATGTAACATTCGCTGAACATCAGAGACAGTTCCCTCCTGCTTTTGTGGTGAACGTCTCATCTCATTAGTGATATAGTTCCTTTTTACTGAAGAGATAAATTAGCTTATAATGTCGTACCAGTACTTTGTTTTTAAAAGGTCAAATCTGACTTATAAATGGAATTCCTTTAACTTTTTACCAGTAAGAAATTAGAAAAATACAGATTACCCATTTGTCGCTGAATGCATCGTCATTGTTGGACTGGTAACAGTCATTATTAAAACATGTGTTGGTGTACTGAAAGTGAGTGAAATCCAGAATAATGTTTTCTCTGATTAGACTTCTTCTTTTGTGCCTGTTGGATTTAGTGTTTTCTATTCTTTTTGAATGTTTGTATTTTAATATCAGTCAGTGTTTTACATCTTAAGTATTGCCCTTTCAGTTCATTTTTATAGTGGCCAGTTTTGAACTGTTTGATGAAGAAAGGAAACGACTCATCACATTCTATTGCTGTGGGCGTCACAGTTCCAAACATTTAGCATGACTAAGTTTAATATCTTCTTCTAACCGTGCAAGTTTGATCAAGTTTGTAGGGAAAAAACATCCAACATGACAAAGTGAAACGTTTCCCTGGGTCCACCACAGTCAGAAAGAAGAAAGAAAGAAAGCAGATTTAAAACGTTTAAAAAGAATTCAGACATCAGCTTATTTTTGGGGCTCATCAGTAGTTTGGTAGAGTTAGAAAAACAGTCCACACACACCGTTTTAGACCAGCGAGAGAAAACCGGAGTGCTTGCAGTGCATTATTTCTGTTATTTCTCAACATTAAGCACAGAGAGGGAATTGTTTGGTTTTTCTGGTTTGTTTCTTGATGGCCTTCACTTCAAATGTTTTTTTTCTTTGTCTTCAACGTAGTGAGGCTGACCATGACAGACAGACTCCGTCTCCAGATGTCATCATCCTGTCAGACAACGAGGCATCCAGTCCCAGAACAACACCTCGACCCGAGGAGCGCATGCACCAGGCCAACCTGGACATGTTCAAGGTTGAGGCAACAGCAGCATCCACATCACACATATATATATCCCACTTTCAGCACGACATGAGTGTGCATTTCTGCTCCATATGAACCAACAAATGCGTATACCTCAGAGGAATCCAAATAACAGCAGTGTTCATACTGTCCTCTGCCGTGGTTTTACCCACAGTACATGACAGGAAATGTGAAGCAGATGTATTTGATGTAACCACTTTGATTGTATTTTGGGTTTCTAGTGGTTCCGAAACACAGATGACCTAAAGCTCAGTGCCGTGCCTGAAATCCTTCTGTGTAGACTAAGCATATGTCCTTTATGTTTTTGTATTTTCTCAAGGATGTTTTAATTTGTCTGAAATGTTTTTCTATCTGTATATCATTTCTCATTCAGACTATGTCTGTGTGTTCTAGGGAAAGACGGGAGAGGAGAGGCACCAGATGATCAAAGCTCTTAGGGAGGAGCTGCGTCTGGAGGAGGCTCGCCTCGTGCTGCTCAAGAAACTCAGGCAGAGTCAGATGCAGAAGGAGAACGTGGTGCAGAAGGTCAGTGCTGCTGCTGCTACTGCTGGGTGCTGTTACACCACATCACTCAATATGGTTATATTCACTCTTGAGTAAAGATACATTCACAATCTTTACGGATGCCATCTATGTAACAATTTTCCGTGCATGAAAGCAAAGTCCACTTGTTGACTTTAAGTAGTTCTGATGCTGTGGACTGTGTGAGAAAACCTTCCAGGCATCCTGCTGCCTCTAACCTCCTCTGTGGGAGATCATGGCACATGTAATTCAGCTGAATTCACTGCTCAGATGCTGTCTTTAAGTTACTTGAATGGTAATTCTGTCAGATGAGGCTGTGGTTGTGAAATCAGGCTTTTGTTAGAGCAGAGCGACACTCTGGAAATGCTTTAACATGTAGTCTTAATGGGCTGACTTTCAGTCCCAGTGTCTGACCAAAGACACAGAAAAATCTGTGACTGAGAGCAGCTTTATTGGGAATTCAGCTGGATTAATATACACTTACACTTCAGTTTTTACTAAAAGATGCAAAAAGATGGAACTTTGGAGCACTTGAAGAGCATCTAGGCCTATTTGAGTCTAGTATAAATGTGGGATGATTCTATCCCCAAGTGCACTGTCTGGGTGCGTTCATCCAGTTTGGAGAAGCTTGATTTCACACAACTTCAGACTAATACACTGACATTGATTTTACAAGTCCTGTTTTGTGTGGACTAACACATTAATTGGGACGGCTGTAGCTCAGCAGCAAGAGTGGTCATCTGCCAATCAAAAGAGTAGTGGTTCGATCCCAGCTTCCCTGTACCATGAGTCCATTTTTTTTGGGAAGGACACTCAACCCCATGTTGCCTCCAATGCACCCATTGTTGTGTGATCTGTACCGTGTAGCCTGTAGTACTGTGTGGACTAAGAAGCTTTGAGCAGTCAGCCCATTTACCATAAATGTACTTTTTTTATTGTGCCATTTAAAACAGGCTTAGTGTTTGTGTACAAACAGCAAACTGCCTTTGTGGAAGTGTTAGTGGTGTGCTCTCAGTTCATCAGTTCATCTCTGTGACTACTTTCACTACCAGCTCAGAGACACATCAACTTCCACCTGCCACCCCGGGTCCTGCCTTCAACATGCTGTGTGAAAAAGGCTCCTGATTTCACAGTCCAACACTTGTACATCAATTTCTGACACTGTGTCATCCTCTTGCAGCCTGCTTGTGGAATACTCGGGTCTCAAATGCGATAAAGTACATTTACTCTAGCACTTGATTCAGTTTCAAGGGTTAAAACCCTTCTGCATTAAGCTGCAGCTGCTCCCTAATGATCTGCTGCTGCACACTGATGTGCTGGGATGCAGGTCCAGGTATGCTATATGTTGATGAAGATTCTCAGTCATCCAGGTCATGGTAACCATAAGAGCTTGAATTTCTTATAAGCAGAGAGGGTCGTTACAGTCACATGTGTCACTGAACCCCCTGACCAATGAGCATGTTGTTGGAGTCATTATCACCTCTGAAGTGTCCACCTTTCTACCTTACAATGCTGCATTGTAGGTGCTGGGAAGGTGATACCTGCTGAGTTGACAAAGGCCCAGTTTGGGTATTCACAGGTTTACAGAGCTTTCTTAATAGGTACACTCAGCCTAATGATGTAGTGTTCTGGTGATAGCCAGTTTGTGTTCAAATGGATTATGTCAGCCATAAAACAACATTCTGGTCTGTATGTGTCGGTTTCTGGTAAACCTCTGTGCATGAATATACAACACTGACCAATCTCATTTCCACAAACGAAAGACAATCCTGTAACCAACGAACTGTACCATTCAGGCTGTTCTAGCATTTGCTGAATGGAGGGTGACACCTCAAAGGCCCTGATTAACAAAATTGCTTTATCACATTGAGTCAGACCACAACTAATCATCAGTACATTAGTATATAAGAAAATAAAAATAAAAAAACTGTGTCATGAAAGCTACATCTCTTGTGGATTTAGCTGGACACAAACAGCCATTTGGTTAAGAGCATCTCAAATCTCATTTCATCTTGAGAAAAACAGTCAGATAAGATGGGGGAAGGAAAAAATGTCAATGGCCTCCACCTATAAAACCATTCCTGTTTTGGGGGTCGTCTCATTGCCCCTCTAGTGCACCTGCTGTTAACTACATTAAGACCAAAGCAGATGGAACTAAAGGAAAAGATTAACAACCCCTCAGGTACTTAAATAACTAGATCAATATCCCAGAAGTTTAACTGACTTGATGCCATACTTAAAAAGCATTCCTTTAATTCTTACGAGCAGTGTATATTACAGTTCTACGTGGGTTATTTTTCACTCACTATGGCTGGTTGGATGGATGGAAACGTATATCTTCATACTCGCCCATTCTTATGGGCGGTACCCCCTCTTTTTTCAAGCTCTGGTCCAAACCACATACCATGTATGCCGTACCTGCCTGTATCTTGCACCCCTTTCAGAGGGTCGTCTCAGAGGCCTCTCTGCACAGTATGCACCAAATCAATTCAATTCAGTTTTATTTATATAGCGCCAAATTACAACAAATGTAATCTCAAGGCACTTAAATGATACAGTCCAGTTCAAGCCAATTAGAATCCAATTCATTGTCATAATCCAATCAAATCCAATTAATTAATTTCAAAATTCATATAAATTTAATTCACATAGAGCCAATTCAAAAACAATATCCTAGCTAAGGAAACCAACAGATTGCACCGAAACTTGTCTTCAGTCCAATCTCCCGTCCTGAGTCTGAGGGACTGTGGAAAGGAACGACTCCCTTTAACAGGAAGAAACCTCTGGCAGAACCAGAACCAGGAAGAAACCTCTGGCAGAACCAGACTCAGGAAGAAACCTCTGGCAGAACCAGACTCAGGAAGAAACCTCTGGCAGAACCAGGACCAGGAAGAAACCTCTGGCAGAACCAGACTCAGGAAGAGTGGCCATCCGCTAGACTAGCTTTTTCTAGCCACTGATAGGGTTTGTTGATATCAGCCACCTCTTCAATCTGTCTGTGGTACATACAGTGTAGAGGCTTAGCCTTCCATTAAAGTTCCTTGCTTTCCCTGGGTTTCAGCTGATGCCCGCTAGCCCACAGCCTCCCCCTTAGTGTACAATCTCAGGGTGCTGGACTTTGGGTGAAACCCGCCGTGCATTGTGAGGGGGTTTCTTATCTTGATATCAGCGGCTTCTATCTACACCTTTGGCCAGTTTTGTAAGCCAGAGGGGTATCTGATGACTGACAGGGTGTTGTGTTAATGGCTCAGACTTAGTTCTTCCCATTCAGCTGACTCTTCAGAACCTGCCTTACTCTTTGCAGGTACTTGGTTGGGGCTGACTTCCTTGTGGCCTCCTCATGGTTGTCATTTGCCAGTGGGATCCCAAAATATTTGTAGCTGTCCTTAACGTCTTCTACGGTGCCCTCTGGTAGTTCCACCCCTTCAGTCGGTATCACCTTGCCTGTCTTTGATATCATTCGGCTGCATTTATCTAGTCTGACTGACATCTCGGTGTCTTTGATGTCGATGTCTCGCTCAGTCCTGGAATACAGCTTGAGGTTGTCCATGTAGAGAATTTGGCTTATGGTTGCTCCATTTTGGAGCCGGTATCCATAATTACTCTTTGTAATACTGCGGCTGAGGGGTTTAGGCCTATGCAGAACAGCAGTGGGGACAGAAACAGCAAATATTTGTCAAGATGTACATGGAATGTGTAAGTTGATTTAAAATGTATATAAGTTTTAATGTTGGTTGATGTCGGTTGGCAGGTCCCAGTGGTCCAGGGCTCTGGATCCTCTGTTCAGCCTCCCCCCATCCACAGCTCTCCTGGCTTGGGAAAGCTGCCTGTGAGGCCAGGCCTACACAACCCAGAGTCTCAGAACCTTCGCAATGCACAGGTATGTGTGTGTTTTTGAATATAAAGAACTAGAGGTGTGTATGACAAAGCAAGCTTAATTTCTTAAAGAGAGATCCTCAGGTGAATGTCAGTTTTCTGTGTCACGAACGTGCCTTTCTTTTGACCTTGAAAGACCACCGTGGTAACCTAGGCTGAACTTATGACCTGCTCTGGAGCAGTTTATGTCCAGAGTTTCGGATGACTTTGTCATCAAGTCTGTCACTTTCGTCAGACAGACTCACTGATTCTTGTCCTGATGATATCCCAGACAGTAATCAAACTAAGGCTAGAAGTATACCTGCTGTTAACTATGCATATGCATGTGTATCATGACTGCTTGTTTGGTGTGCAGTTGTGTATGTACTCAGAAATTGTTGCACGTGTTGTTTTTCAATTCAATTCAGTTTTATTTATAAAGTGCCAAATTACAACAAATGTAATCTCAAGGCACTTAAATAATATAGTCCAATTCAAGCCAATTGGAATTCAATTCATTGTAATTATAATCCAATTAATTAATATGGAGCCAATTCAAAAAATAATATCCTAGCTAAGGAAACCAACAGATTGCACCGAAACTTTTCTTCAGTCCAATCTCCCGTCCTGAGCCTGAGGGACTGTGGAAAGGAACGACTCCCTTTAACAGGAAGAAACCTCTGGCAGAACCACAACCAGGAAGAAACCTCTGGCAGAACCAGACTCAGGAAGAAACCTCTGGCAGAACCAGAACCAGGAAGAAACCTCTGGCAGAACCACAACCAGGAAGAAACCTCTGGCAGAACCAGAACCAGGAAGAAACCTCTGGCAGAACCACAACCAGGAAGGGTGCCCATCCACCTTTGTACAAAAAAGGGAGATTGGATATAGGTCGATAATTAGCCAACACTTCTGAATCAAGAGTAGGTTTTTTAAGTAAAGGTTTAATTACAGCAACCTTAAAAGTCTGAGGTACATATCCTGTCAACAAAGACCGATTGATCAAATCCAATATGGAAGTGTCAGTTAAGGGGAAAACCTCCTTGAACAGTCTGGTTGGGATTGGGTCTAACATACAAGTTGATGGTTTAGAAGAGACTTTTGCTGTTGTTAGCTCAGAAAGATCAACTGGGCAGAAGCTGTCTAAATACAAATCAGGTTCTAAAGATACTTCTAAAGCTGCTCTACTTGATGATACATCAGTGATAATAATGGGAAGGATTCCATTAATCTTCTCTCTGATAGAAACAATTTTATTGATGAAGAATCTCATGAAATCATCACTGCTGAGAGTTAAAGGAATACATGGCTCAACAGAGCTCGGACTCTTTGTCAGCCTGGCAACAGTGCTGAAAAGAAACCTGGGATTGTTCTTATTCTCTTCTATCAATAATGAATAATAAGCAGTTCTAGCTTTACGAAGTGCTTTCTTATACGTTATTAAACTATCTTTCCAGACTAATTGAGACTCTTCTAAATTAGAGGAACGCCACTGTCTCTCCATCTTTCTTGCAGTCTGCTTTAAAGCAGCTGTGAATTATACCAAGGAGCCACCCTCTTCTGACTGATTACCTTCCTTTTCAGAGGGGCAACATTGTCCAGTGTTGTACGCATTGAAGCTGTAGTGCTGTCAACAAGAGAGTCAAGTTCTACTGGAGTAAAATTTAGGTACCCGTCCTCTGTCATATCAGCACATGGCAGTGAAGAAAAGGATGATGAAATCAACTCTTTAAATGTGGTTACAGCATTCTCTGACAGACACCTTCTATATGTAGAATTCTTCTCAGAAACCGTATAATCAAGTAATGTAAATTCAAAAGTTATTAAAAAATGGTCAGATAAGACAGGGTTATGAGGGAACACTGTTAACTGTTCACTCTCAATGCCATAAGTCAGCACAAGGTCAAGGGTATGATTAAGGCAGTGAGTAGGTCTGTGAACACTTTGAGAAAATCCAATAGAGTCTAATATAGAATTAAAGTTAATATTTAGGCTGTCATTTTCAACATCTACATGAATATTAAAGTCACCCACTACAATGACTTTATCTGTACTCAGCACTAACTGGGATAAAAACTCTGAGAATTCAGATAGAAACTCAGAATAAGGGCCAGGTGGACGATACACAACAACAAACACAAGAGGTTTTTGTGATTTCCACTTTGGGTGGGAAAAACTGAGAATCAGAGATTCAAAAGAGCTAAAACTAATCTTGGGTCTAGGACTGATTAGTAACCCTGATCTGAAGATAGCTGCCACTCCTCCTCCTCTGCCTGTAGTTGGAGGAACGTGAACATTTAAATAGTCAGAGGGAGTTGATTCATTAATGCTAACATGATCCTCCTGCTGCAGCCAGGTTTCTGTAAGACAAAATATATCAATATGATGATCACAGATCAAATCATTCACTAACAGAGACTTCCAAAGGAGAGATCTAATATTCAGCAAACCACATTTAATAGTTTGATGTTTTTGTTCAGTTAAAGTTTTTGTTTTAAATTTTTTTTGCACAAGAGGATTTGCTCCTTTTGTGTTTTTTGATTGAGGGGGGGGCAGCATCAGGTGGGAAGCCGCAGAGAAGTGTGTAAGACTACAACTCTGCATCCTGGTCTCAACCCTGGGATGTCATGTTTTTGGATGACTAATAAATTCGTCCATATTTCTAGAAATGAGAGCCGCTCCTTCCAAAGTGGGATGGATGCCGTCTCTCCTCATCAGACCAGGTTTTCTCCAGAAAGATTGCCAATTATCTATGTAGCCCACGTTGTTTGCTGGACACCATCTAGACAACCAGCGATTGAATGAGGACATGCGGCTAAACATGTCATCGCTGGTCAGATTTGGCAGGGGTCCAGAGAAAACTACGGAGTCCCACATTGTTTTGGCAAAATTACACACCGATGCAACATTAATTTTAGTGACCTCCGACTGGCGTAACCGGGTGTCATTTTTATGTTTCGATGTTTGTCAATTTCTCCCACTTGCAGAACAAGTTAGACATTCATACTATCTATGATATTGCCGCTGTTTCTTTTTCTGTTGTGATCTTAAGATCAACAAAATGCTCAACTCTTCTTCTGACACCATGTTGACCTTTTACCAGAGTGCTTCTGTGTCCATCTTGTGCATCTGGCAGCTGCTTCTGGTGTGAATGATTAGTTGGGCCCCCTTGTGGAGTCCTCCAGTACCAAGCGTACGACACAGTATGTGAGCAGTTACGCTGAGAATGGAGACGGTGGCTTATAGCAATGTGAGGTGAAACAGCAGCCTAAAAGCAACCTTTAAACGTTGTTTGCCAGAAATGAACGTCTTTTATCAAAATTGAATTGACGTTGGATAAAACATGTAAAAGTTGATCGCATTTTGCCATTTTAATCACCACCGCTTGTGTAGTCAGTGACATCTTTTCAGTATTAACCTATTTGATTTGCCATGGATTTTAATCTTTACTGATATTAGGCCCATAGCCTCCTCAGCTGAAGGAATTCACTTTAATATTTGAACCCTTTGACCCTGAAACTGTGCCAACAAGAAGCTTTGCAGTTACATTAAAACAAAATAGAGATTTTGTGTCACGTTACTATGGGACCAACATGCAAAATGACATGTATATTTCTCTTGTTCACAGAATATGCAAACAGTAAGAACTTGCCTTGATTTGGTCAACGTAGGTTTTCTGTGTTATTATGGAACACTGTCGGAGCTAGTTCATATCAGTTGAAATGTTTATGTGCAGCTGTTATGGCATAATTGTCTGGTAGATATTAAATTGATCATTTACAGCAATTTTTTTTTACCAACATCCCTTCTTTGTCTTAATTGTGCCTTTTCTGTAATAATCTTGTTCTTTCACACCTGCCTTTAAACAACCTGCTGTTCCCATGCATCAAGTGTCAGGTGCTCTGTGTTTTGTGTAAATGAAGCTTCTATTGACATGCATAAAGCACATGATTGCGCACAGAGCAAGAAGAGGAAAGCCTAGGTTCAGAAAACAAAAAGAAAATGAAGTTCTTATGGTTGTTGTACCCACCATCTGTGAGAAAATGTTTAGGTTTTGTCGGACCAGCTCACACAAAGAAAGCCTGACTGTTGAAAGTGCTTCATAATATACCCTCCTGGTATGAGGAAGTTTAGCATTAGAATGAAACCAATATGGATTCAGTGTCCTGGGTTTAGATCATCTCCTTCACAGCGGCATGTCCAAGATCCTTTTGTTAGCAAGCACTGCAATACCACCACCTTTCTTTCTTTTTCCCACTGCCATGACGTTCCTTTCTGGCTGTATGGTCTGAGGCTGAGCTACAGACATGTTGGAGTCTGGTATGTGCTCCTGCAGTCATGTCTTGGGAAAATACAATGCTGCATTCTGGATATCTCTGCAGTGTTTTCAAGAGGGCTTCATCTCTTCATCTCCATTTTATTTATTCGTAATCTCACTTTTCCCATAATGATAAAGAGTGTTGACCACCTGAAGGCTGATCAGTGAGAACGGGATGCCGAGTGTCACAGCAAAGGCTGTCAGTACTTATGCATTATAAATACATACACATTGTTATTATTATTTAATAAATTGGCAAAAAGATGTCACCTTCTCACCATGGGCCTTTGTGTGTAGAATGTTGAGGGAAGACCTGAATTGAATCCATTTTGGAAAAACGGAACAAAATGTGGGAAAGGTGAAGCGCTGTGAATATTTTCCGAATGCACAGTATCAACTTTCAGAAACATTTTTGTAGGGTCATACAGTCATCCGGTCAGCCGGTGCCAACCTGCCACCCATGCTGATGTCCCAGCGAGTGATAGCCCCCAACCCTTCCCAGCTGCAGGTCCAGAGGGTCTCCTCCAAACCTGGGATGTCTCGTTCCGGCTCCAGCAGCATGGCCAATGCCGTCAACTACCAGGTGTGGATTTATTATCTTCATTTATTTATGTTGTATCCTCGGCAGACAAAGGCTTTGGTGTGGAATAATAAGAATAGTAACAGAAATAGTTCTGTGACTTTGACCGAACTGGCCATTCATTTAAATCAGTTGAAATAGGTACTGACAGCATGTTTTAGTGTGAGAAATTGTCATCACACTGTGGGCACTGATGAGTTTTGTTCCAAAAGTTATTTTGGTATATTTGTAACATTGTAAATTGTTCTTTACTTTATAGTCATAGTTAATTTGTTCTTACAAGCAGTTTTTAAACTTTTTTTTAGCTTCAGACCTAAATATGAAGGGACTGAGACTTAAAATGGTAAAAGGATTGTACTTAAATTGCTCTTTTCTAATCTAGTTGACCACTCAAAATACTTTTACACTACAACATTCACCCCTTTCTCTCTCTCACACACACACACACACAACACATCTTAGTCTATACAATGTTACAGGCTACACAGTGCTTTTTCTCTATCACACCCTGTCTTATCTGACTCACCATCAGTGTGTGAATGAGGGAACACTGTTAACTGTTCACTCTCAGTGCCATAAGTCAGCACAAGGTCAAGGGTATGATTAAGGCAGTGAGTAGGTCTGTGAACACTTTGAGAAAATCCAATAGAGTCTAATATAGAATTAAAGTTAATATTTAGGCTGTCATTTTCAACATCTACATGAATATTAAAGTCACCCACTACAATGACTTTATCTGTACTCAGCACTAACTGGGATAAAAACTCTGAGAATTTAGGATTTGCTCCTTTTGTGTTTTTTGATTGAGGGGGGGGGGCAGCATCAGGTGGGAAGCTGCAGAGAAGTGTGTAAGACTACAACTCTGCATCCTGGTCTCAACCCTGGGTCGTCATGTTTTTGGATGACTAATAAATTCGTCCATATTTCTAGAAATGAGAGCCGCTCCTTCCAAAGTGGGATGGATGCCGTCTCTCCTAATCAGACCAGGTTTTCTCCAGAAAGATTGCCAATTATCTATGTAGCCCACGTTGTTTGCTGGACACCATCTAGACAACCAGCGACTGAATGAGGACATACGGCTAAACATGTCATCACTGGTCAGATTTGGCAGGGGTCCAGAGAAAACTACGGAGTCCTGCTGTGTAGGGTCTGCTAAGGGACAGCTAACAGGATTAGCTACACCAGGTAGCGCGGCACCGAGTACAGGGGCCTGGCTCACTATCGGGTGGTTTTCAACAGTGCAGAGCCGAGCTTCCAATTCAGATAACCTTGCCTCCAAAACTACAAAAAGACTACATTTGTTACATGTACCATTACCACTAAAGGAGGCAGAGGAGTAACTAAACATCTGACACACGGAGCAGGTGAAAGCAGGAGATAGAGGAAGAGAACTGGTAGCCATGCTAAGCTAGCAGACTTTATATTCACCGATGGGATACAAACGTGTTGAAACACATGATGTTTACACGTACATGTGCTTGAAGAGTCCATTTACTCCATGAACAGTGAAACAGCCCTTCTTAAGGATCTGTGCAGTAAATAAAGTCATTAGTCATAATGAATCTGACTGCCCAGAGGACAGCAGGGAGACCAGTTTAAATGATATCTGTGAATGGATGTTATTGCAGTTTAGCCGAAAACAACAAATGGATTTTACATGATGTCTAAATGTTCAAAGTCGAGCTTCAGATGACAGCAGTTCTGGGCCCCCTTTTCTCTCTACTTGCTTCCGCTTGGCTCCATACTTAGGAAGTACGGCATTTGGTTTCACGGTTAAGCGGATGACTGCCAGATTTATGTGCCTCTTTAAAAGAATGACACACACACTCTTAAAATCCTACTGAAGTGTCTTGACGACATAAAGGCCTGGCTGGCTCAACTTTTTAAACTTGAATGATAAAAAGACAGAAGTGATGGTTTTTGGTGGCTCCACTGGGACCCCCCTTGTAGATCTGGGTTCCCTGGCCTCTGTGGTCAAAGCCAGCGTCATCAACCTGGGTTTAAAGTGCACTCTGATCTTAAGCTCAACAACCAGATCAGGTCAGTAGTTAAATTGAGCTTTTTCCAGTTGAGGCAGCTGGCCGAAATAAAGCCAACCCTTCAAAGGCAGCTTTTTGAGACCGTAATCCACGCCTTTGTTACTACTGGGCTGGACTACTGTAACGCACTGTATGTGGAGGTTAGTGCGTCTTCAGATGGTTCAAAATGCTGCTGCACGTCTTTTAACTGGCACATGTAAATATGAGCACATTTCCCCCATGTTAGCCTCCCTCCACTGGCTGCCCATACACTCCAGGATCCATTTTAAACTTGTTTTAATTGTTTTTAAATCCCTCAGTGGCCTCTCTGAGCTTCTTCACCCTTATGCACCCTCCCGCACTCTCAGGTCAGCTGACCAGCTGCTCCAAGATCTAAGAGGAAGCTCAGAGGGGCTCATGCATTCACAGTTGCAGCTCCAAAACTTTGGAACAATCTGCCTCTGCACATGAGACGGGCGTCTTCTCTGTCTGCTTTTAAATCCCTTCTTAAAACTCATCCTTGGCTTTTATTTAATTTGATTTAATTTATTTTAGTTTGTTGCAACGTTTTTTTAACTATATTTTATTGATCCTGTACAGCACTTTGTTCTCTTAAAGGGATTAACAAATAAAGTTGGATTGGATGTTTATTGCCAATAAGTCCTCTTTTAGGCACAATCTTGTCACAAGTCACATGTTGTCAAGTTGGTAAAACATGCACAACTGAACAGAACAGCTGCTGGCCAGTAAATAACATCAATGAAATTGCATGTCCTAATTCTTCCATCACATATTGCCTTTTTAGCGCCTAATTTAAAGTCCACTGATGTGCGTGTTTGAAATTGCTCCCCCTGCTGAACTGATGGTGCATTTAGTGACAAAATGGAAATCAGAACTTCTACTTCAAATTTCCTTGTAGGGATATAAAACATCAGACAAACTGCTAGTAATGCATTATAAGCTCATTTATTGTATAGGTTCAGTGTACTATTCAGTGTACAGTTAATGCAGCATCGTCTGAAGTTGAAGTTAGGTGGAGATTTAAAAAAAGCAACGACTGGATACACATGTAAAGTGACTCAACGATTCACTGAATCCCATATTTTCAGATATATGGGCCCACAACAAAATGCAAGGATTGGGTTTTCTGTTTAGGTATTTACTTAAGACATCCAAATATATGTTATCGACCATAAAACAGAAGACAGCCTGCTGAAGAGATTTCATCAATGGATAATAGTCACTTTACAGTAGAATTCATTGTGAGCTATTTATTAACAGCTGTTTTTTGATGTTGTGTATTTATACTGCTAAAAATATTGACCTGATAAATCAAAAAGTTTAAGTAGATTCAGGTCCTATCGGGCCTGAAACTAATTAAAACCAATCCACAGTACAGCAAGAATGTGAGAATAGAAGGAAGAAGAGATGGACCGCGTTCTGCGTGCTTAAATCGGGTACAAGTGTGATGTCAGTCGACCTAAAAAGTGCCAGTTTGACAAGCAGCAGTAAATTTGTTGTCTCGCTGCAGGGAAGTCAGCAGGTGGCAGCTTCCCAGCGTTCAGGCTCCAGTGCCATGTACATGAATCTGGCCCACATGCAGGCGGCAGCAGCTGTGGGGGCCAGTGGTGTGGCAGGCGGTCTGGGAGGAGCTTCAGCTGTCAGCCCGTCCACCATGTCTAGCTCAGCCAGTGGAGGAGTGAGCTCCATGGCAGACCAGGCCAGCAGCCAGGCGGCAGCAAAGTTGGCCCTAAGGAAGCAACTGGAGAAAACCTTGCTGGAGATCCCTCCACCCAAACCTCCAGCCCCGCTCCTCCACTTTCTGCCTTCTGCTGCCAACAGCGAGTTCATATACATGGTGGGCTTGGAGGAGGTGGTACAGAGTGTGTTGGACAGTCAAGGTAGGCCTTTTTTCTACAGATAGATGTGTGTGCTGTATATCACAATGTTAAATGAAATCACAACTATAAAAAACTGTTTATTTTCCAGTAGAGATCAATTTGTTTAAGCATTTCATCTGCTTTCAAAAGTTAAAAGCCCTTCTCCAAAGTGAAATGAATGTGACTGTGTTTGATCCCTGAAACTTGATTTCATCGTTTGGAGTGTGCGTGCTGTTAAAGAAATGCTTCCATGTCAACGTCATCCCTGCAAACTCACTTCACTTGGCTGTCACATTGTCACTGTGGCTGTAAGTGTTTTTATGGGCTGAAGCAGATAGTTCTCGGCAGGTAAACTCAGAGGGACACTTGCCCGTATGGAGCCCTTCTTCTGTGCCCAATGCCGAACTGACTTCACTCCCCACTGGAAACAAGAGAAGAGTGGGCGAATCCTCTGTGAGCAGTGCATGACATCCAATCAGAAGAAGGCTCTGAAGGCAGAGCATACCAACAGGCTGAAGAACGCCTTTGTGAAGGCTCTACAGCAGGAACAGGTCAGCACTGATACCAGCACTGTGTTGCTCATAACCTCACAAATTCTTATTAGTCTCTACTCTCTGAATGGTTTAATTTTAGGCTTTCGTTGTTCTGCCAAACTCTCACAAAACACAGCTATCAGGGTTCACAGGCCCTTCATATCTGCACTTAGCATAAAGAGCATTTATAAGAACAAGTGCTTTGACATGACATTTGTTGTAATTTGGCTCTATATAAATAAAATTGAACTGAATTATGTATGAAATTGATTAAATACCAATGTGTCTCCATGTCAGGAGATTGAACAGAGGCTGCAGCAGCAGGCAACCCTCTCTCCCAGCTCAGCTCCTACGGGCTCCAGCGTGTCCAAGGCTGAAACCATGATCCGACAACATGCCCTCCGCCAGGTACAGTGCACTCATGTATCTGACATAAAACAGGCATGGCATCAAAATAACATGGAAACTGAAGTGGAATTGAATTCAAATGGAGGTTTCCTGAGAACTCTTCAGGAAAAAGTTTTGTTACAAAGATGTGCCTTCTTTTTTTATTTCACTTCGGAGCTACCAACACCCTCAGGAAGACTTTTTCTGAAGTGAATTGATAAAGATAATCTCACTGGGCATTCTAGTTGAAAGCAGAATCTGAAGCAGCTTGCAGACGTAAAACACTATCACTTGTAGGTAGTTGGCAGCTAATATTCCTTTTTCTGCTTTAGTTCTACTGTTTGAAGTTTTGTTGTTGCTGAAAAGTACTATTAACAATTAAAAGCATTAATTACAGGACACCACCTGATGAGTCAGAAAGGAATAACAAAATACTTTTCAAGTGTCTGTTGGTCTCACTGTTTGGAGCACTGACCTGTGCAACCAGCAGTTCCAGGTTAGCTGCAGCAGGAGGTGGGTGTGAACCACGTTACCTTTCAGGTCAAATTAAGAAATGGAAATGCAGCCCTAACTTTCCAATGAAAAAAGATTACATTTTCAGATGAAGTTGGGAAATCATCTGGAACTAGATATCTTAACAATAACCTAATCTCGTGTCATTTTCGTTCAGAAGAGACTGAACTGTAATCGCTACAGTGTAATAATTGCTAATTGCAAAGTGTTTTTTCATCTCTACCGCCCTCAGGCTCCACAACCTCAGGCCTCTCTGCAGCGAGGTTTGTCAAACTCTGCAAGAGGCGTCCTGTCCAACTTCGCCCAGGCTTCCCAGCTGTCAGTGGCCAGCAGCCTTATGGGGATGAGTAGTGCCAAGCACTGTGGCAGCGGAGGAGGCAGCAGCAGTAGCAGTAACAGACTGCAGCATGACGGCCGTCGTCAAATTTACAACATCCCAGGTACTTAAAGGCCAAGCCACGGTCAGTGGTGGAAACATCTCAGTCTTGTTTGTTTCAGTGTCTTCCACACTGTCGGAGCCCTTCGGGGGATTATCAGTTCTCATCAGGTCTGTCAGTGAAACGTCAAACTGGCATTTCAGCACAGTGCATCATCCTCTTAAAGGTTTACTACTTATTCAGTGCATTCAATTAATGCTCAAATACAAAACTATCCAGATTGTGTATTGGTTAGCTGATCAGCACTGTTTAGTCGGTGGTAAGTTGGATCCGGTCGAGGTGCAATAAACCTGTCAGGTGCACCCAGTGATGGTGGCCTGGCAAGACTTTCAGGCCCAAGTTTAGGAGATCTTCAACTTTTGTGTCTGGCAGAGCTTCCAAACTGGGGACTTTGAGTCCAAATAAGCCAGATTATCAGCTGCCTTTGTTGGTGCAGCTGTGTGGAGCTGCAGCCGTAATGCTAAGTCATTCAACTCTACGGTTGACACCTGAGGTTAAGGGAGCCGTGAAGTCCTACACAGTGTGTTAGCTTGTGGGACCCTTGAGGCTGCTGACAGGTACCGACTGGCCAAGCAGAATGAGCATCAGGCAGTTGCAACAGTAAAGACCTGTGCATGCGAGCAGTTTGGAATGTGACTTTTGGTCAGACCTCCACTGAGGATATAGTGCAATGGTGGAAGGAATAATTTGAGAATTGTTACTGTTACACAGTGAGTGACTCAATTCTGTTGTCAAACAACTTCTTTATTACCAACCATCATGTTCTTTCCTCATTTAAATTGAACATAATGAACGTGTTCTTAGCTCTGCCCGCAGGATAGAATGAACATAAGAACCAGGTGGTGTGCTTGAGCAGCACTCTAACCCAATCAAAGTTGCTGAAAGGCAGACAGCTAGAAAGTCCATGACCAGTTCCATCAGCTGTGCTCCTCAGTCTTCTCCTCTCTCTTTTACTGCTGAGCGAAGGGTGAGAGTTTCCCACACTCCCCCATTAAAAACTATCACCGCTTTCAGATGATTTTACGTTTTAGGAGACACCAAACTTGAATACCATGTTGTATTTCATGGAAACCGGCAAAATGAATGTTTAATCATATTCAGAAAACAGGTTGTTTTGTCTGAGCCAACTGAACCATTCCCTTTAAATTAGGCAATCCAAACTAATTAAAGTAAATGCAATAAATGGTATTCAGCCGAAGCATCGGAAAAAGTTTTCTTCAATAAATGGCAAAGGTTAGATTTCTGATATGCAGTGAAAAACCGTGTTTGTCGACTGCTTGTGTTCTTCAAACTGATTGAAGCCATTGTCTTGCAGTTATGGTACCCTGCCAGCAGGGCGTGCTGTCCACAAACGCCTCCTCTCCGCTTCCCTGCTCCTCACTGTTTGCTTGTTGCTGTCTGAAGGGGAAATGCTGCAGCACATTTGTTTAACATGTATTTTTCATACGGACACACACACACTTGCTAAATATTAGGAGCATGAGATTTTTTTCTTTTGTCTATTTAAATTTTTGTTGTTATTCATTTGATTTGGTTATTTGCTTATTGACATTTACTTTAGTCGTAAAAAATGTATTCTCTCGATGTACTAATTTCAGGATTTCCAACTTAGGGCACTTTTCAAAATAATGTTCATCACAAGTAGAATGCATATGTTTATATGTCAGGTCATGTCAGTTACACTGAAAGAAGACGTGTTAAAGTACCAGACTGCACCAGTCCTACTGCTCTGTGTGCGGTGCATGCATGCCAGCCCGTAAATGTGAATAACTGCAATCTTGATGCTGAATATCCCTGTAACGGATTTATGTGGAAGTAGGGCAAAGAGCGGGAGAAGAACCCCAGCCTGGGACTGGAACCTGCACCACATAATTTTTAATGCCTAAACCTAAACAATTACATTGGATGGATAACTGAACCTATGACCTGAAAGTTTAGGTCATGTTTAGAAAGCACTGAGTCAAATAGAAGATGATGAGCATGTGTGTAGCTCCACCATCAAACCTCTCTGAGGTCATTCAGATCCCGACACTTTAACGCAGTTCTGTGAGATTATCCAGATGTTGGAGGAAAATAGGGGACTTAATGTTCCAGGACAGAATTCGATAGATGAAAATACATCTGGGTTCAAATAAACTAAATACCAACTTTATCAAAAGGGTTTTTTTTTTTTAACTTAACCAAGCAGGAAAATGAGGCTTTAAGCTGATCTGAAATGTACTACTAAATGTAGATAAATGGCTAAAACAATAAGTTTATATGATGAGAAATTCAATTTTCAGCATTATTAAAGGATTGATGAGCAACTCATCAAAGTGATGGAATACTACATAGTTTCAGTTTTCAGTTCCTGGGCACTTTCTGAGAAACACTGCAGACTAAATGTACTTCTGATGGACATCTGACTATCCCCTTAATATGTCCATTTTCTTCCCTTAGGGTTGAATATTGCTTATCTGAATCCTGCGGCAGTTGGAACCCATAAGACCTCCAGCCTAGCAGACCGGCAGAGGGAGTACCTGTTGGACATGATCCCACCTCGATCCATATCGCAGTCCATCACCGGACAGAAATGAGCCCTGCTGATCCTTCCTGCCTGTTGGAGGCCACCCCTATTTGCCTACTTCCCCATTCTGAGGCATTCCCAGATCAGCCGATATTTCCATCCCACTATCCCATCGCATGCAGTGCCTGTCCGTGTGCCTACCTTAAACCAACCCCTGAGAACATAGCAAGTTGGACAAAGACACAACACTGTCAGTGCATCTCAGCTGTTCTCATAGTAGAAATCTTCTTCTATAATTCCCTTTATTATTACTGGTGGTAGCACTATTATATCTGCAACTACCGTTTTTGCTCAAGGTAGTACTACTCATTGTGCTTTTTTTTTGTTTCATGTTTCCGTTTCTTTAGTCTATACTCTACTTTGAGTAGAGACTGTGAATTGTTATAAGGTTACTAAAGTCATATACAATTGTTTTTTTCTCTGCTTGGTTCCAAAGCTTAGACTATTGCAAACAACAAAAGATCAACAGGATGCACTCTGGTTGCTATGCAACATAAAGTTTAACAGCTCTGAGCTTTGTAAAAAAGTATTAGTTTGCCAACTTGGATTTGTCAAAGCAGAAAATATTGTTAGGAACAAAAACGGACAATATTAAGCTCCGCTTGCTCTTGAAAAGAGCATGCTGTTCTAAAATTGGAAAATGTGAGAATAGAGTGCTCACACTTGTATCATCTCACTGAAAGGGCCTGTTTCAAGAGATATCATCACACTGATACGCATCCAAATGTGATATGTTGAATGTGAAGTTTGGGGCAACAACCTGAAATCTTGAGGAGGCACCCTGCCACCGAAAGAGCTCATTAACTGGAAATGAATAACAAAAGATGAAGCTTGGAAAGCTTTGTGTGCCATTCTTCATCAACAGGTTTTCTTCATTTCAGATGTCAGTCTCTCCTGTTACAGATTTGTTGTCTGACAAGGTTGCACAGGACATACTGTCATCAAGGCTCTGTATCAGGACAGCCAGCAGACTCCAGCAAGGAGGAGGCTGAAGAACGGGGGAAAACAGGAGACTTGGTCTGCCGAACCATCCTTTGTTGAGGAGGACGATGGCTCCACTCAGAGAAGCCATGATTTCTCTCTCTTGAGTCCATCCTATCTCACCACCTGCCTATAGCTCCTACACGTGACCATTTTCCATACCATTGGTTATTTAATAGACACATTTCGCACGCATTTTACCCAGCAGTCCCTCTTGGCATTAGGAGTTCTTTGAGACAGTGTACAGAACTTGGACCTCCAAAGTGGGTCCAGACCAGACCACAGATTCTGTACCTGTATTCTGCGTTGTTTATAAGTTATCCCTATATACGTTTGCCTTTATTTTCATTTGCTTTGTTTTTGGGGGGTGGGGGGTGGGGGCGTCTCCTAATGAATTGGTGGCATACCTGAGAGGTCCTAGCCGCTGGAGACGATAATAATCAACCTATAGCAGAAACTTTTGAAATATCTGTATGGATAATGTATAGATGCCTACCTTCAGAGAATAAAGGATGTGGATCTTATCTTTTATGGGAGAGACATGGATCAATCATTGTGTGCATGCTCTGCACACAAGTTGCCTCACTCCAGAGGAGCACTTTTCATATTTCCAGTTGGAAATTTTTGGGGTTTTTTGTTTTTAGTAAAGAGAAAATAAGTGTTAGAATTGATAGTGACTAAAGTCTGAATGCTGGATGATGACCAACCAGTGAGTCAGTTGAGATGTCCCGACTGTTGTAGGTGTAGTGGGCTTATTTTTTTTTTTTTTTAATGGTTTCATACAAATTTGTCAGTGTTGATCTCTGTAAATGTTTGGATCGCAGGTGTCAGTTTCACCCAGTTTGATGAGACCGGCCCGGCCTTATGTAGACACTGCTGGTGAACATTGCCAGCATCCGTGCAGGGTCCCATTGACTCACTGTTTGGAAAAACTCAGCCATGACTTCAAGTCTGGTAGTCAGTTTTTGATCATGTAATTTATCTTCATTTGAGTGTCCGTTTCATTTGCACTGCCATACTAACGCACACGGTCCCACAAAAACCAGTATGTTTTTCTGAGGATGACACATTCACCACTTTGCTTCATCAAAGGAAAGTACAGCAAGAATATTTCATAGTGCACACTGCTTTTCCATCTTTCTGAGACATTCTTCATGCTTTGTGACAGGACAAAAACAAATAGAGCTGCTGTTTCCTGAACACAGAGCACAGACAACCAGGGAACGGGATGCAGTCATACCAGCACATCTTCTCCCAGATGACTGTTTGATTATTGTTCATGCTCGACTTCGTGGTTTGTGTCAGAGCTCACAGCATAACGAACGAGTGCAGGCATTGGCAGGAATAATAGGATGAAGACAGACAGTTGAGCACTTGATTGAAAATGTTCAATAACACCAGTTCCTCAGTTTGCAGTTGCTCAGGTATTTCAAGCAGTGTTGAGTCAGTGTGCAGTATTATTCACGAAACATCCTTAAAGTCCTTTCAAAACATGGGACACACGGGCTGAGAAGTCAGTTTGGGTTTGAATGAGAGAACCACACAATTGACATAGAGGGCTTTAAGCTGACAAACACATCTCTATCCTGTTTGTTACAGAACGGAGGGCAAGTCCTCAGCTTCGCCTCAACTGTTACTGCTTCATTTAGGAAGTCTTTTGTCTGAATTGGATACATGCAAATTACCTTCAAATAACTTAGAGTAGGAAGGTCCTTGTTGAAAGTACAATCAGTGTTCAGACAGTGTGGTACAGGCTGGTCTTTTACGTGAGCTTCACACGTCTGAGGCCCACAGGTGGCCCGCCGTGCCAGTGGCAGTGTTGGATTCCTTCACAACTGATGTTTCTAACCAAATCTCAGTTTCTGTGCATTTAAATGTGAGCGAATGGACCAGTCATCTTGTGTTTCGATAATATCTCCCTTGACTGTCTAATCATATGTCCAGTGACGTTACACTCGGTTTACTTTGGACTGTCACACTTTTACTGTCGTCTTTGTGCAGACACCCATATGACAAAGTGTCTCCATCACTTACAGCTTGCACATTTACAAATACTCTCATTAGCATCAACTAGACTTTTTCCTTTTTATTAATTATCAAATGTAAGAATGCTAATGCACCAATAATTCTTACAAGCATGGACTCTCAGCTCAGAACATGGATTAAAGCCACACAGCTGACATACCTGGAAACTCTTTTCTGCAGATTAATCAAAAATGTGGTATGAGGTAAAACATTTTTTAAAAAAGATAAATAATGTAGTAAAATAAACTAAAGTGACTGAACCTGAGCAGTCAACCCCTTTGACATGAACAGAACTTACGTTTGCACTGTAGTAGAAGTTAGCAATATTTAGTTTAGTGTCACACAGGACTTTTGTCTTAATTCTGTCTAAAACAAAAACTTTGGCATCTCCCAAGCAGACCAATACATCATGTCAAACGAGAGGAAGCTCCACAGTCTCTCATTAAAGTCTGAGCACTGCTTTTTCCTTACTTCAGCCAGCCTGCAGCCTCAGTTACAATGAGGAGTGCACGTGCGTGCGTAATCGGTGTCCCTGTTTCACCTCTCCATTGCTTCATGACAGCTCAACTGTGCACAGCTGTAGTTTCTTTGTCTCAGCAAGCCTCTCTGACGTGCTCTGGTTGTGCTTGAGTAATTCAAACCTACCTGCCACATCAGGATGGTACAGTGATAAACAGTCCACTAAAATGGAAGAGTTTGAACAAGACTATGAAACTATTTTGAATTTGTTACAGAGATTTAATCTGAATATGGTTTTTACACAAATTTAGTTTTAATAAATGAGAGCAAATAAATTTTCCCGTTGGAGAAACAGTTGAAATTGGACGTAGCGATATGGTTTCACAAATTTTCAATAGCAGGAGTATATTTATACGGTCACTCACAATATGATTTAACACTGTTAGTCATACATCTGTACTTCTGCTGCAACATTAAGTTTGAATTTAAAGGAAAAAAACTGTCTCATACCTTTTTGCGGATGCATCCACATACCTTTGTATTTGGACTTGGATTCTTTTCAAATATCAGGTTTTTGGATTTCGGAAGTAATTTTTTTCTATCTCAGTTAAGTTCTTTTTGTCTTTTTATTGCAGTTTAAAAAACCTAAATGTATCGCCTATGTATGACACGATATTTGCTAGGTTTGAAGTAATAATGACTTATTGTACAGAAGCATTTTTTCTTCCTTGTACTGAAAAAAGAAATTAAATGGTTGTACATTGTGTAGAAAAGCAAACAAAAAGCCATGAATATTGTGAAGCTTGTCATTTTGTTTTGTGATCACTGTGTATTATTGTGTAACAAATGTGCAAAATGTTTGGGATTCCCAGCCACCCCTCCCACCTCCACCCATGTGGTCTTGCTAGAGGCATTTGCTTGATTTTGGACTACTTAAAGTTTGCAGGAAAGTGTTCACTGGTTCAGACCAACAGCATCTGCAGTCTGAAACGCATCAAGCGACGACTTGTTTACTGTTGGAGCATTGACACTTGACTTTATGGTTTCTAACAGAGATGGCTTGAAAGGCAGGGTTAGGTGGACCCTCTTGAACTACCGGAATGACCCTGGATTGATTTAGGGTTCAGACCTGGCTGATGCTTTTGCAGTTTGACCAATCATGCTGCTGATCACTTTAAGATGTCCATATATTCAAGCACCCAAAGACGAGTTTAAGAAAGACATTGAATCTGGGAAGTCATCTGTTAGCAATATAAGCAGCAGAGAGGATGGATATCAGTACGATGTCAAGTGCATATTTATAAGTTGTCAATAGTTTAGTGAATGGACAATGATGAACAGTTTGTTGTCTGATCATGATTTGTAGTAAAGCGCTTGAATCATTAATTTTATCCTGACCGTAAATGGTTTTATTTCTCCACCGTGGTTTATAATCAGTCAGTCTTCCTCTTTTCTTTCCTGCCCTCATAAAAAAAAGTTGACATTTTCTGAGAAAAGTCAAATGCAGTTTTTGGCATGAAAATCCAGGATTGATGGAGCACTAAAAACAACTACGTATATCAGATTATGCCACTATGCTTGTGCACTAGTGAAACCCTGGTCTGCTCTAATGAGTTGATTTTTGCTCTATGTAACCGCGGTGTGTGACCTGGGAGGAGCTCACCTGAATCAGTGATCACTTTTTCTGCCAACACCAGCATACATTTGTGGTCCTGTACTGTTTGGCTTTATCTTCTATTAGTTGTTGTCACTAATGCAGGGAAGAATATATCTGCAAAATCAGGTTTAACAAATTCTATGTAGAAGAGTCTCTGTACACAGTGCTGATGAACATCTGGGCAAACGGAAACATGATGAAATTAACCAGAGACTAATGGAAGACATTTTTGTTTTGCTTTCATCAATCCTGACCTTTTGCACATACTTGATATTTAACTATCTTCAAAAGTAAAAGAAAATAATGCTGTTTGAATACTGCCAGTTGATTGACAATTATGCATTGATTGAAAAAAAAAAATAAGCTAATTTTGGAGGAAATAACTTTGTAATATTTATCTCTTGCGAGTTATGTTTAATAAAGGTTGAAACAATTTGCTTCAGTGTGTGACATCATTTACCTTTTTGTAGTAGCACTGTGGTGTCAGCAGATCTGCCCAGCCCGCTGACTTCACACTTTAGTGTAAGATTCGCATCTAGCCCTACGTGTGTGGAAGCACTCGTTCAACAGCTTTATTCAAATGGTAACAATATTTTACCTTTCACCTATGGACTTCAATTCCTTGTAATCATAATCCAATTAAATTTATTCAAAATTAGTCCAATTAATTCATAGAGACAATACAAAAACAATATCCTAGCTAAGGAAACCAACAGATTGCACTGAAACTTGTCTTCAGTCCAATCTCCCGTCCTGAGCCTGAGGGACTGTGGAAAGGAACGACTCCCTTTAACAGGAAGAAACCTCTGGCAGAACCAGAACCAGGAAGAAACCTCTGGCAGAACCAGAACCAGGAAGAAACCTCTGGCAGAACCACAACCAGGAAGGGTGGCCATCCGCCTCGACCACAGAGAGGGTCCACAAGAGAGGGGCCTGATAACTGAAGGCTCTACCTCCCATTCTACTTTTAGAAACTCTGGGAACAACAAGTAAACCTGCAGTTTGGGAGCGAAGTGCTCTGTTAGGAAAATATCTTACAATGAGATCTTTAAGATATGATGGAGCTCGGTCATTAAGAGCTTTATATGTGAGGAGAAGAATCTTAAATTCTATTCTGAATTTAACAGGGAGCCAATGAAGAGAAGCTAAAACTGGAGAAACATGATCTCTCCTGTTAGTTCTCATCAGAACTCTGGCTGCAGCATTTTGGATCAGCTGGAGGCTTTTCAGAGAATATGTGGGACAGCCCAAAAATAAAGAATTACAGTAGTCGCTAATAGAGCCACTTCCTGTTGGCGTCTTCACCGCCAACAACAACAAACTCAGGCATTCAGAAAGATGGCGAACGCAGAGCGAGATGAAGCTGCGTCCCTCTCCATCTGTGATGAGCTGGTTATGGCACAGACGATGCACAACGGCGCACTCTCCATTGTGTTGTGTTTCTTTCCAAACAGTTTGCACATTCAAAGTCCAGAAAATTTTTTAAAAATGTTTGTATTGCACTATGACTTGATTTTCTTGTCTGTGGACTTCCTCTGTGATGGCTCTATCAGTTGAATACATTTATGTTGGGAACAGGTGTTGTTAAATAAATATTGAATGCTCTGAAAGTGGTTGCTTACATATTTTTTAGTGAAAATGGAGGACACTTCCTTCCCTCTCTATGTAGTGGGTCAATTTTGCCAGATTATTCTGATGCATGTATTTTGTTTTCATAACATCACATGTGAGTGAGTGGCCTTGATAAGAGGACATAGTGGTGTATTTGTAGTTCTATGAACATTTGCATATCAAAATGCACTTGATGACAGTTAGTTATTGACGTATTGAGTGTATTTATATTACTGTAATTTATTCTGTATTTTGCCAGATTATGGTGATCCTGGGGGCGTGATCCTGGGGCCCTTGAATAGTGTTACAGTCACAGCATTCTGTTACAGAGACTTGAACATGTTATTGAGATTAAAGGAACTGCATTAGGCTGGTTTAAGTCATATTTATCTGATATATATCTGATAGATTCCAGTTTGTTCTTGTAAATGAAGAATCTTCCTCACACGTTGGAGTAAGTCATGGAGTTCCTCAGGGTTCTGTGCTTGGACCGATTCTTTTTACTTTATACATGCTTCCATTAGGTAACATTATCAGACAGCATGGCATAAATTTCCATTGTTATGCTGATGATACTCAGCTGTACTTATCTATGAAACCAGATGAAACCAATAGGTTGGTCAGACTACAAGCCTGTCTTAAAGACATAAAGACCTGGATGAGTCAGAACTGTCTGCTTTTAAATTCAGACAAAACTGAAGTTGTTCTCTTTGGACCTGAGCGCTTCAGGGAGAAATTGTCTAGTTATATAGTTACTCTAGATGGTATTTCCCTGGCTTCTAGTTCTACAGTGAGGAACCTTGGAGTTATTTTTGACCAGAATTTATCATTTGACGCACATATAAAACTGGTTTCTAGGACTGCCTTCTTTCACCTTCGTAATATTGCTAAAATCAGGAACATCCTGTCTCAGGGTGATGCAGAGAAACTAGTTCATGCATTTGTTACTTCTAGATTGGACTACTGTAATTCTTTATTATTGGGCTGACCCACATATTCTCTGAAAAGCCTCCAGCTGATCCAAAATGCTGCAGCCAGAGTTCTGATGAGAACTAACAGGAGAGATCATGTTTCTTCAGTTTTAGCTTCTCTTCATTGGCTCCCTGTTAAATTCAGAATAGAATTTAAGATTCTTCTCCTCACATATAAAGTTCTTAATGACCGAGCTCCATCATATCTTAAAGATCTCATTGTAAGATATTTTCCTAACAGAGCACTTCACTCCCAAACTGCAGGTTTACTTGTTGCTCCCAGAGTTTCTAAAAGTAGAATGGGAGGCAGAGCCTTCAGTTATCAGGCCCCTCTCTTGTGGAATAAGCTGCCAGTAAATGTCCAGGAAGCAGACACCCTTTCCACTTTTAAGATTAGGCTTAAAACTTTTCTTTTTGATAAAGCTTATAGTTAGGGATGGCTCAGGTAATCCTGAAACATCCCATAGTTAAGCTGCTATAGGCTTAGACTGCTGGGGGACCTCATCTGTCACACCTTTCCTCACTTTGCTCTCTTTTTCCCCCTGTTTAATTTCTCAAATGATTTTATGTCCATGTGACATTATTGTGGTTATTAACTTGTGTTTCCCTGTTCCAACAGGTATCCTTTGAATGGTGTTATGGTGTTTTCCCCCCTCTTTTCCCTCTTTTCTGTCTTCTCAAACCCCAGCTGGTCGAGGCGGATGGCCACCCTTCTTGAGTCTGGTTCTGCCAGAGGTTTCTTCCTGGTTCTGGTTCTGCCAGAGGTTTCTTCCTGGTTCTGGTTCTGCCAGAGGTTTCTTCCTGTTAAAGGGAGTCGTTCCTTTCCACAGTCCCTCAGGCTCAGGACGGGAGATTGGACTGAAGACAGGTTTTAGTGCAATCTGTTGGTTTCCTTAGCTAGGATATTAATTTTTGAATTGGCTCTATATGAATTAATTGGATTATGATTACAATGAATTGAATTCCAATTGGCTTGAATTGGACTTTATTACTTAAGTGCCTTGAGATGACAATTGTTGTAATCTGGCGCTATATAAATAAAATTGAATTTAATTGAATTGAATTGTTACCCAGGGTACAGCGACGTGTTAATCTGGCACTGCCTCCGGGTCACCTTTTCAATGATTCAGAGCATCCAAAACAGAGACCTGGCAGTGTTGTAATTTGAAATAGTTATTTGAACACATTAATGATGAAAAAGTGATTGATGTATTTGCCAAACTGAAATCAAGAGGCACACTCTGAGGCTTCCTTCCCAGACAAAAGTAGAATATAAACCAGTCAGCCACAAAATTATGACTACTAACAGGTGAAGTGAGTAACACCGTTCATCTTACAATGTGGGTAAACCTGCATCCTGGTATTCACATGGATGTGAATTTTTGCAGAGCAGTTACAGCGTCCAAATGATAACAAAAACATTCCATACTGCAGCAGTGTCCACAAGCAGGACTGAGGTGATCCCTGCAAAAACTGCTCAAGAATGATTGTGTCTCAGGTGTTCGCCTGGCTTCTAAATGGCATCTGTTAGAAGCAAGCCACATGCACAAACACCCCATACCACAATCCACAGGACCCAAAGGATTTATCTCTTACGCAGTACCACAGGAAAACTCAGATGTTCTTTGTCCATTCCCTGAATTCAATTCAATTCAATTTTATTTATATAGTGCCAAATTACAACAATTGTCATCTCAAGGAACTTAAATAATATAGTCCAATTCAAGCCAATTGGAATTGGAATTGGAAACTCAGAGCTGTTTTGGCAGTCGAAAAGGGAACCACTCAGTATTAGGCAGATGTTCAGAATGTTATGGCTGGTGTATTTGCTCAAGGACAGGAGACCAGGAACAGCATAGCCGAAGAAAAAAAAATATTTAGAGAATGGAAGACATCTGAAGACAATGACAGCAACTGATTAAAGTGGTTGGAGTGAAAATCTAGAGAGAAGACAGAAATGCAATGTTAAGAAATGCCAGAGGTAATGTGAAAGCGCAAGATGAGCAGAAAGAGGAAGAGATGAGGCTGTGAAGATAGACATCATCAGATGGAGAAGGCCCAGAATGTACTGATTGCACTCTACAGAATGCTGACTGAATCTGTTGCTGTGTTTAATGTTGACCGGTTGCTGGTGTGGGAGAGCAGGGCCTTGACACTGTGTGTACAACATATTGTGTGCCAACACTGCTCGAACCAGTTTAAGGTCAGAATGAACTTTGTCTAGATAATGATGAAGATGTAGTAGCATTCTCAGCAGGCGCTGAATAGAGTTTGGGTTTGGGCCACATACACACAGAATGATATCAAGAGGTATAAGAGGATCTCACAAACTAAGGTCATCAGGAAATGTCCATGCATGCTGAAATATAAATGTCTCTGTGACGGTCTGTTCAATAAATTCCCCATAAGAGGCTGACCACAACGAGTCTGACTTCTCATTTCTCCACAACACTGGCATCCAGTAGCGGAACAAAGAATTTTAGTGGTGGAAAATGCGTCTAGTGATGCTGATCAGCGCTTGCTTGCTTTGGAAAAAACAGCGAAGGAGCTGACAGAGAGGCTTCAGGATTATGAGAATAAAGGTCGACGCAAAAACCTGAGGATTATTGGCCTGCAAGAGAAACTGGAGGGGACAAACCCAACACAGTCTATGGAGTCCTGGAGTCCCCAGCTCCTACAGCTGGACACCAAAGCGGGCCGCGTCAAGCTGGAGAGGGCGCACAGGCTCCCCGGTCCCCAGACCTCAAGGTTACCACGCGCAATGATAGTGAGGTTTCACAACTTCACTGACCGTCAAAGGGTGATGGATTCTGCTAGACGACTCAAAGACATCCGACAGGACGGAGCGAGGATTCACTTCTTCTCCGTTTTCGCTGCTGCTACACAGAAAAGACGGCGCGAATACGACCAGGTGCGGAAGAAGCTCCAGAACATCGAGGGAGCTCGTTATGCCATGATCTACCCCGCGTCCCTCAGGATCACAGTGAATGACACGGTTAAAACTTTTCATTCTCCAGGAGAGGCTTCAGCCTTTGTTGACTCTCTGTAGCTGTCCTGTGATGCGCAGGTGAGGTGAAACACTCTCCTGTGTCACCAGGCGGGCGCTCCACCTGGAGGTCTCACAGACTGTTTCGCCTTAACTTCCTAATATGTTCCCCCGCGGAAAAATATCTTTCAGAAATAAAATACATAAATACTGGTGCGTATTATTTAGTCATCTATAAATATACGGGCGGTGTCCATCCATGCCGCACCCGTTAATTACATCCGTGTAAATTACGCGATGCTTCACGCAGCTTGTTTATGCTTATTCTTATGGAAGCTTGAGGCTCACATGCTCGTAAGATACAGGTCTTGAGAGACAGGACCGAAAGTTTTTTTTTATTTTTAATTTTTATTAATTTATTCTTATTGTTTTTGACTGCCATCAGGACCAGTGCCCTACCAACTGTGTTTTTTTCTTTTTCTTTTATTCGCTTTTCTTGGTGGATTTATATAATGGTTATTATTAATGTTACCTATGAGTGGTAGGGATAGTGTCTGTCTATATTTTCAGCCATTGCTACTTCAACTTACTGTGCCAGATAAGTAAGAAGTGTGCTTGCATTTAGCGTTAGGCAGGGGACCCACCACCTGAAAGGAGGGTTTGAATTTGCTCTCTGTGGTGTGATCTCAAGTTTAGAGGTTCTAGAACGGTTTGTGAAGGACCTAGTGTTAGTCTTTGTAAATAGTTTCGTCCCAGGAATGGCCACTGTTTTGTTACATGTTATCAGCCCGCTCAGTCCTGTTGCTATACTACTTTTGCTGATAATGATAAATGTGTGACAGCGATGAGTAGCAACAATTTAAGATATGTTATGTACTTAATTTAACTATGAATATTCCCAGTATTGAACTCTGTACTTGAAATGTACGGGACATTCATCATCCAGTGAATAGAAAGAAGATTCTCACCTCTCTCAAAAAAGAAGGAGTGGAAATCGCCCTCCTACAGGAAACTCACTTGAAGGATCAAAAACATCTTAAACTTAGGCGGGACTGGGATGGTCAGACTTTTTTCTCTTCCCTCACATCAAACAGCAGAGGGGTATGTATCCTGATAAATTAGAAATTGCCCTTTAAACTTGAATCTTGCGTTAAGGACAGTTGTGGACGATATATTATAATTAAGGGTCTGCTGTACGGGAAATGCATCTCAATTCTGAATGTTTATGCGCCTCCAAATCACCCTACTGAGTTTGTCACAAAGGCATTTTTGGAGTTTGCTGAACTTGAAACTGAATGTTGTATTGTGGGTGGGGATTTTAACTGCCACCTGAATCCGCTAATGGACAGAATGCCTGCAGATCCTAGGGTCCCATCAAAAAGAGCCAGGGCATTAATGGACACATGTGAGGAGTTTGGTTTTCTTGATGTATGGAGAACTGTACACCCTACTTCTAAAGAGTTCACGTTTTTTTTCCAGTGCTTATAAGAGTAGTTCTAGAATAGATTATTTTATCATCCCTAAGTTATTGCTTTCCTCTGTTGTGTCTTGTGATACAGGAACTATTTCTATTTCTGATCACAGCCCAGTATTTTTACAGTTGCTCTTTACCGAGAAACAGTGTTCCTCTAATTCCTGGAGGTTCAATCCACACCTACTAAGTGATCCCAAATTCATTTCTTATTTTAAATCAGAATTGAACGTATTCTACGAAATAAATAAAACCCCAGATATAACCCCATCAATATTATGGGAAACCTGTAAGGTCTATGCTAGAGGCCTTATTATCTCCTATGTTAGAAGCAAAAAATGTAAATCTTTAGAAGCCCAAAGGGAATTGGAAGGCACACTTGCTGATTTAGAGAAGACGTATGCAAAATATCCCTCTGATATTAACATGAAAGCAATGTTGGCTACAAGAGCATCTCTAAATTCTCTTCTTACTCATAGAGCTGAGCAGAGTATTCGATTTGCTTATATAAGTTATAAAGGTTATATAAGTATGGTAATAAACCAAGTAAGTATCTTGTAAGACTAGTGAACAAGAGGACTGACTCTCAGACAATTTCATCCATTAAAGACAAAAATGGACATAGTAAGTCTGACACAGTTAATATTTGTAAGGTTTTTAGGGAATTTTATAAACAGTTATATAGCAGTGAGGAACCCCCGGAAGCACAGGACTTGATTGATAGATTTATGTCAGAGCATACTTTACCTAAACTAACAGAGGAGCAAAAACGGGTTAAATGGACCAATTACGAAGCAGGGGGTTCTAGTGGCATTGCAGACCTTACAATCAGGGAAGTCTCCAGGCCCAGACGGCCTTATCAGTAAATTCTATAAAGATTTTAAATCAGAGCTTATGGGTCCTTTTTTGGAGATGCTGAACGAATCACTTAATAAAGGCTCTTTACCTAGATCACTTACAGAGGCCAATATTAGCCTTATACTTAAAATAGGAAAACCAGCTGATGAATGTCCTTCATATCGACCTATTAGTCTCCTGAATGTTGATTTTAAAATATTATCTAAAATATTTGCGTGGCGTCTTGAGAAGGTTTTACCCTCCATTATCAACACTGATCAGACAGGGTTCATTATTGGCAGGAACTCCTGTAACAACATGAGAAGGTTTTGCCCTCCATTATCAACACTGATCAGACAGGGTTCATTATTGGCAGGAACTCCTGTAACAACATGAGAAGGTTGTTAAATATAATTCAGTTGTTGCATCAGCGGAGGTTGTCCAGTATGGTGAGAAGTCTAGATGCCAAAAAAGCCTTTGACAGGGTTGAATGACAATTTCTTTTTTCTACCTTAAATGCCTTCGGGCTGGGAGATGCTTTCAGCAGCTGGGTTAGGTTGCTATATAACAGACCTCTGGCTGCTGTTCGGCTCAATGGCCAGGTCTCATCCGCCTTTCCTCTGGGTAGGGGAACAAGGCAGGGGTGCCCTTTATCCCCATTGTTGTTTGCTATAGCGATCGAGCCCCTCGCAGAAGCTATAAGGAATAGCCCAGATATGGAATCTCAGTTGGTGGGAAAGATCATAAAATAGCCTTATATGCTGATGATATATTGCTAATCCAAAAAGATCTATACCAACTGTTTTGGAGATAATAAATCAATTTAGTACATTTTCAGGGTATAAAATAAATTTTTCTAAGTCTGAAGTCATGCCGCTAGGCAACTCTTCTCGGCCCTTCTCTTATCCATTTAAATGGTCACCCGCAGGCTTTACTTATCTTGGGATTTTCATCACACTATCATTAGAAGTGTACAAGGCCAACTTTGAACCTCTGTTAAAGCATATATGTGATGACCTGGACAGATGGATATCCCTTCCACTGTCAATGATGGGTAGAATTGCTTTACTCAAAATGAATATTCTGCCGAGACTGCTTTATCACTTTCAAATGGTCCCTATTTTACTTAATAATAAAACAATTAGAAGGGTAAATGGCTGGATCAGTTCATTTATATGGAACAGAAAGAAACCACGAATAAAAATGTCTAACTTGCAAATGTCTGTAGAGCAGGGAGGCTTAGCTGTCCCAAACATTAGGCTCTATCAGCTGGCTGCACAGCTCCGGCACATAACCGAGTGGATTAATAATGATCCAGATTCGGTGTGGTTAGATCTGGAGTCGGCGAACGTGAGTAAAGGTGTTTTATTTGCCTCGGACTCAAAGAAAACTAAGAATGCTAGGAACAATAACATCATAATTACAACAAGTCTGAAAGGCCTGGCAAGCGACAAGAAAGTTAGAGGGTCGTTCTAAAACATTGTCCTCGCGAACTCCGATATACGGGAACATAGATTTTGCCCCAGCCTGCTCAGACATGGGATGTAAGATGTGGGAGGAGAGGGGGATTTTAACTCTGGGACATTTATTTGATAAAGGAGTGATGCTTACATTTGAACAAATCCGACAGAAATATGGTCTCCCCAGTAATCACTTCTTCAGGTATCTGCAACTTCACCCAGAATCAAAGAAGGTCTGATTTTAACTGTCAGACTTCACAGATGGAACGTCTACTTCTTGGTAGAGGCAAGAAAGCAGTTCTCGGTCGGGGTTATGCTGAGCTCAACTCTGTTAGCAATATGAACCTAGAGTATCTTCGATGTAAATGGAATGCTGATTTAAATCTTACAATAGATGAATCAACATGGTTGGAAATATGGCGACTAGCTAGAGAGATCTCCATATGTACCAGAGAGACCCAGTTTAGAATATTACATCGCTTGCAGATTACACCACAGCTCAGACACAAGATGAACCCAAGTTTGTCTGAAAAGTGTTCCAAGTGTCAGGTAGAGGTGGGAAGCTATAGGCACTGTGTGTGGACATGTATCCATGTTGAGTACTGGGGTAAAATTGTTAGCAAACTTAATTAGATTTTTAATGTCCAGCTTGATGCTGATCCTCAGGTTCTGCTTCTCGGCTTGCCCAGTCGTCATATTAAAGGGTCTCATCAAAGAAGGCTGCTCGGTATTCTTACATTTGCTGCTCGGAAAAATATATTGCTTAGATGGATCGATAATGCTCCACCTACAATTAGGGGTTGGCACAAAGTTGTATTTGATTTACTACCAATGGAATACCTAACGTACAGATTCAAATGTAAGATGGATGATTTTGGTAGGATTTGGACCCCTTTCTTTAAGTATGCAGGTAAAAGACTCACAACCATTGTATCAAAAGGGTGTAATAGATGGCAATGAGGGGAACTGGCTAACTGATTTTTGTGGATCATAAGGTTGGACATTAATTTACTCATTTATTTTTAATCTATTCATTTGCATTTAAAAAACAACAACAAAAAAAAAAACATAGCCTTTTCTCTAAATTGACAGTTATTTTCTTTATTTATTCTTATATTTATGTGATTGTGTATATATCTGCATGTATATATACTTGGTTCCCACATCCTCCCAGTGATACTCTCACAGCTTATTTATATAGGGAGATGGGTTTTTTTTTGTATTGTACTGTGTATAACACACAAGTAGTCAGAGATTTGTTTTTGTGGCCATGTTGTTTTGTTGTTTGTTGTCTGTGTTCATGTCAGAAAATGTAATAAAAATATTATTTAAAAAAAATCTATTAATCATTGAGCCTTTCAATTAAATTCAATTCAGTTTTATTTATGTAGCGCCATTAAAACAATTGTCATCTCAAGGCACTTAAATAATATAGTCCAATTCAAGCCAATTGGAATTCCATTCAGTGTATGTGTGGGTAGGCGACTTTGCGGCTTTGCGGTAAGACGTATTGCATCACTTCCTGTTGCTTTGTGTGTGTACTGTGACATTTCTTGCTTCTCTTGAACTACTATGTCTCCTTTATGGAGACATAGTAAGCCTTCACTGTGAAAACTACTATTGTTATTCAATTACTGGATCCATTTAACCGTTCCTCCTCTCTTAATAGAGATATTACCGCACTGGACTCTCTGTGGACTTACCTTATACCATCATAACTAATAAATCAGTTTCTTTCTCCCATCTCTCTTTGTCACTCTGCTCTTCGGTCTCTTCTTGTGTGTATCGGCTGTTCCATAGCCGCGACAGAATATAGGTTGACAATTAATTGTATGTTCTGAAAAGGTCTTTCTCTGACATTCCAAATGGATTCATACAAACGGCAAATCTTTTCCTTCACACACTACAACACGTGTCTCCCCTGTGTAGCAACTACAGCCATGTCAGGCACAAAATCCTTTTTTGTATTTTTTGGGACAGCAAATAAGGGTCCAAATTGCAATGGTCAATTTGGCCTTTTCTTTTTTCATTAGTTTAGTTTATGGTTTTCCAGCTTGGTAATGCTTTTTGTTTCTTTAAAGTCGCCAGTTAAGTTATCCTCCAGTATGCTGTTCTGCATTTGGGTTCTATCTTCCACCACCCACCAAACCTTAACAAAAAAAGTATGATAACCAATCAAGTAATTTAATTCAGTTAAAGTTAACTTAGTTGCTGCATTATTTATAAAAGATAAGCTATCATAAACAAGAAAATAAAATAAAATTTTCAAAAAGTCAAAACTGTAGAAAGGTGTGGTAGAAATCTTCAGAGGTCATCATCACTGGGTGCGATGCTGTTTTTCTAGCTTGGCAACAACTTAGCAGATAAGACCACATGCAGTGTCAGCAGGTAACACAGGGGAACCCTCCCAACAGACAACATGGACGGAAACTCTCAGCGAACAGTTCAACATCTGGGCTGCAGAGACGCTCCTTCTCAGTGACATAACTCCTTTTCTGTTTGTAAGAACATCTTGCTGACATTTTACTACACATTCATTGAAAGTGTTTTAGCTTTCTCTTTATGCTGCTGGTACCACTCCATCACCCTACAGAACAGGAACCACCTGCACAATATTGTGAAGGTGTGTTTTGACATTATTTGACTGAACTTCCTGCTCGCCACTTGAGCACTGTGTACGAGTAGCAGGCAAGTGGCCTGGTATCGTCGTATTCTCAGTGACTCAGCACACACTCTATTCCCAGCATTTGAGCAGCTGTCATCTAGTCGCAGGTTCCACTGTCCAGCTTGCAAGACCCAGAGAAGGTGAGCGACCTTTGTTCCTAATTCTATTCTCCTTCTGAACTTAAAGGGGTCCCAATAATTTAAGATGTGCAATATTACAATAATGTGCAATATTATCATATTATGTGCAATATTAGTTAATGACAGCAATGCTTAAATTATTTTGCGGCTTTGCTTTGCGGTAAGACGTATTGCATCACTTCCCGTTGCCTTGTGTGTGTGTGTGTACTGTGACATTTCTTACTCCTCTTCGACTGCTAATAATCACCTTCTTTCTCCCTATAATTTACACATCTTGCATAGTTAACTCTATCCCATACTTGTTATATTCTAACGCTCACTCTTACAGATCTTTAGTCTTTATTTTTCACTTTTTAGCGGTGTGTCTGGTTCTCTAGCTTAGCATGGCTACCAGTTCTCTTCCTCTATCTCCTGCTTTCACCTGCTCCGTGTGTCAGATGTTTAGTTACTCCTCTGCCTCCTTTAGTGGTAATGGTACATGTAACAAATGTTGTCTTTTTATAGTTTTGGATGCGAGATTATCTGAATTGGAAGCTCGGCTCTGCACTTTTGAAAACCACCAGATAGCAAGCTAGGCCCCTTTAGCCAGTGCGGAGCCATCTAGCCTAGTTAGCTCTGCTAGTCATCCCTCGCTGGGTGACTGTCAGGAAGAGGAGTCATAGTCCTAAAGTCAAGCCCGTGGTTCACCATCAACCTGTCCACATTTCAAATAGATTTTCCCTACTCAGCGACTCTGAGGACAAAACCCTGGTAATTGGCAGCTCTATAGTCAGAAACGTGGCATTAGCGACACCAGCGACCATAGTCAAATGTATTCCTGGGGCCAGAGCGGGCGACATAGAATCCTATTTAAAACTGCTGGCTAAGGATAAGCGTAAATACGGTAAAATAGTTATTCACGTCGGTGGCAATGACACCCGGTTATGCCAGTCGGAGGTCACTAAAAATAATGTTGCATTGGTGTGTAATTTTGCCAAAACAATGTTGGACTCTATGGTTTTCTCTGGACCCCTGCCAAATCTGGCCAGTGATGACATGTTTAGCCGCATGTCCTCATTCAATCGCTGGTTGTCTAGATGGTGTCCAGCAAACAACGTGGGCTACATAGATAATTGGCAATCTTTCTGGAGGAAACCTGGTCTGATGAGGAGAGACGGCATCCATCCCACTTATGAAGGAGCGGCACTCATTTCTAGAAATATGGACGTATTTATTAGTCATCCAAAAACATGACAACCCAGGGTTGAGACCAGGATGCAGAGTTGTAGTCTTACACACTTCTCTGCGGCTTCCCACCTGATGCTGCCCCCCCTCAATCAAAAAACACAAAAGGAGCAAATCCTCTTGTGCAAAAAAAAATTAAAACAAAAACTGAACAAAAGCATTAAACTATTAAATATTGTTTGCTGAATATTAGATCTCTCCCTTTGAAGTCTCTGTTAGTGAATGATTTGATCTGTGATCATCATATTGATATATTTTGTCTTACAGAAACCTGGCTGCAGCAGGAGGATCATGTTAGCATTAATGAATCAACTCCCTCTGACTATTTGAATGTTCACGTTCCTCCAACCACAGGCAGAGGAGGAGGAGTGGCAGCTATCTTCAGATCAGGGTTACTAATCAGTCCTAGGCCCAGGATTAGTTTTAGCTCTTTTGAATCTCTGATTCTCAGTTTTTCCCAAAGTGGAAATCACAAAAACCTCTTGTGTTTGTTGTGTATCGTCCACCTGGCCCTTATTCTGAGTTTCTGTCTGAATTCTCAGAGTTTTTATCCCAGTTAGTGCTGAGTACAGATAAAGTCATTGTAGTGGGTGACTTTAATATTCATGTAGATGTTGAAAATGACAGCCTAGATATTAACTTTAATTCTATATTAGACTCTATTGGATTTTCTCAAAGTGTTCACAGACCTACTCACTGCCTTAATCATACCCTTGACCTTGTGCTGACTTATGGCATTGAGAGTGAACAGTTAACAGTGTTCCCTCATTCACACACTGATGGTGAGTCAGATAAGACAGGGTGTGATAGATAGATAACCCCGTCTTGTCTGACCATTTTTTAATAACTTTTGAATTTACATTACTTGACTATACGGCTTCTGAGAAGAATTTTACATATAGAAGGTAATGAAAATCTTTTCTTTTGTGAGCCAGCATTTTCAAGGTTTCTTTGAGTTGCAGAAGCCATGCTATTGCAACTTTCAGCTTTCTCCAGTTGGAGAAGTACATGAGAAGCTTGTTAGTAGGATTCTCATAGTCTTTGACAATGACTGTACTTACAGTATGACTTCTCTTGAAAGGAAATTTTGACCAGTCCTTTTCTGACCCCCAGAGTATATCTGGGCCATGGATCCATGTCCTGTTCACCATAAAGGTGCCTTCTGTCTGTCCCCTAGATGCAACATCAGCCGGGTTGACCCTTGTGTTCACATATTGTGAACATTGTGTCATCTCTGTGATCTCCTTGATGATGGAGATCCTGTTTGCCACAAATCTGTGGAATCTTGTGTGTTGGTTTGCAATGTAACTTAGCACTGCTTGGCTGTCAGTCCAAAACACTGAGCTTTTTAGCTGAATCTGTAGCTCTGTTCTGAACACTTTATCTACTCTGGTGGTTCGTACTGCAGCAGCAAACTCCATCCTTGGGATTGTCATCTTCTTGAGTGGACCTACTCTTGCCTTCCCCATCATGAATGAGACATAAATTGTGTTCTTGTCATTCACAAGTCTCAGATAGCTCACTGTGCTTTATCCATACTCACTTGCATCTGCAAAATGGTTTAGCTGTGCCTGTCTGTGTCTGCCAAAGTTGCTGGGCTTGATGCATCTTTTCACCTTGAACTCAGTTATTTTCTGGAGATTTAACTTCCATTTTATCCACTGCTCAGAGTACATATTGGGTATTTCCTCATCCCAGTCATAGTTTATGCGGCATATCTCCTGCAATAGCAGCTTGGCAGGCAGAGTGAAGGGTGCTAGAAACCCTAAAGGGTCATAGATGGAGCTGACCATGGACAATATTCCTCTTCGTGTGTGTGGCTGGGGCTTGACGATGACATTGAATGTGAAATTGAATGTGAAATTGAATGTGAAATTGAATGTGAAATTGTCCTCTTCGACACACCATTGCACCCCAAGTGCTCTCTTAGTTGGGAGTCGATCTCAGTCCAGATTGAACTCTTTCACCTCTTTAGCTCTGTCCGCTTCAGGCATGGAGGATAGAACCTTGCAGCTGTTTGTTATCCATTTGGAGAGGTGGAAACCTCCCCTCTGGCATACAGCTGTGAGCTCTTCGATGAGCAGTATCGCTTCATCCTCTGTAGAAATAGACTTTAAGCAGTCATCAACATAGATATTGTTCAAGATTGTGTCAATCACTTCTTGTCTTAAGTGTTTCCTGTTATCCTCAGCTGTCTTTCTAAGTGCATAGTTTGCACAGCTGGGTGATGAGGTGGCACCAAAAAAAGTGTACATCCATGCGGTACTCACAAGGGTCGAGACTTGTATCCCCTCCAGGCCACCACAAGAACCTCAGAAAATCAACATCATCCTTAGAAACCTTCACTTGGTGAAACATTGCTTGAATGTCACCCATTATTGCGATTGGTTCCTGGCGGAATCTGGTAAGTACCCCAATTAGTCGATTGGTTAGGTCAGGACCCTGGAGTAGCTCTGAGTTGAGGGAAGTACCATTGAAAGATGCTCCGCAGTCAAAAACCACTCTGAGTTTTCCTTTGTTTGGGTGGTAAACCCCATGGTGAGGTATGTACCACACTTTTCCATCATTTAGCTTCAGCTGCCCCTGTGGTACTTCTTCAGCATAGCCTTTATTGATGACATCACTGAGGAAGTTTGTGTACTCCTCATGAAATGATGCATTCCTTAAGGTCTTTATTTTTAAGCTGGAAAGACATTGCTCAGCAACCTGGCGATTGTCAGGCAGTGAAATATCCTCTTTTCTGAATGGCAATCTGAAACAATAATGTCCTTCCACAATGTTGGCTGAGTCTTTAACTATTTTCATGAACTCAAATGACATTTCCTTTGTGTCTTCATAGGATTTTTCATTAAAATCTGTTGTACTGTGTGACCAGCAACTCATGATGATTGATTATTGAAATCCTGTTGACAGAGACTGGGGGTATACCGTTGTCATTTACACTTCCTCCTCTTAATGGGCCATTTACCACCCAACCAAATAAGGTCCTTATCGCATAGGGGCCTTCTCCCTGGTTGTTAATGACCTGCAATGGCTCCATTACTTTGGGTGCATAGTGCCGATCGGTAAGCTGATATCTGCATCTATGGTAGGTAGTTTGAGGTCTTTGAGGTATGGCCACTTTGCTAAATCTCTCTGGTTGGGGATGTTATTTTTATTAACATACATTGTTTTTTGGGTGTATAACTCTGGGAGGGCTGTAAATGTGTTGCCGTGTAGATCACTCACCTCCAAGCCTTTAACTGCATGACTACTGACAGTCTTTTCTTGACCCATGGTGCGTAAAAGGATGTTAGTTTTCTTTCCTGTCATGTTTAGCTGATGCATGAGTCTATTTGTGCAAAATGAGGCTGAACTGCCAGGGTCAAGGAAGGCATATGTTTGTACAATTTGATTCCCTTTGCTGGATTTTACTTGAACTGGTACAATAGGACAGAACACACTCTTCTTCACCGGTCCCAATATGCCAACATGCTTTTGAAGAAACCTTTGCATTGTTCTTTGTAGCATCAGACTTTTCACCTGCTAGTGTTCCTTTCCTTCTCATGTGGAGCACAGTTGGGTGGTTTAGATTGCACACTTTACATGACAAGCAGTTGCCGCAATCTCTACTCATGTGCCCTGGTAGAAGACACCCAAAACAGATTCCTCTTTCTTTTAAAAAGCTGATCTTTTCTCTGTGCAGTTTCCTTTTGAGAAGCAGACATGCATCCATTTTATGCTCACCTGAACAGAACAGACAGAAAGGTGAGTTTTCCGTCTGGACATCACTTCCTTGAGGCTGAGGGGATTTGGAGCTGCATTTGATGTTTGTTATACTGGTGGCAAAGCTGCTGCTGCTGGTGGGTTTTGTCCTTCTTGAAAATGTGACTTTATTATATTTGGGGTTATTAATGTTTTGGTCTGGAATATATATACAGGGTCTGATAAGATCTTTGCTTGACGTTCAAGGAACTTGACCAGGTCGCTGAACCTCACCTTGCTTTTTCGCTTTTCCTGTAGCATGCAGACTTCGGATCTCCACTTTTCACAATGTTTATATGGCAACTTGGTAACCAGAGCCTTTAGATTGGAAGATAAATCAAGTTCCTCTATGTGATAAATCAAGTTCCATATGTGATTTATTCCATGGCATTGCAGCACCCCCTTAGATATAGAGCAAAGGCTTCTAAAGGTTTAGAGTCTTCAGGTTTAATGGGACACCAAGACAGGGCCTTTTCTATATATGCACTAGCAATCTTGATGTCCTTTTGGGGCAAAGAAGAACAGTGTTGTTGGGTAACCGGAGAGGCAGTGATGTCATTCTGCCTCTGTAAGATGCTGTACAGAGTTTTGTCTTGCACTAGCTTGACTTGTGCTGAAGGGGTTCCACTTTCCTCTTGCGGAGTCCAACGTGACTGAGTTTCCTTGAAGTTTGCTGTATAGAATGGTTTATCAGCTTGTGTACCATAATATTGTCCTTGTGATGCTTTAGGTTGTTCGAGAGCTGAGTGATATGGTGAAAAGTTATACTGAGGTCCTTCCTTTGGATGCACACTTTGTATTTCTCATGTGTTCCTATGCACTGGTTTCCTTGTTGTGTGGCCATTTTCCTTTTCAGACATTTTCTGATAATTTCAGATAATTTCCTCATAATATTCATTCATTCCATCTGTTGTTGGAGTCTTGATTTGAGTTTCCATACTGTTGAAGACAATTTAGCCGTAGTAGCATCCAACTCAGATTGTAGCTCCAAAGTTTCCTTTCTTTTCCTCAGTTGCTCCCTTTGTTTGTTGAGCTTCTGCTCTTCCTCCTTTAGTGCGTGGTTGTCCTTTAGTGCTGTTAGTTTTGCCATCAAAGCAGCCTTTTCCGCTTCTGCACAAATGCGAGCAGAGGATGACGCAGTTGAGCATACGCTCCCTTTAGACATGCTGAAGACTGCAGCACTTTCACCAAGACAACCATCATCATCATCTGTTCTGGTTGTGGAGCCAGACATCCATTTATTAACAACATCCATAAAGTTATCAATGCTGGTTATTTTGGATTGAAACCAGGTTTCACTGTCACGTTTTTCCTCTTCCACATGTAGCAGTGCATCATACGACAGTTGTGCTTCTTTAAAACCATCCAGAAAAGTCTTTAATTTATCCATGTTCTCTTTAAATTCATTTGCGTTCATAAAGTCCTTCATTAATTATTTTATAATGTTCATTCTGCGTGTTAACTGTGAAAACTTTCCTCTTCTGGATAAGCGCATTTTTACAACATGCTCACCGTTCCCACCGTACCATGTTTTCTTCAACATTAGTTTCATGCAGAACATCAACAGCCCGTTCGTCCCTTTTGTTGGCATCTATTTTGCACAGATTCATTTAATTTCCTCCTTTTCTGTCGATATGAACAATTTGCACATGTAGAATCTTGTTTTATTTCCAATTAATCATCCTTGTCCCCGTAAAAGTTGTGTTCCGCTGTGCGAGTTCCCTTTCTCCAACAGCGATACAAAAATATATTTTTCTCATCCAATATGAGTCAAATCCCTTTCGAAGGTGCTTCTAAATTAGCTTTAGCTTCTCCTTTAACGAATTATTTACATTTTCCATGTTTCAGTCCATTGACTTCATGTTATGACTTTTTGAAACTTTAATTACCGCTGTGTGTTGACCCGGGTACTCCATTGTTCTTTGTCCTGGATGACGAGCTGTATCCACACAATTACTCCTCCTACAAAGCGGTCGTGTCCAAAACGATCACTGCTCCTCCAAAAGTCTTTAGACTATTGTAGTGTCCACGGTATCCTTTTGTTTTTATTCCTTTGTGTGAATCACTCATGGGCTGACTGTACTTTAGACGCTCGTGTTCGTTGAGAAAAAAAAAAGGGAGAAAGATGGAATGTCCAGAGGATGCGGTTCGAAATAAAGAATGGAGTTTTTATGTGATGGATTTACAACTGATCAAAGAAAATACTGTAAACAAACTATATCAAGATTTAAACTAAGACCATCTGTACTGTCCACGAGGTCTAAAGACTGTGTGCTTCAGTCAGCCACACCACCTGACTGTGGCACCTTGCTCTTAAGCCCTCTCACCTGCAGGGATCACAGTCATTAGAAAACAAACACACCACACACATCTGTCAACACTGCCAAACTATATTCCAACAGAAATTGAAATGCAAACTAAGAAATTGGCTCCTACATTAGTTGTCCTTTCTCTTTTGCCATTGCTGTGATTTGTACTTCAGGGCCACTGTAGTAATGTTACAAAAAAGTTTTACAGCTGTGAATCTTCTCAAGTCCTTTGTTTCCTCACAACGTGACCAATTTGACATTTATGAAAAAGCAGCACTGAATGTAACAGGTGGTATTTTGTTATGTTATGTTTATGTATTTAGCAGACGCTTTTATCCAAAGCGACTTACAAATGAAGATATAACAGCTATATAAAAAGCTAACAATAAACTACATAGAAGGAACCCACTAGTCCGACTCTGTCAGAGGTGACAGAGAAGAGATAGGGTGCAGGCATAGAAGGAAGTGCAGAAATATAAAGTGCAAAGATAGAGGGGGTAGGTAAGTACAAGGTAAGTGCTAGGATAGGAGATGCTCTCTGAAGAGCTGGGTTTTCAAGAGTTTCTTGAAGATAGACAGGGACGCCCCTGTTCTGGTAGCGCTCGGTAGGTCATTCCACCATCGTGGGATGACACATGAAAAGAGTTTGGATTGTCTTAGGCGTGGTGTAGGCACTGCTAGACGACAATCCTGTGACGAACGGAGGGACCGAGTTGTGACATAAGCCTTTGCAAGAGCATTCAAGGAGATGGGAGCCGTTCCATTAAGCACTTTGTAGGCTAACATCAGTGACTTGTATTTGATGCAGGCAGCTAAGGGTAGCCAGTGGAGTTCAATGAACAGAGGGGTGACGTGTGTTCTTTTAGGCTGATCGAAGACCAGACGCGCCACCGCGTTCTGGACCATCTGCAGAGGTTTCATAGTACAGGCTGGGAGACCAGTTAGGAGAGCATTGCAGAAGTCAAGGTGGGAAATGACCATGGCCTGCACCAGGAGTTGGGTGGCATGTTGGGTTAGGTGTGGTCTGATCTTTCTTATGTTTAGTAATGCAAAGCGGCATGAACGAGCAACCGAGGTAACATGATCTTTGAAGGTTAGTTGGTCATCAATCATGACACCAAAGTTTCTAGCAACCTTTGATGGAGCAAGAGATAGGGATTCAGTTTGGATGCAGATGCTGTGGTGTATGGTTGGTTTGGCTGGGAAGACAAGCAGTTCAGTTTTTGGGAGGTTAAGTTGGAGGTGATGGGCTTTCATCCATGTTGATATGTCAGAGAGACAGTCTGAGATTCGTGCTGAGACCGTGTGGTCATCAGGTGGGAATGACAGATAGAGCTGGGTATCATCAGCATAACATTGGTATGAGAAGCCATGTGATCGGATGATCTGTCCCAGTGAGTTGGTGTATATGGCAAAGAGAAGAGGTCCCAGTACTGAACCTTGGGGGACCCCTGTGGCGAGGTGGTGCGCTGCAGAAGTGTGACCAAGCCAGGATACTTTGAAAGACCAACCAGTGAGGTATGATTCAAACCAGGAGTGTGCTCTCCCTGTGATGCCCATGCTAGAGAGTATGGACAAAAGGATACTGTGGTTGACAGTGTCAAATGCAGCTGATAAGTCGAGCAGGATAAGTACAGAGGACTTAGCTGTCGCTCTGGCTTCTTTTAAGGCTTCTGTCACAGCCAACAGAGCCGTTTTGGTGGAGTGTCCACTTTTAAACCCAGATTGGTTTGGGTCAAGGAGGTTGTTATGTGAGAGGTAATTGGTGACCTGCTTAAAGACCGACCTTTTAATGATTTTAGACAGAAATGGGAGGAGAGAGACTGGCCGATAATTCTCCACATGAGTTGGAGGGAGGGAAGGTTTCTTGAGCAGCGGTGTAACCTGAGCTTGCTTGAATGTGGTAGGAAATGTGCCTGATGTCAGTGAAGCATTAATCACATGCGTGACTGTTGGAGTTACAGTAGGAGCAATGGATTGGAGAAGATTAGTAGAAACGAGGTCCAGTGGACATGTAGTAGGACGGCTACATGTGAGAAGTTTAGACACACTGCTCTGAGCGAGAGGGGTAAATGAGGAAAATGATGCAGTAGGACTTCTGCATGCAGATTTTGTGGTACCAGGTTCGGTAAACTGTTTGCTTATAGCTGCCACTTAGTCAGTAAAAAATTAGGCAAAGGTGTCTGCTGTTAGATTGGTAGCAGGTGGTGGAGGCGGAGGATTAAGTAGAGTTTTGAAGATGGAAAAACGTTTCTGGGTGTCAGTAGTACTATGAATCTTGTTCGTGTCGAAAGACTTTTTTGCATCAGTAAGACTGGATGCAAATGATGACAGTAGCCTTGGAGTTTAGCTAGATCTGCAGGATCTTTTGACTTGTGCCATTTCCTTTCGGCAGCTCTGAGATTGGTGCGCAACGCTTGGAGAATATCATTAAGCCAGGGATGAGACTGGGAGGATCGGGTGGGTTTGGTGGATAGAGGACACAGACTATCCAGAGATAAGCTCAGTGTAGAGCAAAGGGACTCCGTGGCATCATTAACCTGAAGGGAGGACAATGTGCAGGAGGTTGGAAGAGCGGAGGCAACAACAGAGGAGAAGCGGGTGGGCGACAGGTTGCAGAGGTTGTGGCGGAAGGAAACCATAGGGGTAGAAGCAGATAGTCTACCCCTATGGGATGTATTTGTGGTCTTCTCGGGAGACTCACTCTGAACTGAATGAAATAGTGGTCAGAGAAATGCAGAGGTGTGACAGACAGGGCCTCTGTGGCACTGTTTCTTGAGAAAACGAGATCTAGCACTTTGCCAGCTTTATGGGTCGGACTGCTGAGCAGTTGTAGCTCAAACGAGTGCATTAGTGTCAGAAAATCAGAAGAGTTAGGACTGTCAAGATGGATGTTCATGTCACCAAGGACCATTATGGGAAAGTCATGCTCTGGGATAGAAGAGAGCAAGGTGTCGAGTTCATTTAGAAAGTCACTGAGTTGTCCTGGTGGGCGATATACGACAATCATATAGATTTTGACCGTTGCAGTTACCAAGATGGCATGGTATTCAAAGGTATTGTATTTAGCTTCAGGTAGCAGTTGGGTGTATTTCCATTTGTTGGAAATGAGCATGCCTGTTCCACCACCTCTCCCAGATGTACGAGAGGTATGGGAGAATGAGTGGTTGGTTGAAAGTGCAGCCGGGGTAGCTGTGTTTTCAGGCTTAATCCAGGTTTCAGTGAGAGCCAGGATGTCAAGAGACAGGTGGTTGGCATAAGCCATAATGAAAATTTTTTTTTGTTTACCGCCGATTGGCAATTCCACAACCCCACAGACAAGAATGTGTCACAGAGTGAAGTGGGCTTTAGAGAGCGGAGGTTGTTAAGGTTGTGGTGGTGTTTGGTTGTGTGAAACCTTCTGTGCGAGCCAGAGACAAAAGGAATGGGATTGAGGCACATTTTAAAGTAGGTGGTGAGGCCAGAGCTACATGGATGAGGCAAGTAGGACAGGTTTGCCTTGTTCAGTGGCCTTGCTCGGTGGACACGCGCAGGTAGACACGCTAGTCTTTACCCAAGAATGTCTTCACACGAGAATGGCTGAGTGTCAGATGGCTGACGCTTCAGGCGCCACCCCTTACTTTATGTTGTGCACACAATTGGACACAGCCGTTCATGTGTTGGCTAATTGCACTAGGCTGAGACCGCCCACCGAGAGTTAACCAACAAGTGTTTTCAGAGAGGGGAGTGACCGCCCGTTCACAGCCCCTGAATACTCTGATTGCTTTGCGATGGCCCAACCGAGGCTACGAGGCAACAGGCTTCACCCACGGATGGGTTTTCATCACTTTCTCAACAACAACAGATATTGAATTTGGCAAGAAGCTTAGAAAAAACTTACACTAGCAGACACACAGTTCTTTCTATGCACTTCCGGTGTTAACCAAACCTACAAGCGTGACCTACAACGAAGCAGAAAGCGTAAAACCTTTGTCGATGAAGAGGGTGTAGATGATGTAAGCAACCTATACAATGGAAGGAATAAATTCAAAATTGAGACTGTTTATGTCATCATAGACAAACTGTTGAGCGGCCTTGATCATCGCCTCTCTGTCTACAAGCACTTAACAGATATATTTGTGGTGTTATTTCTGGTTGAAACCGCAAGCAGCAGTGAAATCACAGAGCATGCTAATATACTAGTCAGTGCTTATCCATCAGACTTAGACAGTGGCTTAGCCAATGAGCTCTTGCAGTTCAGATCATTCATGCTAGCTGAAACAGACAAGTCAACCTCAAACATGCTTAAGACCATATTGAAGTTTGTCCTGCAGTCCGTCTTCCCTAACATCTATGTAGCATTTAGGGTGTTCCTCACTTTGCCGGTGACAAACTGTGAAGGGAATGCTCATTTTCTCACTTGGGGAGAATCAAAAATGAACTGAGAACGAGTATGAAGGAAAAACGGCTGAAGTCTCTATCATTACTAGCAATAGAGTGTGAACTTGTCATAGACCTGAGGGGTGTTCCATGAAGCTGGATTAAGGGAAAGCCTCGCTTATCTTGATAAGTCTGCCTAATTGAAGAGAGAGTTCCGTTTCACCAACGTGGTTTATTTGAATGCCCGCTGAGTAACCATGGTAACTTATACCGCTGAACTACACTGCTCCTGGGCAGGCTAACGGGCAAGAACCTACTCTTGGTTGCGTGTCTTAAAGACATAAAGACCTGGATGAGTCAGAACTGTCTGCTTCTAAATTCAGACAAAACTGAAGTTGTTCTCTTTGGACCTGAGCGCTTCAGGGAGAAATTGTCTAGTTATATAGTTACTCTAGATGGTATTTCCTTGGCTTCTAGTTCTACAGTGAGGAACCTTGGAGTTATTTTTGACCAGAATTTATCATTTGACGCACATATAAAACTGGTTTCTAGGACTGCCTTCTTTCACCTTCGTAATATTGCTAAAATCAGGAACATCCTGTCTCAGGGTGATGCAGAGAAACTAGTTCATGCATTTGTTACTTCAAGATTGGACTCCTGTAATTCCTTATTATTGGGCTGTCCCACATATTCTCTGAAAAGCCTCCAGCTGATCCAAAATGCTGCAGCCAAAGTTCTGATGAGAACTAACAGGAGAGATCATGTTTCTCCAGTTTTAGCTTCTCTTCATTGGCTCCCTGTTAAATTCAGAATAGAATTTAAGATTCTTCTCCTCACATATAAAGCTCTTAATGACCGAGCTCCATCATATCTTAGAGATCTCATTGTAAGATATTTTCCTAACAGAGCACTTCGCTCCCAAACTGCAGGTTTACTTGTTGTTCCCAGAGTTTCTAAAAGTAGAATGGGAGTTAGAGCCTTCAGTTATCAGGCCCCTCTCTTGTGGAATAAGCTGCCAGTAAATGTCCGGGAAGCAGACACCCTTTCCACTTTTAAGATTAGGCTTAAAACTTTCCTTTTTGATAAAGCTTATAGTTAGGGATGGCTCAGGTAATCCTGAAACATCTCATAGTTAAGCTGCTATAGGCTTAGACTGCTGGGGGACCTCATCTGTCACACCTTTCCTCACTTTGCTCTCTTTTTCCCCGTTTAATTTCTCAAATGATTTTATGTACATGTGACATTATTGTGGTTATTAACGTATGTTTCCCTGTTCCAACAGGTATCCTTTGAATGGTGTTATGGTGTTCTTCCCCCCTCTTTTCCCTCTTTTCTGTCTTCTCAAAACCCAGCTGGTCGAGGTGGATGGCCACCCTTCCTGAGTCTGGTTCTGACAGAGGTTTCTTCCTGGTTCTGGTTCTGCCAGAGGTTTCTTCCTGTTAAAGGGAGTCATTCCTTTCCACAGTCGCCTCAGGCACGCTCAGGACGGGAGATTGGACTGAAGACAAGTTTCGGTGCAATCTGTTGGTTTCCTTAGCTAGGATATTATTTTTTTAATTGGCACTATATGAATGAATTGGATTATGATTACAATTAATTGAATTCCAATTGGCTTGAATTGGACTATATTACTTAAGTGCCTTGAGATGACAATTGTTGTAATCTGGCGCTATATAAATAAAATTGAATTGAATTGTATTGAACGTTCAAGCTTAGCTCAGCGGTGTCTCAAAGAATGTCTGACTGGCTGAAACAGAATCCTGAAAGAAAGTTCCACCTGGAATTCCGCGCTCCCGCAACTCATGTCTTGTATTAAAAAACAAAACAAAAAAAAAATTGTGGTAAACATATCACCACTTTCACTGTCTCGAAAAATCAATCAGTCAGTGCCAGTGCAACTAAAGAAACGCAACTATACAAGTACTGAACATAAAATTAAATGAAAATTTAATTTTAAATGAAAAGATGATATTCATTAAAACTAATTGATACCTTATTACATCTCCGTCCCACATTTCACAAACACCCGACCTACACCCATGCCTAAATGTACAGGTACCTATTGGGGGTTATTGTCCATAGACTCTGAACTGGATTTCTCATTTGGAAAAACCACATCAACTCCTTTGAGTAATGCTGAGCAGTATTACATTAATGCCCTGTGAAACCAAGCACCTCATCATTGACTCCTATCCTCCATACATACAGATGATCTGTGATGGAGGTAATTTCATTTACAACATTGAGGCTAAATGGTTCATCTTCCGAGCATCCTCACTGGCGCAGAGGTTTGCACTAGGCACAAGAATTTTACTTACCAAAGGAGTGTACTTTTGAAGTAAGGTGTATATAGCATAGGCATGATTTTGGTAATCTAATGAGAGGTCAGGTGTAGAGATCATCTTAAGAAATTTAAAATGCTCGTCATACTTTATTATAGATAGCCATATAGGGCACATATTGCATCAATTTGCCAAGGATTAACACATGTATATCCAACCAACATTTCTCTTATTCTGCAAGAGAGTTCAATGGTGTCCTGCTTGGGGACAGAGGCTATGGATGCTGGACCTACCTCCTAAACCATATCCTGATCCAGGAACAAGGGCGGAGAGGGCATTCAACCATGCACACGCTATACTGCTGTCAACTCTTGTTGACAGCACTATAGTTTCAATGCTTACAACACTGGACAATGTTGCCCCTCTGAAAAGGAAGGTAATCAGTCAGAGGAGGTTGGCTTCTTGGTATAAGTCAGAGCTGCGTGCGTTAAAGCAGACTGCAAGAAAGCTGGAGAGACAGTGGCGTTCCTCTAATTTAGAAGAGTCTCAATTACTCTGGAAAGATAGTTTAATAACGTAAGAAAGAACTTTGTAAAGCTAGAACTGCTTATTATTCATTATTGATAGAAGAGAATAAGAATAATCCCAGGTTTCTTTTCAGCACTGTTGCCAGGCTGACAAAGAGTCCGAGCTCTGTTGAGCCATGTTTTCCTTTAACACTCAGCAGTGATGATTTCATGAGATTCTTCATCAATAAAATTGTTTCTATGAGAGAGAAGATTAACGGAATTCTTCCCACTATTATCACTGATGTATCATCAAGTAGAGCAGCTTTAGAAGTATCTTTCGAACCTGATTTGTATTTAGACGGCTTCTGCCCAGTTGATCTTTCTGAGCTAACAACAGCAATAGTCTCCTCTAAACCATCAACTCGTATGTTAGACCCAATCCCAACCAGACTGTTCAAGGAGGTTTTCCCCTTAATTGACACTTCCATATTGGATTTGATCAATCTGTCTATGTTGACAGGATATGTACCTCAGACTTTTAAAGTTACTGTAATTTAAATTTATTTAAAAAACCTACTCTTGATTCAGAAGTGTTGGCTAATTATCGACCTATATCCAATCTCCCTTTTTTGTCTAAAGGTGGATGGCCACCCTTCCTGAGTCTGGTTCTGCCAGAGGTTTCTTCCTGGTTGTGGTTCTGCCAGAGGTTTCTTCCTGGTTCTGGTTCTGCCAGAGGTTTCTTCCTGTTAAAAGGGAGTCGTTCCTTTCCACAGTCGCCTCAGGCTCAGGACGGGAGATTGGACTGAAGACAAGTTTCGGTGCAATCTGTTGGTTTCCTTAGCTAGGATATTAATTTTTTTAATTGGCTCTATATGAATTAATTGGATTATGATTACAATGAATTGAATTCCAATTGGCTTGAATTGGACTATATTACTTAAGTGCCTTGAGATGACAATTGTTGTAATCTGGCGCTATATAAATAAAATCGAATTGAATTGAATTGAACCCTGAAGATAAACTGGCAGAAATGCTGAATCAAACACAGCAATTCCGTCTGGTACTGTATTCCAACTTACTTATTTAACAGAATTGGTGGCTTAAAGTTTTTGCTTATTACTGATTTTGATGTGAATAAACTCCCTATATCATTGTCAGAGTTCCATAAACAAATCTTATTGTATTGGAAAATGTTTTATGTACATAATTACTCACTGCATTCTACTGTATTCTGGAACAACAGATATGTTCTGTATCGCAACAAATCTCTATTTTACAGGAACTGGTTTGAGAAGATTATATGGTCGATAACTGATCTGATTGGATGTTGAAAGAAATTTCTTAGATTATGAACAATTTTGCACAAGACATGGCTTTAATCCTCCCATCACAGAATTCTGGAACTTTCCCGAGAATTTGTGTTTCTAACCAGAAACAATTCAATTCAATTCAATTTTATTTATATAGCGCCAGATTACAACAATTGTCATCTCAAGGCACTTAAGTAATATAGTCCAATTCAAGCCAATTGGAATTCAATTCATTGTAATCATAATCCAATTAATTCATATAGAGCTAATTAAAAAAATTTAATATCCTAGCTAAGGAAACCAACAGATTGCACCGAAATGTGTCTTCAGTCCAATCTCCCGTCCTGAGCGTGCCTGTGGCAACTGTGGAAAGGAACGACTCCCTTTTAACAGGAAGAAACCTCTGGCAGAACCAGACTCAGGAAGGGTGGCCATCCACCTCGACCAGCTGGGGTTTGAGAAGACAGAAAAGAGGGAAAAGAGGGGGGAAAAACACCATAACGCCATTCAAAGGATATCTGTTGGAACAGGGAAACATAGGTTAATAACCACAATAATGTCACATGTACATAAAATCAATTTTGAAATTAAACAGGGGGAAAAAGAGAGCAAAGTGAGGAAAGGTGTGACAGATGAGGTCCCCCAGCAGTCTAAGCCTATAGCAGCTTAACTATGGGATGTTTCAGGATTACCTGAGCCATCCCTAACTATAAGCTTTATCGAAAAGAAAAGTTTTAAGCCTAATCTTAAAAGTGGAAAGGGTGTCTGCTTCCCGGACATTTACTGGCAGCTTATTCCACAAGAGAGGGGCCTGATAACTGAAGGCTCTACCTCCCATTCTACTTTTAGAAACTCTGGGAACAACAAGTAAACCTGCAGTTTGGGAGCGAAGTGCTCTGTTAGGAAAATATCTTACAATTAAATCTTTAAGATATGATGGAGCTCGGTCATTAAGAACTTTATATGTGAGAAGAAGAATCTTAAATTCTATTCTGAATTTAACAGGGAGCCAATGAAGAGAAGCTAAAACTGGAGAAACATGATCTCTCCTGTTAGTTCTCATCAGAACTCTGGCTGCAGCATTTTGGATCAGCTGGAGGCTTTTCAGAGAATATGTGGGACAGCCCAATAATAAGGAATTACAGTAGTCCAATCTTGAAGTAACAAATGCATGAACTAGTTTCTCTGCATCACCTTGAGACAGGATGTTCCTGATTTTGGCAATATTACGAAGGTGAAAGAAGGCAGTCCTAGAAACCAGTTTTATATGTGCGTCAAATGATAAATTCTGGTCAAAAATAACTCCAAGGTTCCTCACTGTAGAACTAGAAGCCAAGGAAATACCATCTAGAGTAACTATATAACTAGACAATTTCTCCCTGAAGCGCTCAGGTCCAAAGAGAACAACTTCAGTTTTGTCTGAATTTAAAAGCAGACAGTTCTGAGTCATCCAGGTCTTTATGTCTTTAAGACAGGCTTGTAGCCTGACCAACCTGTAGGTTTCATCTGGTTTCATAGATAAGTACAGCTGAGTATCATCAGCATAACAATGGAAATTTATGCCATGCTGTCTGATAATGTTACCTAATGGAAGCATGTATAAAGTAAAAAGAATCGGTCCAAGCACAGAACCCTGAGGAACTCCATGACTTACTCCAACGTGTGAGGAAGATTCCTCATTTACAAGAACAAACTGGAATCTATCAGATAAATATGACTTAAACCAGCCTAATGCAGTTCCTTTAATCCCAATAACATGTTCAAGTCTCTGTAACAGAATGCTGTGATCGATCGTATCAAATGCAGCACTGAGATCCAACAGGACAAGCACAGAAACAAGTCCGCTATCAGAAGCTAACAGTAGATCATTGGTAACTTTCACCAGTGCCGTTTCTGTGCTATGATGCACTCTGAATCCTGACTGAAACTCTTCAAACAGATTATTTCTATGTAAATGATCACAAAGTTGAGCTGCAACTATTTTTTCAAGAACTTTGGACAAAAAAGGGAGATTGGATATAGGTCGATAATTAGCCAACACTTCTGAATCAAGAGTAGGTTTTTTAAGTAAAGGTTTAATTACAGCAACCTTAAAAGTCTGAGGTACATATCCTATCAACAAAGACCGATTGATCAAATCCAATATGGAAGTGTCAATTAAGGGGAAAACCTCCTTGAACAGTCTGGTTGGGATTGGGTCTAACATACAAGTTGATGGTTTAGAAGAGACTATTGCTGTTGTTAGCTCAGAAAGATCAACTGGACAGAAGCTGTCTAAATACAATTCAGGTTCGAAAGATACTTCTAAAGCTGCTCTACTTGATGATACATCAGTGATAATAATGGGAAGGATTCCATTAATCTTCTCTCTGATAGAAACAATTTTATTGATGAAGAATCTCATGAAATCATCACTGCTGAGAGTTAAAGGAATACATGGCTCAACAGAGCTCGGACTCTTTGTCAGCCTGGCAACAGTGCTGAAAAGAAACCTGGGATTATTCTTATTCTCTTCTATCAATAATGAATAATACGCAGTTCTAGCTTTACGAAGTGCTTTCTTATACGTTATTAAACTATCTTTCCAGACTAATTGAGACTCTTCTAAATTAGAGGAACGCCACTGTCTCTCCAGCTTTCTTGCAGTCTGCTTTAAAGCAGCTGTGAATTATACCAAGGAGCCAACCTCTTCTGACTGATTACCTTCCTTTTCAGAGGGGCAACATTGTCCAGTGTTGTACGCATTGAAGCTGTAGTGCTGTCAACAAGAGAGTCAAGTTCTACTGGAGTAAAATTTAGGTAGCCGTCCTCTGTCATATCTGCACATGGCAGTGAAGAAAAGGATGATGAAATCAACTCTTTAAATCTGGTTACAGCATTCTCTGACAGACACCTTCTATATGTAGAATTCTTCTCAGAAACCGTGTAGTCAAGTAATGTAAATTCAAAAGTTATTAAAAAATGGTCAGACAAGACAGAGTTATGAGGGAACACTGTTAACTGTTCACTCTCAATGCCATAAGTCAGCACAAGGTCAAGGGTATGATTAAGGCAGTGAGTAGGTCTGTGAACACTTTGAGAAAATCCAATAGAGTCTAATATAGAATTAAAGTTAATATTTAGGCTGTCATTTTCAACATCTACATGAATATTAAAGTCACCCACTACAATGACTTTATCTGTACTCACCACTAACTGGGATAAAAACTCTGAGAATTCAGACAGAAACTCAGAATAAGGGCCAGGTGGACGATACACAACAACAAACACAAGAGGTTTTTGTGATTTCCACTTTGGGTGGGAAAAACTGAGAATCAGAGATTCAAAAGAGCTAAAACTAATCTTGGGTCTAGGACTGATTAGTAACCCTGATCTGAAGATAGCTGCCACTCCTCCTCCTCTGCCTGTGGTTCTAGGAACATGAACATGTTTCTGTTTATGTATTTAGCAGACGCTTTTATCCAAAGCGACTTACAAATGAAGATATAACAGCTATATAAAAAGCTAACAATAAACTACACAGAAGGAACCCACTAGTCCAACTCTGTCAGAGGTGACAGAGTAAAGATAGAGTGCAGGCATAGAAGGAAGTACAGAAAGATAAAGTGCAAAGATAGAGGGGGTAGGTAAGTACAAGGTAAGTGCTAGGATAGGAGATGCTCTCTGAAGAGAAACATAATGACACACCAAATTATTCAACCAGAACTGGCCCCGCTTTCAATTCAAGGAATTCCTCTCCTGGACCAAAAAACAACACTTTTATCAGAAAATGTTTTACCAAAAGTTTATTATTATAAAAATAATATATTTCATACAGTTCACAAGAACAAAGTTACTAAACTGAGGTCTATGTATATAAAATTTCCTTTACACCCGAAAGCCAAAGAAACACACTTCAAAATTATGAATAATATATACCCCTCCAAAGAGTTACTTCGACTACGCTTTAACATTGAGGATAACAACTGCTCATTTTGTGAAAACAACAATGAAGATACCGAACATGTATTTTTTCTTGTGATGCATTTAAAGGGTTCTGGTTAGATGTAAATAAATGGTTGAAACATAGATTCCCATCTCTCTCACCTCCTTTCTCAAAAGATAATATAATATTTGGCTTAATATAAAAAAACAAAGAAGATGAACTCTGTATCAATGTTGTTTTATGTCTTTCTAAATTTTTCATACACAAAAACAGAATGCACAAATGTCCCCTCAATTTTGTTTCCTTTCAAAATTAACTTAATGTGTACTTAAAATCCTTAAAACTTGTCAATGGGTCCAAGGCCCAGATATTATTTGATGTCATGAGTAATCCCCCAATGAACAAGAAACTTGAACCAATGTTGTATTCCCCTTGTGCTCTGTACTACTGCCTTAACATATTATTTTTTTCTCTTTTTTTGTATCTATTTTGTTATTTTTATGAACATTCTTTGAAAACTTCATTATGTTCCCTCTGAAGCTGTTATTTTTGTACACTGACAGTTAAAACGGCCATGTTTACCAATTTATGTAAATGTTAAATGGTGCAATAAAGTTGTGGGGAAAAAATAAAGATCACGCCAGCCGATGTGTGTCTGAAGAAGGGGCGCACTGATACAGGCGGAAGGATATACAAGCTTGTCCCTACCAACCGGCGGGGAATACGTTGTAAAAGTACATGTTAGCGCAAAATCAGTGCAGACTTGTAAAGTATCTACGCTTATAAATAAAGTATAGATCCTAAAAAAGACACTTTCGGGATCGCAAATATCTATACTTATGTATAGATCCGCACAACACAATTCAAGTGAAGTTAAAAAACCGAACGTACAAGAATGTGCTGCCGCCAAACAACAGAGCACATGAATACTTCTGAACACCTAACAGCAACCTTCAGACAGTGCACATCGTCTGTAGGTTTTACCCTAAAATAACGTAAATATTTCGCATATATTAAATGAAACGAAAGATCTGTGGGCGGGATTAAGCCCCCGATGTTCCTAACAACTTATCCTAACAACGCCTCAGCTTTGTTTTGTTTGTTAATTTGTTAATTTCTCCGAAAAATAAAGAAAAGTGTTTAGGGAGTGACATAGGAGGCTGTTTTCAAAGATTGTATCTGTCGTACGTAAATAACACAAACCTAGCTGTCGAAAAGCAGTTTCAAATGACGTAAAGTATCATATAAAAGGTCCTGCTGTACGTCACTGCGCTCTCTTTCCTGCGTGGCTTCAGCGGGTGAACATGCTGTAGCTCAGTAACATAGGGTCAGTGATGGGTGAGTAAAGAAATAACTGACATTATTTTTTGAAACGCAAATCCCGTTTGGCTTTAACAGGCAACTGTAACTTAATGAACGCGTTTTTGGATACCGCTTGGTCGTCCATGTATTTAGCGTAGCATTGTAGCTACCGTCTAGCTTGATTAAAATATAACCGCTTCCCCAAATCTTTCTTGATTGCAATAGTTTATGATGATTGGTGGCGATTGTATTTGCTCGTTAATGATTAATGAGTGCATGTGTGTGGTCAGACGGCCTCGTTTGGAGGTCAGAACACGACATGCTCTGCTCAAAGTTCAGCTTATTGTATCGAGATCCGTTTCTCCCGCGGTTTCCGTAACCTGAAAAATGGCGCATGTATGGAAAACATCATGCTACAAGATCACTAAAATCTTAAGTCAAACAGAAGTTGAATCCGAGCACGCAAGTTTATGCATTTTGAACTTACCGTAAGACCTCTTCTTCAGGTATTCCTGTGATATCAGGTGGCCAATTTTTTCACCAGCGACACCTGCTGTTTAAGAGGAAAGCTGCAACGAGGTGCTGGTATAATCTGGATCCAAGCAACATGGTGAACATGCACCAAAACTTAGGTAAATGCTCACTTAATTCAGGCTGTATTTTTGTTCTGTTACAATTATAAGGTTTTGTTAGTGTAAAGCAAGCAGTAAAGTGTGACATAAGAGGCCCCCCACCAGTCTAGGCTTATAGCAGTTTAACTATGGGATGTTTCAGGATTACCTGAGCCATCCCTAACTATAAGCTTTACCAAAAAGGAAAGTTTTAAGCCTTGTTGAAGCAGGGAGACATGTAAAACCTGCAGGACAATGGTCTTGGAGGACTGGATGTGGACATCCTTGATCTCGATGAATGATCTAACTAAACAATTTCTCCCTGAAGCGCTCAGGTCCAAAGAGAACAACTTCAGTTTTGTTTTAATTTAGAAGCAGACAGGCTTGTAGTCTGACCAACCTATTGGTTTCATAGATAAGTACAGCTTAGTATCATCAGCATAACAATGGAAATTTATGCCATGCTGTCTGATAATGTTACCTAATGGAAGCATGTATAAAGTGGAACTTTCACCAGTGCTGTTTCTGTGCTATGATGCACTCTGAATCCTGACTGAAACTCTTCCAACAGATTATTTCTGTGTAAATGATCACAAAGTTGGGCTGCAACTATTTTTTCAAGAACTTTAGACAAAAAAGGGAGATTGGATATAGGTCGATAATTAGCCAACACTTCTGAATCAAGAGTAGGTTTTTTTTAAGTAAAGGTTTAATTACAGCAACCTTAAAAGTCTGAGGTACATATCCTGTCAACAAAGACAGATTGATCAAATCCAATATGGAAGTGTCAATTAAGGGGAAAACCCCTAAACTACATCTAAATAAATTAAATGTATATTTAACTTCTTGTAAACCTGAGTTATAAAGCACCAGTCTGCATTGGGCAAGGAGATGATGCTGGAACTCTTATTTGGTGTGGGTATATTGAAACTTGAAGACTTGGTTTATATGGTGGTTCTGGGCAAAGAGCAGTACAGCCTACACCACTGCACTCTATATATTTGGAATTTTCCTGTAAAGTGGACTGATTCCAGAGCAGCAGTGGTTATAGAACGTCTGTCAGATTTTGCTTTCACCTCTGCATTATTGGTTGTGGAATGGTGACAATGAGGCCTGACACAATGTCCGTCCGCAGTGATTCAGATTTACTTTGAATTTAAAGGTGACTATAAGTGCTTGGAGGCAATGATGCAGTGCTTCTTTAGTTTGACCTAAGTATAAATAAACAAGACCTATTTTCCACAAAAGATGTGGTCTGGGTGATCTTAATATAGCATTTGATACATTTCTGCAACACCCACTACAGCTCTGGTATGATTTTTGGTAGAATTCGCTCTGCTAGAGAGCATGTGGCATCAATGTTTGCTCAGTCATTGCTTTATTTTCTGCTTGTGTAACCTTAACCATTGTATTGACCCGTATGGCGTTTTCATATTGTTGCAGATAAATTCACATGTTATCAGCACTCGTGTGCGTTGTTATGAAGAGGTCGATTTCCACATCACACTCTGTATTATATGCTGTAGACCTATGGTCCTCTGCTCCCACTCCCTCGCATCACCAACTGTGATGGTGCATCTACGGTAGTCTCCTGTCATGAAGGGTTTGTGTGAACAGCAGCTGCAGGGAAACTGTCCACATGTTGCATATGTTAGAAAAGGGCTTAAGCAATTATTTTGTCCAAACATTTTGTAACTGAATCAAGATGACACTGATCCTGTAGGGGCAGCTTGTTTTCATGACAGAAATGATGGTAATTAACAGATGGGCATCAGCTTTTCACTCTGCAGGTCTTTCCCAGAGCCTGCAGAGTGACTGTCCTTTAGTACAGGATCAGATAAATTGTGTACCACTGAATCCTCAAGTCCTGGCACATTTTATTGTCATTTATTGATTCCTGATGCCTGTTCTGTTTTTTTTCCTTCTTTCTTCCACCAGGGTCCAATTTAGTAATGGACCATAATGATGAGCTTTCAGGTTGCTTGGTGTTCAACCAATTTATTACCAGGTAAGCTAGACTATAGGTATATTCTAGCAGCACTGGGGGGGTTTGACTCCTTAACTGCAGTTCCTTCAGGACTAAAACAATGTTCATAATGCTCTTTGCATTAGCTCTGGTCTAAATTGTTTGTGCTTTAATCTTACTCTCTTCATGACACAACTCCCCACCAGGGCTGCATGAGCTTATGTTTTTACAGAAATGTATACAGTGTAAACCAGAAGTTTACATCCACTGTGTTAAAAATGTGTATAGCCTTTTTTTTCCTCTCTCACTGTCTGACATTAAATGAGACTAAACTATTCCTGTTTTGGGTCAGTGGGGATTGACAAAATGATTTCTATACGCTGCATGCCAGAATAATGACACTTTCTTCATTGTCACATGTTTGCATGCATTTCCTCCATGTTTGAGCTGTGCCTTAAAATGCATCCATTTACCTCAAATGTTGCCAACTAACCTATCAAAAGCTTCCAAAGTCATAACATCAGCTGGGCTTTCCCAAATTGTAGAACGATCGAGTAATCTTGGTGTATGTGAACTTGTGACAAATTCTGGCATTTAGCAGATGGAAATGATTTAGTAATCCTAACTGACCTAATACGAGTGAGGTTCAGTCTATTTTAATGTCGGGGGGGGGGTGTTCTTTTTATACAGTGTATGTAAACTTCTGGTTTTAACTGTATCATCTTCTCGGGATAATGCAGACTTTAAATTTGGCTTATGATTCCCATTTCAGAGGAACTTTCTCATTAAATGAATAACATTGCTGGTGAAACTATGCTGTGGCCCAGTTGAGGCAGTTTTTGTTTTCTGGTAGCTGAACAGGTAATGCAGAATGTATAGTGGAAACACTCGTATCATTGTTCTTCACTGTTTGCACAGTGTGAGCACTGGTCCTGTCAAGTGGGCCATTGAGCTCACACAATGCATAGAGCAATTAGTTCTCTTGCAACCCACTGATGTTAACCCTCTGCGGCAGTGTTACTAATGAGAAATAACAATACTTCACAGATTTGTAAGTGAACATATTTTCCTATGGTCAAATGAGTAAAATTTAACTTTCATCACCAGGTGTTGGAGATGACCTCAGGCCAGCATAGTAAGTCATGCTATAGAATACATTTATTGTGGATTAAGTTATGATGAGTGGCAAAATATGTTCAACTGCTCTGAAGTGTGAGTGACAGCTGCCTTTCTGAACAATCTGCTGTGCTGAAAATTGCATGTGCTCACTGGTCTGGTACAACCTTCTCACAGTCATCCTTCTGCTGCCTCATGCAGGCTTCCTCCTCGTGGCCCTCTGTCAGATCATGTAAGTAAAGATGTTCTCTATAAATGTACTAACAAGAAGAATCCAATTTAATGAAGCCTATGTCAAACAAAATTTTGGCTGGCAAGAGCACAGCCAGTCATAGCCAGCAGCCTCTGTCTTGCTGGCATCAGCAGTGATAAAAGTGAAGGCATACTGAGGAAAGTCCTGGCACAAAATTATATAGTTGGAGGTTTCAGAAACTTTATAATTCCAACATGTGCAACACTTAGCAGTAGATGCTACATGTCATCCCAACATAACTTGGTGAAGGCTGGTCACAAAGCATTAATTAGCCTTGCCACAGATTATGTGGGAATATCCAGTTTTTTTTTTTCTTTATTTATTTTTACATGGGTAATTGTACATGTAAAATCTGACCTGTAATTGGAAGCATTTCTTTAACATTTTGGTGACAAACCACAGTCCAGTATAGTTTTTCTTTGTGTAGGTGTAATTTCTTTGTACATTTTTCTATTGTAGCTGAGGTTGAATGATCCACACAGACATCTTGTGTTCTGGGAAATTTTGAGTTGGCAAGTTACTCCTTTTTTGGTTGTTGGCCAAGAAAATGATTGCATCTCCATTTAAATTCAATGGTACCCTTACGTAGTGTATGACCTCCTCACTCAGTGTATTCTGCAAATACTTTGTGGCACTCATGGCTGTCTGAAGCATAGAGCAGTGTTAACACCCATACCTATATCTGTATGAATGTTGCCACTTTAACAACTTGATGTTAATGTTAAGTAGCCAATGTCTGCAACTAGTCAGTTCTGAGGTCTATCCCGACAGGCCCTTCACTGTAGGGCCATGTCGTTGGAAATGCCTCAAACAGTAAATCTGTGGTTCGCTTTACCCACATGTTCACTGCGATGAGCCTTGTGGGATATTACTGCAGAACAAATGAGAAGCATTGAAGGGACTGTAGTCTGACTTTGTACCCCGCCTTTCGCCCAATGACTGCTGGGATAGGCTCCAGCCCACCCGCTACCCGACTAACGGACTGTCGGTATAGAAAATGGAAGGATGGATAGTCTGACTTTGGCAGCAGTAGAAAGCTGTAACCCGACAGCACAATTTCCATTAAGTTTAAACCAAACCTCCATCAGGAGGCTAGACCGTTTCTCTGGAATCTATTTAACATCATTTAGGATATTAACTTTAGTTTGCTTTACTTACATATAATTAGAATGTCAATATATTTAACACATCTGTTATGGAGTGGTGTGAAACGTGGCTAAATGTTATTTGTCCTCAGGTCATGGATTTGACAGAGATGCAAACTTCATGCTTGTGGTAAGTTGAGGACCTCTCTCAGGAAAAATATTTGTTTATGGACACAAGCACTGTGTGGTATCTGCAGCCAGTTGCTCCATCTACTGGTTTGTTCAAAAGTCAGTGCTAGACAAACTCAGCATTTGGCATCGTTGGTCTCTAAGCTACAGTGTTTGGAGTCCTGGTAGTAATGGCTGAAACATACTTATCTTGAAAGCTTTAAACTTACTTTTTTTGTGTGTCTACTAATCTGTGACCTGGAAGCACTGCCACAAACTGGTCAGAATTGCACTTGTGGTCTAACGTTTCTATGATTCCTGCATGCATGAACATGCCACCTTATCTTAAGATGCAAAATTTGCAACTCTGTTTTCATGGATCCATGAGCATGGTCATAAACTTGCAGTATAGTTTTCCTCATGGGTATTAACAACTGTGGAAAAGATGAGGCACTTTGCCTAAAAGTTTGTTGAACTGCAATGACCTCTGCATATAAAGAGAGAAGGCTCAAATGGTTGAGCTGTGCTAGAGGAATGTAACAAAAAGGATTTCTTGTTTTCCTTAGATTTTGGTTGATGCAGAGCTGACCTCGCAACTACGCTCCAGCAGGAAGGTGACAGCAGATTCATTTACCCGTGTGCTGTCAGAGGTGATTGGGTACCTGGTGTCATGTTGTACCAAAAAAAAAAGGAACCACTGTGAGATGACTGGTGCGTTTGTTCAGCTTTATTTAAAGAAAAATGCAAGACACTAAACTATTATATTTAGTAACTGGACATTGTGGGGGGGTGCAAACTATGCTTCAGCAGTTATGGAAGCATCAAGTGGATACTTTTTCCATGTAGAAATGTCATTAAGTGAATCGGTCTTCGGGGGTACTGAAATGGTTTCATTTGCCCTGTCGACCAACAAAACTTAATTGAAGCAAAGCGCTGTGCTCTTAATAGAGGTGGCTCACATAATCTTTATTACACAAAAACAAAGGTTGTGGTGGGTGAAATGTATGTTCTAGCTGTGACACACACTACCTGTAGATTTTGACTATATAAGGAAATCTAGGCACTATGACATGATGGTGGCCAGGCTGTAGAAAAAGTCTTGAGTTCATTGCTACAGTATACACGAGATCCATCTGCTATATATACTGTTTTATAATACTAAAAACATGCAGATCTTCTCATTTTAAGATTTGGGTGTCATTTAAGGTGAAGATGGATTGTCTTAATGCGGCAGATAAGCCAGAAAACATTGGCTCTTTAACATTTTAACTTTGTAAAACATGCTGGGGTGTTTTTTTTTTTTTGTTTTTTTTAATAAATTGGATCAAGTAGAGAGAATTTATGGAATCCCTGTAATTAATGTGTAAAACAAATATTTGCACCAAGCACATTGAAAGTAGATGTGGCCCCAACAAGAGCTGTCTGGAAAGAAATGCTTGGATTTGGAAGTACAGATAAAAAGCGAACTATTCCATGTCACCCAGGGAGGACATCAGTCAACACTTATGATATAGCTTGAAAATGCACAACAAAAGAAATGGGAAGAAACCGTTGTTGTTTGTGACTAAACTTTATGAAACCAACTTAAGAAAATGGCATGTCCAAACCACAGAAACAAAGTTGGCCACAAGTATAAGCGCCTCCCCCCCACAGACTACAGGTACAAACGCCCTGCTGCTAACACCGAGCACAGAGTGAGCCCTCCTGTCATCCACTCCACAAGAGAAAAACTGAAGCAAAGAGAATTTAAATTGCTTAATTGCATTTTAAGGCAGTCATTTACTACTTAGGATCAAGTCATCTGTTTATGTATGGTCATATACCAAGGCTTTCAGGATTCTGGGTTCCTGCTTTGCTGTGGAGTTGACCTAAAAACAAAAACCATCCCAGTGGGCTTCTTCAGCAGTGACTGTAGAGGACTTGCTGGGAACAGCTCAATCTGCCATTGATAACATTCTTTTGGACGACTCGGGACAAAAACCACTAAATGTAATAGTTTGGTCTTGCTTGTGTTTTTTCAGAAGCACATTTGTGACGGATCAGGATGTGAATAGTGACCAACACAAGGAGGTCATGGATCCAAGCGGCTGAAATGAGTTTCCTTCAGAGGATGGCTCGGCTCAACTTAAGAAATGGGTGAAGTGGAGTAGCTTAACCATCCCACGGAAATTTGAAGTAGAGCCGCTGCTCCTCTGCATCAAAAGGTGTCAGTTGATGTGGTTCAGATGCGAATTCAACAAAGGAATTCCATTTGTCCTAGGAACAACTGGAGACTGGGATTTTCTCCAAGACCTGCTACCTCTGCGACCCTTGGATATCTGGAAGATGATGGATGAACATTAGTGATCAGCTGAAAGCCGTCGGCCCTGCTACAGTGTCCTTGGCTTTGGAATAAAATGTAACCAATAATTTGTTTGAACTGAGTTTTCCCTCATCTGTATAATAATAAAATACAATCCCAGTATTTATTTAGTAAGGGTACTAAAGCATTGTTATTTTCTATTTTATAATAGTGTGGGTGGGCGGTTACGTCCACTCTTCATTCATGGAACGGGGGGGGGGGTTTACATATTAAGTGGAAGATTGAGCACTCGAAGAAAATTAAAATGCAAATGGGATGATTGATTACTAATTTCAGTTATGAGTCAAATAATGCAGCCACATTCTGCAAATGCATTTTAATTTGAATTTCGGTTATGATTCGCTTCCATATTACTACTGTCTATTCTATGTATATTATATAACTGTTTAGAGATCAGCAATACTATTCGTAAGCCAGGTTTCTGCACTAAAATATCAGGATCTGCCTGTGAGACAAATTTTTAAATAGTCTTATTTTTCTTGCTGAAACTAACTTATGTTCAGATGTATAAATCCCAAACCTTTTCTGGATTTGAAGGGGAGACACACGATTTGGCTGTTATCAGCTTTTATTAACCATTCAAATCGGGTGGGTGAGAGGATTATCAAGGCGGGGTCGGGCCAGGAACATTTGGACACAATGTAATTTATCAAACCTGGGCATTGAACTGTATGAAAAACAGACACAAGAAGGTGCAGATTTAAAGAAATCAACATTTAGTGGGGGGGAAAAAATCAATGGAATCACTTTCAACATTCAGAACATCGAAAGAAAGGGGTCTTTAAATTGAGAGCGACGTGCGGCGTATTAATTAAGCTACTGTACAGCTGCTGTGCGTAAATCTTTTTCAAAACACGGTAGAGAAACTCACATTTCAGTGGGAACGGTGTTGTTCTCCCTTTTTTGCCAGTGCATCAAAGTCTGGACTTAGTTTTGTTGTGGCGATTCTCAAAATGGATCTGAGGTGTTGGTCAGTTAACCGGGATCTGTGATGGACTTTGTGGATGTTCATGACGCTGAAAGTCTGCTCACACGTAGGTCGAGCCAAACAACGCCAGCATCTTCTGTCACGGTTCGGAAAGGTAGGACCCAGATGCAGTTCTCTCTGTTCACAAAAAGGGTTTATTCCACAAGCAGGGAGCAAAAGACAAGAACAAAAGGCGCGGCAGGGCCGGATCAAAATACTTAACTGACAAAAAAACCAAGACTGAAATACAAAACAGGACTCTGAGGCATAACCAGACTTCTCTGTGGCGAAGCATGGAGGGATAGTGAGGTAAGGATTCTGCAGTGACTGAAAGGAAACCAGAAGCCTAAATACTGTGGCAGGGGGAAAACAGGACTAGAACATAACTGAAACCATGATTAAACATAGACTGTGACAGATTAAACATAGACTGTGACAGATTAAACACAGACTGTAACAGATTAAACAGACTGTAACAGATTAAACAGACTGTAACAGATTAAACATAGACTGTGACAGATTAAACAGACTGTGACAGATTAAACAGAGACTGTGACAGATTAAACAGACTGTGACAGATTAAACATAGACTGTGACAGATTAAACATAGACTGTGACAGATTAAACAGATTGTGACAGATTAAACAGACTGTGACAGATTAAACATAGACTGTGACAGATTAAACAGACTGTGACAGATTAAACAGACTGTGACAGATTAAACATAGACTGTAACAGATTAAACAGACTGTGACAGATTAAACAGACTGTGACAGATTAAACACAGACTGTGACAGATTAAACAGATTGTGACAGATTAAACAGACTGTGACAGATTAAACATAGACTGTGACAGATTAAACAGACTGTGACAGATTAAACAGACTGTGACAGATTAAACAGACTGTGACAGATTAAACAGACTGTGACAGATTAAACATAGACTGTGACAGATTAAACAGACTGTGACAGATTAAACATAGACTGTGACAGATTAAACAGACTGTGACAGATTAAACACAGACTGTGACAGATTAAACACAGACTGTGACAGATTAAACAGACTGTGACAGATTAAACACAGACTGTGACAGATTAAACATAGACTGTGACAGATTAAACATAGACTGTGACAGATTAAACACAGACTGTGACAGATTAAACAGACTGTGACAGATTAAACAGACTGTGACAGATTAAACAGACTGTGACAGATTAAACATAGACTGTGACAGATTAAACAGACTGTGACAGATTAAACAGACTGTGACAGATTAAACATAGACTGTGACAGATTAAACATAGACTGTGACAGATTAAACAGACTGTGACAGATTAAACAGACTGTGACAGATTAAACATAGACTGTGACAGATTAAACATAGACTGTGACAGATTAAACAGATTGTGACAGATTAAACATAGACTGTGACAGATTAAACATAGACTGTGACAGATTAAACAGACTGTGACAGATTAAACAGACTGTGACAGATTAAACAGACTGTGACAGATTAAACATAGACTGTGACAGATTAAACAGACTGTGACAGATTAAACATAGACTGTAACAGATTAAACAGACTGTGACAGATTAAACATAGACTGTGACAGATTAAACATAGACTGTGACAGATTAAACAGACTGTGACAGATTAAACAGACTGTGACAGATTAAACAGACTGTAACAGATTAAACAGACTGTGACAGATTAAACATAGACTGTGACAGATTAAACATAGACTGTGACAGATTAAACAGACTGTGACAGATTAAACATAGACTGTGACAGATTAAACATAGACTGTGACAGATTAAACATAGACTGTGACACCGTCCTCCAGCGGTTTGGAAACGTGGCTTCGTTAAGTGAAGCGTAAAAGTCAGTTTAAGAGATTTGAACTTCTCTTTTGAGACGAAGTCAGACTGAAGATCGATCAGCTCCAATTGCAGCTCATGCGGTGCTGTTTCGGGGTCTTGTGACAGGGGACAGGACACCAGCTGAAGTGACTTAAAATCAGTGAACCGACGGCAGAATTCTCTGTGCATGTCGTCCAGTGATTTGCAGTATTTCTTCACGTTTCGGTGGCCTTCTGCGTGGCCAGTGTGGGAAGATGAGCGAACGATTTGTTTGACATTTGCCTGGAGAATAAAATGAGCTTGGATTTGAAGGCTCTCACATTTGTGTACATGTCGTGCACAAAGTGATCTTTCCCCTGCAGCTTAACGTTCAGCTCATTCATGTGTGACAATATGTCCACAGCCAACACAAAGTCTCAAAGCCAGTCCTCATCGCTCAGTTCAGGGAATTCGTCGGATTTCCCCATTAGCTCCAAAAACGAACGAATCTCCTGTTTGAGCTCCCACACTCGTTGACACACTTTCCCCAAACTTAACCAGCGGACAGAGAGTGGTAAAGTAAGTCCTGGTGATCCGCATCGGTTTCCTCTAGGAACGTAATGAACTGACGTGATTAAGTCCCCTTGCCCGTATGAAGTTAACAAGTTTTACAACTGGATCTACGACATGATTAAGCTGCAATACAGACTTACACAGAGATTCTTGATGAATGATGCAGTGAAGAAAAATAACGTCCTGGTCAGGGTTTTCTTCTTTCACTTTATCTTGGATTCTTTTCAGCAGCCCGATGTTTTTTCCAGTTAAATTTGGCGATCCATCCGTGGTGACACTGGCAACTTTACTCCAAGGCAGCTTCATTCTCTCGATGACAGCAGACACCTGTTCATAGAAGTCCTCTCCTCGCGTTTTCCCCTTCAGCGACTCCATGCTCAAAAGCTCCTCCGTTATCTCAAAACTGTCATTTATCCCTCGGATAAAAAATAGGAGCTGAGCAGTGTCTTTCATGTCGTTGCTTTCATCCAGTGCTAGTGAATCTAAATGAAAGGACTCTGCCTTTTTGTTTAACTCGCTGACTATATCTTCGTCAATCAGTTCCACGCGCGAGTCACTGTCCTGCGTGATAAGCTGATTTTTTTCAAACTTGCCTTTGCTTTCCGGACATAAGAGATCTGCTGTCTCTACCATGCATTCTTTCAAAAACTCGCCATCGGAAAAAGGCTTGCTAGCCTTTGCTAACTTGAATGCCAGCAAAAAACTTGCTTTGGTACTTGACTCTTGAAGTCTGTAAATTAGCTGCCAACCTCTGAGCAGTAGCCGCTGTTCTTGTGTTGACTGCTTGCTAGCGTAGTTAGCATGCTTTGTGGCAAAGTGACGGCTGATATTGTACTCTTTAAACAAAGTTTATTTCACTGTCCTCGTGTATTTATACCCTCCTCTTTGTGTTCTATTTTTTTACATAAAGCATGCTGAATTGTTTCTGTATGAGATGTACAGCACAGATATACTGTCCCTGCTCAGTTTATTAATAATCCAATAATCAGCACGCATCATCATACTTTGTCACTATATTATCGTGAGTGTGTGTCCCACATATTAACTCTTCACTGTTACATCTCAACAGGAGCAATCTTAACAGCCAGAAGCAAACCTGGCAGCAGGTGAAAGTAAAGTACAAGAACACATTTCAGAGTGGTAAGTAGCCTTTGAAGAAATGTGTGTGTCCAAAAAATGTGTTGAGCTGTAAATATGTTGCACTGTAGCTACCAAAAAAAGACTTCTGCCAGTGAAGGAAGTTGCTCTAACCAGCAATCGAGGGCGGCCACTGGTGGAAGGAATAGAGGGAGGGACCTCCTCGGTATATGTAGAAGGTATTGATCACTTTCCCTCAAAATGTCAGTCTCTCAGTTATAATAACTGATGGTGTGCCTATATCTGTCAGTGGTGGGAGACACTATCTGCCTGCTTTACCTCAGAGGACATCCCTAACCCATGTGTGAGTAGTTGTGTTCTATTTAATTCTCTTTCGATGGAAATACTCTGCATCTCATGCATCCCTGTGATCTCCTACTTCAACAGCTGCGTGTTTCTCTGTTTGCAGTTTATTATCATAAACATATATTTATTGAGTTTTAACAGTTTACAGAAAAGAGAACATTTTAATATTCAACAATACTTATATTTATATAAAGTATAAAATATTCCACTCCCCCCACCCCAAAGGCAACTAAATACGATAAAAAAACAAAACAAAAACAGAATAATGACAACAAATGGTCACACACAGCTTAGCTTTTATAGTTTAGATATAAGCTGTTTGGCAAATATCACCTTCCACTTCACCGTTCTCCAAAAATACAAGAAAGGGGTTCCAGATCTCTTTGAATTTGGCTGATTTCTTTTTTTATTGTATATGTTAACTTTTCAAAGATAAGGCATGAGGATAGTTCTTTTAACCAGTGACCAACAAAAGGTCTCTTAACATCTTTCTAGCATAGAGAAATCAAACGTCTAGCCTGTACTAAACATAAGTCGGTCATTTTCTTCTCTTTGCGGTTGAGCATACAGTCTTTTGGGTATAAATTAAGAATACAGAGGGGAGGGCAATCCGGTATTGGATTCCGGGTCATCTGAGAACTGCATTGTATAACTTCTTTCCAGAACTTTTGTATCTCACAACAGTCCCACAGACAGTGAAATAATTTTCCCTTTTCAACCTTGCATTTAACACAGATATCAGGAATATTTGGATTCATCTTATTCAGTCTATCTGGAGTTATATAAGTTCTCATAATCCATTTATATTGAATCAGTCTGAGATGGGTATTTATTGTTAGAAGTTGAGCTTTTGAGCATATCTCTCTCCAGTCCTCTTCCGAAATATCTTTTTGCAAATCAGTTATCCACTGAATTTTCCTATGCTCAGTAGTCTTTATGATTTCTAACCAGTATTTTGTAGATTAGGGATATCTGACCCTTGCCAGCACAATTTTTCAATGCAAGGTTTTCTAATAGGGACAAAAGGGGTTGTGACTAGGAGCGCATCTGTGCATCAACAAAACTTCTTAGTTGTAAATATTTAAATAAGTGTGTTCGAGGGATATCATATTCATATCTGAGCTCCTCAAACGAAGCTAGTTTGCCTTCCTTATAAAGATCCATAACTTTACAGATACCCTTTGTTGCCCATTTTTAAAATCTGAGTCTTTTCTGCCGGGGGAGAAGTTCATTCCCCCATATTGGTGAAAAGCCTGAAAACAAAGTAGATTCGCCAAGAAATGACTGTACATTATGCCAGGCATTAACTTTGTTTCTCACAAAGGGGTTATCAGTATTGTTCAATTTTATGACAGATGTAGAGTGTAAATAAGTGTCAAGTCGCAGGCCTTTAGTGCAAATATTTTCAATTTGAACCCATGGTAAGTAAGGTTAAAAAAAAACTGCGGTGGTGGAGATAAAAGGAACGATTGAAACAAATATAAAAATTTTGGTAAAATTTCATCTTGATCATATTTATACATCCTAATAGAGAGACTGGCATTGATGACCAACTATTCATGGATTCAGTTACAGAGGAAATCGCGGGATCATAATTAGAGGATACTAAATCTTTAATAGTTGGGGTAATAGTGATACCAAAGTATTTAAATCCATTTAATGCATTATTGAAAGGGTGGTTTATCATTGGATTTGTTCGTTCCTGCTTATTCAAAAACATAATAGAGGACTTTGCTTCGTTTACTTTAAAGCCTGAAAATTTACCAAGTGTGTCAATTAAATTAGTCAGATTAAAAATTTAGTTATTTAGCTCTGTGAGAAGTAAAAGGGTATCATCAGCATACATTATGATGCAATGTTCAGTGTCCGATACCTTAATGCCCGAAATTGAGGGGTGTGACCTCACCGCAATTGCAAATGGTTCCATTGCCAAAACGAACAGCATTGGCGAGAGAGGGCACTCCTGACCCTCAGGGGTGAGAGTTTGAAAGGTGATGATATTAGATAGTTTGTGGAGACCTCTGCCAGTGGGTCACTATAAAGTGTCTCAATCCATTTTCGAAAATAATTTCCAAGGCCAAAACGGGATAACACCTCAAATAAATAGCTCCACTCAACTCTGTCAAATGCTTTTTCCGCATCTAAAGTCAGGATGGCGGTGTCAGAAGCTCCCTCCCTCACGTGTATCAAATTCAACACCCTTCTGACATTATGGAAAGCTTGGTGGTTTTTCACAAAACCATTTTGATCTAGGTTGATCATAGTTATGGAATCAGAAAATAATCTATACGTGAGTACGATTTAAATCGAGAGGAATAGTAGGAGAATTCTTGCTTATCTGAGTTAAACCTCCTCCAGGGATCACACAAGTTCAAATCCTTCATATACTGTGACAACTTCTTCCTACTATGTATGTGAGAAGAGTCCACCCCAGTAGACCGGTCCAGTTTAGGGTCTAAAGTGCAATTGAAATCTCCTGCTATAAGAGCATTCCCTGAGAGAGAGGAAATCAATAAAAATAAATTTTCAAAGAATTTGGGGTCGTCATTATTTGGAGCATATACATTAATCATGTTTATCTTTTCATTTACCAATGTACCTTGGACAATCAGGTATCTTCCCCCCACATCACGGATGACATTGTCCACTTTAAAGGGTACCGATTTATGAATCAGTATCATCACTCCTCGAGAGTGTGATAAGTAGTAGGCTGAAATGACCTGTCCTGACCATCTCTTTTTTTAATCACCTCATCTGACAGTAAATGGGTTTCTTGAAAATATACAACTGACGAATTCATTTGTTTAACCCTACTGAGTACTTGGTTCATTTTGGCCAGTTTCACCATACCTCTAAATTCCAGGATGTAAACTTCAAATTTACTTTAGAAGACATGTAAAATTTTAAAAAGTATAAACGTTTTCAACCAGGTCTTATAAGAGTAGGAAGCTGTGATGTAAGCTGTGATGTAAGCTGTGCTGGTGTTCTTTAAAAAATATTGGTGAATAATGATGTACGTCGTTATTCCACATTTCAAAATAAAGTAAACGTTAATAACCCCTAAAATAATCCTGGAACCTTCTCCCCAAACGAGACAGCATGTCTTCCCGAATAACATTAAGAGCAAACTAGACACTCCACTGATCCACTAACAACGAGGAGCAGTTATGAACTGACGAATCACCCAACTAGCAAACCTCCGTTCACAGTTGGCTCAGTAGAATAAGTGAACAAAATAAATATTGGCTTTATAACATGCGTGTCTGTCTGGTGTTTGGGATTAGAACCACATCGGTGAATAGTGTCAATCAGCTGCAGTCTGAGAAAGAGTCATTGCAACGTGTGTAACGTAGACGGTACCTCTCTTTAGTAGATGAAAAGCAGAGTTCAAGTTTTCTCAAAACCCCTTCTCAAACCCCAGCTGGTCGAAGCTGATGGCCACCCTTCCTGGTTCTGGTTCTGCCAGAAGTTTCTTCCTGGTTCTGGTTCTGCCAGAGGTTTCTTCCTGTTAAAAGGGAGTCGTTCCTTTCCACAGTCGCCTCAGGCACGCTCAGGACGGGTTGGACTGAAGATTGGACTGAAGACAAGTTTCGGTGCAATCTGTTGGTTTCCTTAGCTAGGATATTATTTTTTGAATTGGCTCTATATGAATTAATTGGATTATGATTACAATGAATTGAATTCCAATTGGCTTGAATTGGACTATATTACTTAAGTGCCTTGAGATGACAATTGTTGTAATCTGGCGCTATATAAATAAAATTGAATTGAATTGAATTGAATTGTCTTCTGCGTGGATCAGGTCTGAGACACAGGTGGTGTAGTCAAGGGCTAAGGCATGGGTGACATGGACCGGGGCTGGAGAAGGCAGGCGGCAAAGGCAGAGTGGCTGAAGCCATGATCTCAAAGGACTGGTGCTCTGAAGACTGAGGATCTGGCGCAGACTCTAGTGAAGGTTCAGGCCCTGGTGCTGACTTGGCAAAGGTTCAGGCTCTAGCACAGATGCTGATGAAGGTTAGGGCGCAGTCTCTGGCAAAGGAAGCAACTGCAGCGAAGACTCATGTGCTGGATCAGAGGAAGGAGAAGCGTCAGCTATTCAGATTTTTTTATCTTCAGTTCCTCTTTTTTGCACTTTCAGATTCCTTTTTTTTAAGTTTCAAACTTCTGGCCCTGATCTGACTTGAGGGATGAGTCTTCACGGTATTTATGTGATTTCTAGTGAACATATAATATGGCATTGACAAAGTTTGGTTATATAAGCCATAAGGTATGAGGTTTTTAAAAAAAAAACTGAAAAAAAGGTTTAAATATCTAAGTCTAAAAGTGTAAAATCTGAAACTGAAGTAAAAAATCTTTAGTTTGAAAAATTGTTTAAAAGTGAAAGTTTAAAATAGGGATATACTGGAAAAAAGTTATGAAATTGAAATTAAAACTGAAATAAACTGTTTTTACAGTTCTTATTTTTAATATTTTGTTTTGTTTTTCAAAGTTCAAGTTCAAAGCTGTACTTTCATTTTCAAAAGACATTTTTTTAATTTCAGTTATTTTATTCAAATTAACAAACATTGTGGCCTTGATATAACTCCAAAGGGGCAAACGTATGGAGGATCAGGGGAGAATCAGAAAACCCAAACAAAACTTTGTTATAATATAGGGTATTACACCAGATAAGTAAAACTGTGTTCCACAGGATTTTTTTTTACACATGAACATCCGAATTTCTGGAGAATATGTGGACTGTTGCTATTTAAACTTGATAATCTTCTTGATAATCTTGATAATCTTCACAACCATGTATTTTCACAGCTGGATATATTAAAGAGTGGTGTGTGGGTACAGGGCAAAAGATGTGGAATATGTAAAGAAAGACTTGTCGTGGACATAATTGCTTTCTTTATAGCATATCAAGAATGGTAGATGAGGTTTAATGATATAATACCAATTACAATATATTTGGACGTATTAACAATCTCGATGAATATGAAAAAGCAACTTTTATCAACACCACACTTGCTCGCCATATTCACACTGCTGCTGTATTCACTATAGGCATAGGCTACTTGTAGTTGGCAGAAGTCGGGAACAAATTTCAGACCTTTGTTTTTTCACAATTGTGTCAGAGAGTTCATTAAACTATTATGAAATTTGATTGGTCTTTAGATATATTGAGAGAATGTCTGAAACTCCCCTTCAATCATATTTCTGGCTTTTATGGCACGTTGTAGTAACATCTTTAAAAACTCTAGCTTTTTCAAGCACATTTCTGGCTGTCGTGATCCAAGACTTTTTATAGTTGCCCTGGATTTTGGGAGAATTTGACACAGAGCATTATGAGTGCAACTCAGGAATATGTAGAAAAATCATGAATTTAGCACAGACACTAGGATAAAGAGGTATTACAAAAAACAAAGGCTTGATTACAGTCTATTTAATTTATTTTCTGTAATTATGTTTAAATAAAAATGTCACCATAACTAACTTTTACACTTATTATATATTTGAATAATTCAATGCATTCAAATAATAACTTACAAATTTAGTTTTTAACTTTACTCATCAGTTAAACTTGCATGTACTGTAAAGGCAACTGCACTGTTTACTTGCCAAATGCAATGTTTCATTCCCAAATAAGTGGGACACTCTCTAACTCAAACATATTTTCAGTTGGTGACATTAGTACACTGTAGGTTCTTGGGAACACTGAAAGTAATACTAAAATGACTCATGTCTGATCAAGGTTTAGTAGGCGTCAAGGTGTTTACTGCAAAGTAAATTTTCTGTCTCCAACTTCCTGTGCTAGCATCTGCTAAGCACGCTCTACATTTTTCCAGACATGCAGCGTTCACGCGTCGGTTTCATGCGCTGATTGGCTAGATTTGACACAAACAAAGGTTTTCCACCAATGGCAGCGTTGTGCACGCGCTGAGCCATACCGTTCATTCTGACTGCTCATGCTCTGCTCAGGCTTGTCATATAAAACCAGCCCATTTCTCTTTGTTTACTGCAGAGGGAAGTAAGAGGTTTTGCAGTCGTGGTCATCAGTCCCTTGCTTTAAAGTACACGTTACAGCACTATTGTTGTAGGTGTCGGATAGCAGTCATGGTGGCAATGACGAAGAGAGTGAAAACCTTCCAAATCCTTTTATCAGATCCTTTTAAGTCTTTTTATTGCGGTGGCGACAAGGTGTCTGGACGGATAGAAGTGGAAGTAAACGAGGCGACGCGTGTGTCGGCACTGAAGGTTCTGGGTCTGGGCTGCGCGAAGGTGGAGTACGCAAAAGGAAAGCAGCGGTGCCGACAGGAGGCCGAATATCTCAGATATGAAGAGTTACTTCATCTGCACGACCAGCCCACAGGTACAGACATTCACCACAGCCAACTTTTTATGTGATACATTAACAAGTACTGTCCATGAGCTATGTTAAACCTTCTGAGCAGTTCAAACAAAATGAGGGTTTTTTTCTGATGTGCTCACTTAACTGACTTAAAGATGACCCTTAAAGATCTAACTTCCATGTTAGAAAGACATTTTCTGAAAGCTGACGTAGTTCTCATGTCCCACCCTTATTCTAAGTCGAATTCAACAACAGAGGATACTGTCTTCATACAACGGTTTATACAACATAAAATAACCAGTAAACATGCAATTAATACGTTTTTATTCTTAATGTTGTCTTTTCAGACTCTGACGGGTCCATTGTCTTGAGGCCTGGCAACAAATATGAGTACATGTTTGGATTTGACCTTCCCCAACAAGGGTAATACAGAGTTTTAAATGTTATATTTCATGTGGATGAATAGCTCTTCACTGACTGATATTACAGAAAATACTTTAATCTATAATGTTCCTGTCATATGTGCTCACAGGCAGTTGGTGTCGTCATACAAGGGGAAGTTTGGATATGTTCAGTACTACGTGAAAGCCCTGATGGAGAGGCCACAGCAGCCCACGCTTGAGTGCAAGAAATCCTTCGAGGTGGAGGAGCCTCTGGATGTTAACACGCCAGACTTGCTTGTGAGTGAATGAATCAACAACCTAAAATTATCGTGTAAAATGTCATGTATAACTAATATATATATACATATATAGTTAGTGATGTTAGTGCTATTAAAGGCAACACAATAAATGAGGAGACAATCCATTTTGAATACAAAAATGCCCATAAGACAAGGTGAGCACGCATCTAACAACATTTGCCTTGGCTACAGTTCCCTCAACCTTTTGGTACAATAACTTTTCCAGGTGTGCAGTTCCTAACTCTGGGAAGGCACGGGGTGGTTGGCCAGTGTTTTTACACATGGCTGGCTTATTGCTGTTAAATTGCCTTAATGTCCAGGACTAATTATTTGTTGAAAGGAGGGCCAGAGAGACACTGCCATAACTTTGTGTTAACTAGGTCCAGATGGTCCTGTCGGTCTGGCTGAGCAATAATTTTTTCTGAAAAATTGTTGTGACATAAACAAACACCACAAACACTTTTGTACTCACAAAGGAAGTACCTAGGTGATGAAGCCATGTTTACGTTTTCAGTACAAGTTTAATTTAGCCACTGTTACCTTTATGAATGAAGTCATTTAATTTATTCCAAGAGATTATGGGAATTGTAGAGCTTCCTGAGAGACAAAATACCATCAAGGGCTTTTTCTCTGTGTTACTTAAGCATCAGAGATGATCTATAAACCTCAGGATTCACTATTGAGCTATCACTGTGTTATATTTAGGTTTTTAGAGGGTAACTCAGCATGTCTTCATAGCCTGGCAGCATGTTTATGTCTGTATCGATGCATGCCATTTATACACATAGGTGTGTGCATGCTTGTGTGTTTTGTCTGTGTAAAATTGAGGTATAAAGCTTTGTCTGAGTTTGACATTGAGTCTTCCGTTGAACTAAGTTCTTTGTATTGTGTCTTATCAGTCTCCCACAGGTGGCATGAAGGAGAAGAAAGTTACCTGCATGTTCATCCCCGATGGCCAGGTGTCGCTGAATGCAAAAATTGACCGCCGTGGATTCTGTGAAGGAGAAGACATCTACATCAATGCAAAGTTTGAGAACACTTGCTCCCGCATTGTGGTACCCAAGGCTGCCATAATCGCCAAACATACCTATCAGGCTAACGGCCGCACCAAAGTCTTCCGTCAGAAGCTGTCCTCAGTGCGTGGAAACCACATAATCTCTGGTATGTGTGATGCATGGCAGGGAAAGACTATCAGGGTGCCAAAGATCAAACCATCCATGCTGGGTTGCAACATTATACGAGTGGAGTATGCACTCATGGTAAGTCTGCAGAGTCTGCATGCTGCTTAGGCGTTTTGGCAACAACCTTTTGTGAAGTAAAAGACAGGATTAACACATGGGTTTGTGATTTGTTTTGCCAGATTTACGTCCACATACCTGGTAGTGAAAAGTTGATCCTGGAGTTACCTCTGGTCATTGGGACTGCAGGTCTTGGTAGTCGTAGCAACAGTGTAAGCAGCCAGGAAGGTTCAGTCAGCAATGCCTCCCAGAGCTGGGTGTCTCTAAGAATGCCATCTGAACCTCCAAGCTACTGTGATGTCAGCCATGACTGCCGTTTGGACCAACCCCTAACACCCCTTCTGGACGACTTTGATGGTGACGACAGTCCCATCTTCATGAATGCGCCTGACTTCCAGTTCCCACCACCTCCATCATATACTGAGGTAGGCATCTAAAACAACAAAACTTTGTTTCTGTTGGTGACTTTTAACACATTGTTATGGTTAAAAACAGTCTACATTTGATGATAATCTATCTAAACGTATTGTTTTTCCAGACTGAAGAGGAGTACAAAAGTAATGCACGCATGCTACCAGTCTGCTAAAGTTCAGGAGGGGGAATCCTAGAGCTGGAGTCTGGCTCTAAAATACCATTCATCTAAGGCACTTAGAAAAAGAGGTCTAAATGCCTGACAAGATTTAATGTTAAATGGAGAAGAAAAGCTAGGACTGTGGAGACGGATAGAAATACTCTTTGCTATTCCCATGCTTCATCACCAAAGAAGATCAAGAATCTTGCTCCTGGTGCTCTTTGGCAGAGACCCATATGTTGAGCCACAGTTCTGTTGCATACTGCTTTTCTGAATAAGCTGTCCTTGACAGAGACTGTCAGCATCTCAATGTTTGTTCACAGAAACTTATGACTTTGGGGCCAAGCATGGCCTGCTAAGACATGTTTGTTTTTCTCCATGATGCTTTGTCATTCCAGTCAAACCCTTTATTTTTAAGGGGACTTCTAAGAAACTTAAAAGAACTTTTTAGCACCATCCTTATTTTCATTTATTCCAGCATTTTGTCTTTTATTTCTGTATCTTTTTGCACTTTTCGATTGTCATTTATTCCACTACTGCTCTCGAGTTTTTGTTTTAAGTTTTGATTGACAAATGTTTTTTGTAATTGTAGTTTTTGTAAGTTAAAAAAAAATATATAAAATATTGAAACCCCACATTTGATTTTCACATTTACTGCTTGGATATTGGCTGTTCTTGACACTTCAAGTGTCAAAAATGTACTGTATTTACCACATGTATGCTCAGATTTTGTGCAAAGCACCTTAAACATGACCAATTACTATATGGCCTTCAGTTGTCTCAGATATTTCATTGAGAGTTTTTCTTTGTGGTGGTTGTTCAGTTTCTGTACTTTAAGGGCCCAATGAAAATAACTGTTAAAGACTGATTTGTAAGAAAGTATATTTGCAGTGCATCCTTGATACATAAAATTATTTTTGTATGAAAAGCTATAGTTCCGATTTTTTTATTAAAGAAATGCTGAAAAATGTCTGCTTTTTCACCTTGGAACTGTAATGATCTCCAGTTTTCAACACCTCATGGAAAATGTGGAGACTACTTAAACTGTGTGTGCATTATTATATTTTGACCACTACTTATGTTTGAATGCACTGGTGCCTAGGCTAGCTCCCTTAACTTGATGACTCAACGTTATTGCTCATTTCACACATGAAGTATTAATGGCTTAGTTATAGTCACGATTTTCTTAAAGCAATGATATCCGGTCAATCACATATTAGTTTATGTTCCGCTGAGAAGGACAGAGTATGCACAACTGTGCATGACATTTGTGACTCCAATATTTTACAGTGCATGAAGTAGGGATATACCGGTACTGATCCCATTGTACGTGTACTCGTACTCAGTATTTATTAAAGTGTTCCGATAATACAGAACCGATACCAGTGTGACAGGAACTTAATTTTCCTACACTGTGTTTGTGAAAGTTAAAATGTTAAAACAATATGTTAATAGTAGTTTTATATTACTAAATGCACAAAGTGCAGTTGTATTTGGGTTGAATATGCCAAAAGAAAAGAAAATGTGTTGAATTGTAAGAACTGTAATGGCCTTGATTAGAACTCATATTGGTACTCGGTATCGGCAAGTACTAAAAGCCTAAAAGGTAAGTACTTGTACTCGCTTTAAAAAAATGTGGTATTGGTGCATCCCTAGCATGAAGTGCCAGTCATGTAGCTGTCCTTTACAGTTTAATGAAAGTGTTTTACCATAACAGTGACATAACAGGGACTTTTTAAAAAAAAAATATATATATATTATTCAAATATTTCCACATATACCAGTGTTTTAAAGGTCTTTTATCCCTGTATCTTTTGGCACTTTTTGATTGCCATTTATTCCACTACTGCTGTCAAGTTTATTCAACTACCATTTATTTCACCACAATTTAACCATAGCATGGTTACATAGTTTTTTGTTATGGTTACAGCATAAGCAAGTTGTTTTAAAAGCTTTAAAAGAATGTGATGACACTGATGCTTTCAGTTTCCATCAGATCACCATTGTGAAAGGGGCAGATGTTAATGAGAGTAGAAGTTCTTGGGGTTAGCAGATGATAACTTATATAGTAAAGGCAGAGAACAGTTGTAAGTGCAAACAAGACACTCAACAAATATTGTTTATGCATATTCAAGATTTTTATTGGTAATTTGAAAAATACATAAGCACATCAAAACAACACTAGATAAGTTTGTGAACCTTATGTGGTTGATTCTGTGCTTGGACCAATTATTTTCACTTTTTGCATGCTTTCATTAGGTAACATTATTAGATAGCATGGCATAAAATTCCATTGCTATGCTGATGATACTCAGTTAGACGAGGGAAAAAGGAATGAAGATAGATCCAGGTGGAGAGGACGCTGGCGTTGTCCTGCTTACCGCTTTTCCATCTGCTACAGCTACAAGATATTACATAGTTTAACTTTTAAGTACATTGTGTGTTATTAACGCGGCCCCTCTACAAGAAGAATAATTCTGTCGGTTCTGTGTGCATCATCGGATCTTACTGATAGCCCATCAAGTTCTTGGCAGCAAGGAACGACAGCTACAAACTCGGCTAATCTGGTTGACCGCAGATCTCTGAACCTTATCTTGGTACCAGGCACAGCTCCGTTTTGGTGACCACCATGTCCCATCTTTACTTGTTCTGACTCCTCCAACTACGGCACTGATGACCTCCTTGTCCCAGGTGGGCTCCCTTCTTTGCGCATCGCCTTGGTGGCTAACGGCTTACAACTTACTGCCTATGGAACCAGCATGCTGTCATACTTCGCTACCCAGCTGATTGAGTACAACAACTACACCACCCCATCCTGCACAACACTCATCAGAGCACTTGGACTCCTTCGCTGGCCCGTTATATCCACAGGGGATCCCGTCGAAGGTTTGTTTATTCCCAGTCTTGGTATGCAGTTCCATCCCTCTGGTCAGCTGTGCGTCCAGTCACATCTTGCCGACATCAGAGAGAGAATTTCTAGTCCTGGACACACCACAGCTGCTGCTGCAGTGCCATACAAGCAGCTTGACAACAGACGCAGAGTAGATTTCAGTCTGCTCCGGCAAATTCAAAAACGCTCGGCTCCGTCTTACATAAAAATTTTACTTTCTAATACACAATCACTCACAAAAAAAAAATCTTGCCTTATTCACAGCCACATCCAGGACAAATGCTTGGACTTCATATGTCTTACAGAAACCTGGCAACAAACGGATGTTTTTTCTGTTTTAAATGAGACTTGTCCTCCTGGCTACAGTCACCTGGAATTGTCCCTGTTTTCCCTCCCAGAACTGTCCACTTTTGAATGTCTGGGATTTAAATGCAAACCCCCATTGTCCATGACAATACTTCTAATCTATCGACCACCTAAATCAAATTCATCCTTCATTTCAGAAATGTGCAACCTTCTCTCAACATTCAGCACAACATCCTCTAATATCTTAATTTTGGGAGATATACATGTGGACAAACCCTCTGGTGTCCTTGCTGCCGAATTTCTGCATGTCTTGGACTAATTTAAGCTCAGACAACACATTGATGTCCCCACGCACACCAAAGGTCACACCCTCAATCTGGTCATTACTGACTTGGCTCCTGTAAACAACCTGTGTGTGTATGATCTGGGGGTGTCTTACCATAAAGTAATTTCCATGGAGTTTAGTTTTCCATCCCTCCTCATCAAGCCCAAATTTAAAAAACATTAACTCAGACTTTCTGACAGCGGACCTCCAGCATTTCCTCTCCATTAACACTTCTTCAGTAAATGAAAGTGGATTTTTACAATAAAACCCCGGTCAGCATCCTGGATATCCATGCACCTGTCAGAGTCAGGACAGTCACTTTCTCCCATTCAGCGCCCTGGTTTAGCAGAAAACTGTGGAGAATGAAGGCAGATGGCCATGTCATTGAGCGACGTTACAAATCTACTGGACTCACTGTGCACAGATTGGCCTACCGAGACCACCAGAAGGCCTATTCAAAGTCGCTCAAAGAGGCACGGTTCTACTCAAACATCCAAAGATATCCTGGAAATTCCACGCAGCTCTTTTCCATGATCCATCACCTTCTCAAACCCCAGACCTCAAAACTCACAGGAGTCAGAGAGGACCACTGCAATAAATTTATGGAATTTTTTAAAACAAAAATTGACAACATCCGATCAGCCCTCTCTGGACCCCCAGCTACACTGATCCCACCTGCCGACCCACAGTTCGGGATCTCCAGGCTGCTGTGATCGAGGACATTATTAAGGGGATGAAGCCCTCCACCTGTGCCCTCGACCCCTTTCCTACAGCTTTAGTAAAGGCGCACATCTCTACCATCTCTCCCCTCATCACTGCAGTGATCAACCAGTCATTTCTGAATGAAAACTGCCATAATCAGACCACTCATCAAAAAACCCACCCTGAGCCCTGAAATCCTTGCAAATTTCAGGCCTGTATCCAACCTCCCATTCCTCTCCAAGGTCCTTGAGAAAGTTGTTGCTGTCCACCTTCAGGACCACCTCATACACAACAGCCTGTTACGAAACATTTCAGTCTGCTTTCCGTTCAGCACACAGCACAGAAACGGCCCTCGTTAGACCTGCTGATGGCAGCCGATTCGAGTTCACCTTCTCTCCTTGTCCTTCTGGATCTGTCTGCTGCATTTGACACCATCGATCACCACATCCATCTCAACAGATTACAATCCACCATTGGACTCCTTGACACTGCATTAAATTGCTCCCCCTTGGCTGAGTCATCAGCCACTTTGGAATATCCTTCCACTGCTATGCTGATGACACTCAGCTTTACATGAAAATGGACTCCCACCCCTCAACATCATCATCCGCTACAGCACTGTTCAAACTCACTACCAGTCAGGAGGAGATTGTCAGGAACGCTGGTGAGGTCGGACCCAGATGCAGTTCTTTTAAGTTCAAAAAGGTTTATTCCAATACACACAAAACAGGGAGCAAGGCAAAAAACAAAGAGCGCGGCAGAGCAGGATTCAAAAATACTTAAATGTTGATAAACAAAACAAGACTGTGGCTATGGAACAAGACTATAAAAAAAACGAGACACGACTATGGTTAACAAACAAACATAACTGTGGCAAGACTATGACTATGATTATGATTAAATTAACAAGGCTATGAGGCAGGAAACCAGACTTAACTTCTGTGATGATGACATGAAGGGTTGGTGAGGATAATGACATGAGTGAAAGGAAACCAGGAGACTAAATGCTGTGGAGGTAGTGATTAGTAAATGAGGTGCAGCTGTGAACAATGAAGCAGGTGACGTGAGTGAACCTAACGTGACAGGGGAGAAACAAGACAAGAACCTGAAAACCAATAAAGAAACTGAAAACATAAATGTCAAAACATGAGCTGTGACAGAAACATAAACTGTGACAGAGATAAAGGCGTGGATGAATCAAAATGTCCATCAGCTCAACAGCTCTAAAACTGAAGCACTGTTAGTCGGCACCCTTCATCAAATCAGATCATCTCCCATAACCAGCATTGCTTTCTCTGGCCAGGACATTTCACTATCATCTACAGTCACCAACTTGGGTGTGAGATTTGACCCTCAGCTAACCTTTGAGTCGCTCATCCAAGACTGTTTTCTACCACCTCAGACACATTGCAAAACTCTGTCCCACTCTCACTATCCTTGATGCCGAGAAGCTTGTCCACGCCTTTGTCTCCTCCAGACTGGATTACTGGAACGCACTTCTCATCAGGATCCCCAGCACTGTAGCCTCCAAAGGCTACAGTACATCCAGAACAGTGCTGCGAGGATCCTGATGAGAGTGTAGAAGTATGAGCTCCATCTCCGCAAGCATTGAATATTCAATTAATTTCAAAATAATCCAATTCATTCATATAGAGCCAATTCAAAAACAATATCCAAGCTAAGGAAATCAACAGATTGCACCGAAACTTGTCTTCAGTCCAATCTCCCTTCCTGAGCCTGAGGGACTGTGGAAAGGAACGACTCCCTTTAACAGGAAGAAACCTCTGGCAGAACCAGAACCAGGAAGAAACCTCTGGCAGAACCATAACCAGGAAGAAACCTCTGACAGAACCAGAACCAGGAAGGGTGGCCATCCGCCTCGACCAGCTGGGGTTTGAGAAGACAGAAAAGAGGGAAAAGAGGGGGGAAAAACACCATAACACCATTCAAAGGATACCTGTTGGAACAGGGAAACATACGTTAATAACCACAATAATGTACATAATATCATTTGAGAAATTAAACAGGGGGAAAAAGAGAGCAAAGTGAGGAAAGGTGTGACAGATGAGGTCCCCCAGCAGTCTAAGCCTATAGCAGCTTAACTATGAGATGTTTCAGGAGTACCTGAGCCATCCCTAACTATAAGCTTTATCAAAAAGAAAAGTTTTAAGCCTAATCTTAAAAGTGGAAAGGGTGTCTGCTTCCCGGACATTTACTGGCAGCTTATTCCACAAGAGAGGGGCCTGATAACTGAAGGCTCTACCTCCCATTCTACTTTTAGAAACTCTGGGAACAACAAGTAAAATATAGTAGCTGGACGGCTATGGCTAAACTGATGGTTTGGTGTGGAGCAGGGGCAAAGCTGTGGACAGGGGGATGTGTTATACAAACTGTATCTTGTGCTGTGTTGTTCTCGAGTGTCGCACTAAGAATGACAAGTTGCTTGGTCCCTACAGCAGCCACATCCAACTTTTTGAAACGTGTCCCAAATTGATTAAATCAGTGAAAAGTGAAATATCAAATGGTTGAGACTTTTTCTATATATTGAGAAATCAGATGAAAATTAAATTCAATTTGTATAAAGTCAAAAGACTACTTGGTGATTGGTGATTGGTGATCTACAAATGGCCACAAATAAGTCACGATTCACAAACAGAATTTTCAATTTTACAAATGACTTTTGGTTTTACAAATAGAAATGATATATTTACAAATACACATATATTTGTAAAAACCAACACACAAGTTACAAATAGGAAATTTGTATTTGCTTAACTATCGGTATCTTGTAACTTGGATTACCTATAGGCTTTTTTGAACACTGACGCAAGAATCAAGTTTTAGAGCTGGACTGGAAATGCAAGTCAAGAAAATGTGTTTTGACATGAGAGTTTTCTGAGTTTCTGTACACTGTTACAACACCATTCAAGGAGAAAGCCAGGTGCTTGTCCTTTTGAAGATTTGGATTTATGAATGATTGCGTGCCTGTAAGTCACCTCTATAATATGATGCCAACTTTCTTTCTTATTTATACTGAACAGAGATGTTGGAATAGGTGGCATATGGTGATGTTCTACCAGACATAAGAGCAGAGGAAACATGTAGAGACAAGGGTCAGACTGTAGAATACGTTGTAACTGAAAATCTTGTGTGGATGTTGAGCAGCTTGCAGTCAGAGACCTGTACATGAATTTGTTTTCCTTACAAGTATGTTTCCTGCTTTGTATTGCTTACGTTGTCTAAAAGCTGAGACCAATAGATAAGGAAAGTGTTTATCTCTGAGGCACTCAATATGGGTTTGGCATCACTGCTGCCATATGAATGCTGTGTCACAACTTGAGAATGAAAAACAAAACTTAAAGCTGGTACAATATTATAAACAAGGCAGGCAAACACAAAACAGGAAGCAGGCATAAAGGCAAAATCCTAAACAGATATGGCTGATTGAAAATTAAGAAGATCCATAATATCCATTTGGTCAAATGTAATTACTCATCATGAAGAGGCAGAGATCAGAATGCTACTTTTTTATATATTTTGTTGAAAATATCAACAAACTGACAGATCATTAAGTGTTAAAGTTGCTGAGATAGCTACAGTTGTGAAAATGTACACCTTTTTAAATTCTAAAAAAAAATCTCTGAGCATTGCACTGTCTGACCTTGGGGTGAACTTGCTTGGTCCACTCCTGGGAAGATTGACAGCTGTCCTGAATGATTTCCACTTATTAATAATCTTTCTCTCTGTTAAATGATGGGCTCCAAACACAAAACTGAATGCTCCAGACCAGCAAACCACCAAAACTTCTGCTTTCACTTAGGTAGTCACACTTGATGATGATCAATTAATCAACTTATTTAGCAGCTACTTCTTTTTTTTTTTATTATTATTATTTAAAAAAAAAATTTTTTTATCCCTTGTCCTGTTCAGCATTATGGCAGCAGAATTGTAGTCTGAATACCTTTGATGCCAAACAGATTTGCTTTGCCAAGGGAAGTTTTATAAATGTAAAGCTCCCCTTGATGCCCATTTATTTATTTCTGTTTACACTATATAACATGTAATAGAACTGAACCGGACCGGGGGACAAGGAAAGAAGAAGAGGAAAGAAGAGGAAACAGAACAAAAATAGAAACAAAAACCAGACAACCAGCTGCTACACCTGTAAAAAACAAAACAGACAACAATCCATGGCCTCTGTGGGGAATCCAGCCTTAGCGCCACCAGGAGCACCTGAAAGCAGACAAGCAGAGAAAAAACAAACACACAACCAAACAAAAACAACCACAAGAAGCGGCAATCGCACAGCTGTGGATATAGATGACCTGAGACGACATGATAATACATCAACTGCTTAGTGACCATGCTACTGGACTAATGAATGTGTGTGTGTGTGTGTGTGTGTGAGAACATGCAACACCCATGGCACAGGACCTACATGATAACTGTGCTTAGTTATGAGTGTATAAGTGTACAGAGCCACAATCCACAGCTCCCCCAAGCAATCAGAAGCAGGCAGAGAGGGCCACAAGACCCAGGCCACTAGCAGCCCCCACAGAGCACAGAACCCAGGAAGCCCACCACAGGGACAACCACGCATCCACCCAGAAGACTGCAGAGGAAGCCCCTGGACAGAGCCCCCATAAGCATAGGGCAGAGGCCCCCCGGGAACCAGGGGCAACAGCCCACCGACCACGCCAGGCCCCAGCCGCCCAGACACGGGCCGTGCACTGGACCCGGGCCCCAGGAGCCCGAGCGCCCCCAAACCCCCCGGCAGAGGCCCCACCCAATACCCAGGAGGGCCAAGCGCCCCAGACAGCCACACAGTGGGTCAGCGCCTGCCCCAGCGCCCCTGGCCAAGTGCCCTGGGAGTCAAGACGTGCCCACAGGTGGGTGAAGTCGCGAGCAGCGGGGAGAGGCAACGCCGCCCCCCCATCAGGAGAAGCACAAGCAGGCCAGGCGACAGAAAGTCCCAGATCCAGGCCCAATCATTACCACACACACTTTCACGTCCCATACATCCACACGTCCTCCCTCCCTCGACTCCGCTGGGGTGTAGCGCAGCGGGCACACCGGGGGGGGGCAGCAGCCCCCCAGCCACCACAGACCCCGAACCAGCAGAACAATTAATTAATCCTCTTGGTCCCTCCCGCCCCGAGCAGCAACCAGGAAGCAGGGGTGTGGGAAGAAGACCCCTCCCCTCCCCCTTCTGGCTCTTCAATATTTTCTAATAGTGAGCAATTAAAATTGAGGGGCAGCCAAACTTGTAGAACTGGGAGCACGGCCCTCTGGGCAGCCTACATACCCAAAGAGCCCCGCCCACCAGATGCCACTCAGTGTAACCACCCCCCAAGACCTAATGTGTGTGTGTGAGTGTGTTTGATAAGTAGTGATGTCTAAGGTGTAATTAAAACAGGGGCGGGGGGCTGCAGAGTGCAACCAAAGGGGACCACCTACGTGGCCCCATCCACTACACGCCACCGAACACACACGCCCCCAAAACTCTTCATTTGTGAGTGTGTGCTGTGTACAGGAGCCAGAAGGGAGAGGGGTATGGGGATATACACCGGGGGAGAGTAGCTCCCCCGGAGAGGGCAGCCAGGGACTGGCTGCAATAGGCATCCCCGCTACCTGGGACCCAACACAGGGCAGGAGGGGCTGATGTCCACCAGGCTCGGGGCCTGCAGCGACCATATTCCAGGAGCTACTGTACCCCCAGAAGGTACCCATCCCGCCCCACCCCAATCAACCCAACCCCACCCTGGAGGACCTCTACAAAAAACAAACAAACAACAACAAAAAACAAACAAACAAACCACCCGGTCACACCAGTCGCAGCAGCCCGGGACTGAGACCCACCATCACCCAGGCCCCCCCCCCAACAGGGGAAAAGCACCGCCCCCCCACCGCACGCCCCAACACCCTGAAAAAAAACTAACCATCTGCAGACACCTTGGAGGTCCCAGAGCAACAAGCCCGGCACCAGGACCTGCACCAACCCACCCATACTGTGGCGCGTCCAGGGCACCCCAGCCCCCCCAGGCACAGGCAGGGCCCCCCCCCAGGCACAAGGCAGCGCCCAGCCACCAGGGCCCAGGCCCAGCACCACCACCCACGCCAGAGCGGCCCGGCCACCCGGCATAGAGCCAGCAGCCACCACCCCAAGGCCCCTAAGGGACCCCGCCCCACACCGCAAGACAGCTCCACCCGCAAGCCCCCAAAATTGCCGTCCAAGCCCGACACACAGTACCCCCCAGCAATGACCAACCCGGTCCCCACGACCCGAGAGACCACCAGACGCCCGAAGCCACACAGCCCCCCCCAGCACACACCCAACCGCCCAGAGCGACGGGACAGCAACCCACCACTGTTATTATAGACTTAAGTTGTTGATATTCTAGGAATTTATTGCTGCCTATCTCATGTTGTGATATGAGCTCATCAAATGAAATAAAATTTCCATTTTGGATTATATGTTCCAGATGTTTGATTCCTTTGATCTTCCACAGAGTAAAGTTTAGCATTTTTTTGTTTTGCAGTATGTCAGGATTGTTCCAGATGGGTGTAAGCTTACACGGGACAAGTGAAGACTTTTTTATTTTAAGAAATTCCCACCAGGATGTCAGAGAGGTGCTGATGTTAATGCTTTTGAAACATTTGTGATTTTTTACGTTTTGACTAATAAGTGGCAGGTCAGAGATTTCCAGATTATCACACAATGCTTGTTCTATATTTATCCATGGTTCATCTATTGGGCTAGGTTTAAACCATTTTGATATATACTGTAACCTATTGGCTAAGGAATAGTGCTGAAAATTAGGTAAATCTAATCCACCACTGTCCTTGGTCTTCTGTAGGGTTTTTAAACTAATACGTGGTGGTTTGTTTTTCCACAGAAATTTGGAGATGCATGAATCTAGTGATTTAAACCAAGTAGCAGATGGTTTTATGGGGATCATTGAGAACAAATAATTAACTTTTGGTAGTATCATGATTTTAATGGTTGTAACTCTCCCCATAAGTGATATAGGTAAGGACTTCCACCGAGAGAGATCGTCCTCTACTGTCTTTAATAATTGCATATAATTTAGCTTTGTTAGCTCTGAGAGCCTGGAGGAAATGTTTATGCCTAAATATCTAATATTTCCTGACTGTAAAGTGATTGCAGGTATATTCTGGACTCTGCAGTTAATGGGCAGAACTGTGGTCTTAGACCAATTGATAGAGTAGTCAGAAAGTGCTGAGAATTTATTCATGAGTGTGATCGTGTGAGTGAGAGATGTTTGAGAGTTCTGAAGGAAAAGTAAAACATCATCAGCATAAAGACTTATTTTATGCTCAATATTTTGGGGTTGGATGCCTTTAATATATCTTGTCTGATAGCAGCTGCTAAAGGTTCGATGAAAATAGCAAAAAGTGAGGGAGAAAGTGGGCAACCCTGTCTTGTACCTCTCTGCAGACTGAAGCTAGGATTGGTTTGATCATTTGTCCTGACGCTTGCATTTGGGGAGCTATATAATATCCTTATCCAGTTGATGAAGTGTGACCCAAACCCAAATTTGTTTAATGCTGCGAATAAAAATTTCCAGTTCACTCGATCAAATGAAACCTGTGGTTTCCAGGTTGTTGATGGTAGGATAGTCTATGAGATTAATTAGCCTGCGAGTGTTAGTGGATGAGTGTCTACCCTTTATGAAACCTGTCTGGTCAGGATGTATTATAAGTGGAGTTATTTTTTCTATTCTTTTGGCGAGGGCTTTACAAATTATTTTGAGGTCTGCATTTATTAGAGATATTGGGCGGTAGCTGGATGGAAGTATGGGGTCTTTTCCTGGTTTCTGTAGCAAGATAATGTTAGCAGAATTCATGTGTGGGGATACTCTGCCATTCTGCTTAACTTGTAATACCATTTTGTGAAATGCAGGTGCCAAAACAGTCCAAAATTCTTTGTAGAACTCTGCTGGAAAACCATTTGGTCCTGGGGCTTTGTTACTAGGCATATGTTGAAGGGCTTCATGGAGTTCTCCTATTGAAAGAGGTGAATCCAGAGCCATTGCCTGTTCCGTTTGTAATTTTGGAAGGTTGATATTACTAAGAAACTGATCTATGTTACTGTCTGATGGATCATTTTGTGATGAATATAAGGTTTTATAGAAGTCCCTAAAAGCATTGTTGATTACATCGGGGTCATGGGTGACATTTCCTCTTGAGTCTTTAACAGAAGTGATTGTTGTTTTCTCTTTGTTTCTCTTTAGTTGGTTAGCTAGGAACCTTCCAGATTTATTGCCGTGCTCAAAGTTCTCCAAGCGAAGTCTTTGTATCAGAAACCGTGTTTGTTGATCAATAATTTCTTTTAATTCAAGTTTAGCTTTTCTTAGTTCATTCAGTGTGTGTTCCTCTTTGGAGGTACTGTAGACAATTTCTAATGATTTAATCCTGAGTTCTAAATCTGATATCCTTGAACTTTCCCTCTTTCTCTTATTTGATGAAAAAGAGATTATTTTGCCTCTCATAACTGCTTTTCCGGCTTCTCAGAGAGTACAAACTGACATTCCTGGCAGGTCATTATTTTCTAAATATACAGACCATTCCCTTTTGAAATAATTAATAAAATCAGGGTCTTTTAGTAATGATGTATTAAATCTCCAATTCCTAGCTGGTGGTGTAACTCTGTTATTCTTCAGTGTGATAGAAACTGGAGCGTCATCACTGATAGTGATGGGGTGGATTTTGGTGTCTGAAATATCCCTCATCAAGGAACTGCTAACTGAGAAATAATCTATTCTTGAATATGAGTGGTGTACCGGTGAGAAGAAGGTGTATTCTCTAAGAGTGGGGTGGTGGGAGCGCCAAGCATCACAAAGACCAAAATCTTTCATATACTGTTTAACAATATTCGTGGACTGCCAGTTCTGCTGACTTCCTGAAGTACTGAGTCTGTCTACTCCTGAGTCTAATACCATGTTAAAGTCCCCTCCTATGATGAGTGTGTTATCTGAGTGATCAGAGAGTGAAGTGAAAAAGGAGTGAAAAAATGAGGGGTCATCCACATTTGGACCATATATATTTGCCTTGCATAAATTCATATTTTGAATAGATAAATTAACTATTAGAAATCTACCTTCTGGATCTATAACTGTGTTGTTTACGGTGAAATTTATTCTTCTATTTATCAGAATGGCTACACCTCTTTGTCTGGAGTTGTAACAGGCTGAGTACACATGAGGAAACTGTGCTGTGGTGAGAACATCAGCTACAGTCTTTGATAAATGAATCTCCTGTAATAAAACAATGTCCGCCTGTAAATCCTTCAATTTTTTGGAGATTTTTAATCTCTTCTCCCTGGACCCAGCTCCATGCACATTCCATGAGATAAACCTCAGTGTGGACATGCTCAGACTAACGCAGTGAGTGCTGGATGCTTGCTAAAAGCATCCCGTGCGTGTGTGTGCATATATGCTTCCATGAACATGCCATTGTTGGTGTTTCAGTTGTCAGTATGAGCTTGCTACGATATGTACTTGCTGTCGATGCTGTGTGGAACTTGATTATGTGCTCTGCTCAAAACTCTATGTGCGCCGTGCTTCTTAACATTACTTATTAAGGTGGAAACGCAGCGGGTTGGGGAAGAAAGACAGAATAGTAAAACAGTGCAAAAGAGTGGAAGTGTGAGATAGAAAAAACAAAAACAAATAAACAAATATGAACTGCATATATCCTGTGCAGGTGAGACTGGCAGTGAGCTATATATTTTGCCTTGATAGATAACTGTGAATTGGATAGATTATTTCATCTTACTTATGTCATCTACAGTGAAATGATTCATACAAGTTAATGAATTCAGATCACCTGGAGTTTAGAAGAGCCAAGGAGTGGTTTCCTGGTCGCGGTACAGCTGCCCGTTGATGAATAACTTATCCACCGCGATGACAGCTCGGGAGCCTCCTTCCATGAACTTTCTCCGGATGGGGAACAGAACCCTGCGTCTTTCCAGGATTTCTTTGGGAAACTGGTCGTTGACGCTGAAGTCCGTTCCTCTCATCTCCCTGCCACGGCCCCTCACCTGGACCTTCTGTTGGAAATGCTCGAACTTGGCCACAATCGGTCTCGGTCGGCGGGCATCAGGTCTCTTCCCTCCCAGGCGGTGGACTCGGTGAAAAGTAATGTTTTTCACTACATCTCCTGGAAGTTTCAGCTGATTTTGGATGAAATTTTTCACTGCGAGTTCAGGATCCTCGTCTGCCTGCTCCGGGATTCCAGAAAACACCAGATTGTCCCTCATACTACGAGCCTGGAGATCAATAATTGATTCTTTCATCCTCTTGTTCTCATCAGAGATCCGGCTCATTCCTTCGGTGAGTGATTTCACCGATCCTCTGAGGGCTGCGTTTTCTGCAGCCAGCGTCTGCACCTGTTGCTGGCTGAACTCCAACGACTCCCGTAATGCCTGGAACTCTCTGTGTAGAATTTCTAACAGAGACATACGGGCGTCGAAGCTGGATAATTTGTTATCTATCGATGTTAAAATGTCCGTTGAATCATTACCAGTTGGAGACGTCGCTCCGGGTGACTCTTCATTACGACTTCTCTTTGAGGTTGAAGCCTTGCTGCTAGCAGATGGGGTTTGGTTAGTTTTCCCCATGACGATCCTGTCAAAACACTCGTCGATGAAATCCGTGAGGCTCTCCAGGCTTTCTTCACTGTACTCCAGTGTTTTGTTTTTGTTTCACCCGATAATATATTTATTTAAACAGTAGTTATTGGCGTAATTATAATCTTACTATATTGTTTGCTCTATTTGAGGCGTTCCTTGTTTGAATCTGCCGATAGTCTCACACAATCTCGCGACACTACAGCATCACTCTCTCCCTCACCAATTATAGGATCTAGATCTTTAGCAGCTACTTCTGACCAACCTAATTCCTTTGGAAACAGTAAGAGTGGACTTTCATACGCTTCTTCTATATTTTTGCTTATTTTTTGTTTAAGAAATAATGAATGTGATAAATGTCATGTTGTTCATCTGAAATTGAATTGGCTAAATTTAGGACCTGGTAAAGGCCAGGCTCCTCTTTAAAAGTAAAATGTCTAAGAAAGGACTGGACAGTACTCTGGTCCTTTTTAAATCCAATATAAGGATAAAACTGTTTTATTTTTAACTCCATCCTATAAGAAGTAAAATTCTAAACCGTCAATATGACTTAAAAGTGGTTACATATGCTCAAAGTCAGTCAGTTTAGATATTTTTTTCCCTTTGTCATGTAACTTTTTCCACTGTTTGGTTTGACTGCATTTTTTTTTACAATATGACATATTGGAAGGAATGAAAGTATCACTAACAGAATAAATTCTGCCATTTGATTGTATAAATATTGTGTATTTTCAGTTTTATTCTTATTTTTATTCTACTTTTTAAATGTCTGTTGGACTACACTAAGTGCATGGTAACTTTCACACAGCTACTGGATTCTGGAGTAATGCTCTATTAATCCATCCATCTATCTATTTAGTGATCTATTGATCAATAGAAGAGACTCTTTCAAAGTAGTGCTGTTGTAGGTAGCTACACAAGCTTCTGAATGATGGAGTGTACCTAACTTCTTAGACACTGCTTCTGCATATTGGCTAAGTTTTTGTGAAATAGATAATGACATATTGTAATATGCCATGTGCTGTTATTCACCTAAGCTTGTATTTACTTAATTTTAACACAAATACCAGATTATTTTTTAGAATGTGTTCTGACATGTAAAACCCAAAAAAATTTAAAGAGGTTGTACTTTCATTTTCACAAACATTATGCTCAGCAAGGTCAAGGCATCAAAATAAACATCTGTCTTTCTGGAAATGCTCTAGAAAATATTAAAAATGTCAGAATAAAACCTGGATATCTGTTTATTAGCAGTCATAAATCAACAAAAATGTTTATAGGTCAGGAGCCAGTAACTGAACGAGAGCTGCAGATCTGCGCTATGTGTCAAGTACATAACAAAGTGCATGTAGGGACCTGTAAGTGAAGAATGGGGCAAAGATAAAGGACAGAAAGAGTAAACAGACTTAGAGAATGTGGATCGTCTGGCTGCACCCTCAGCAACCCAAGTACAAAATAATAAATAATTTCACCACTGTGATAAAGGGTCCTCCGGCTGATTTTACTTTCTCAATTCTTCTCTCCAACTGCTTATTCCACAGTTAACTAGTAGCTTGAATTTTGGCATGTAAAAAATGTCGGGCTGGAAAACGGTACTTGAATTTTCAATGATACTCACCCTTCTGTCCTCATATTTCTTAACGTTAATTCCAGTTAGCCTGATTTTATAAAAAAAATAACTATTTTGAAATGTGGGGCTTCAAGGATTTTCTGACCCTTTTCAAATTCTAACCCATCATGGCTGATCATGCCTGCCAGCAAGATAATTTCCAGTCATTTTACTCTGTTGGGAACCCTCATAAGTAAAAAGAACAAGCAATATCCTGTAAGGTCATGTTGTACCTCCATGGATTGCATTTGTTTACACCACAAATGCAGACCCATTGAAAAATCAATTCTCTCAAAATGTATCCCACCACTTGACAGGTAGAACTCTAAGAGACACTGTTATTCACTCCACCTCCAACATCTTCCCTTCTTTCCCAGTGTGTTCCTTTCAGTTACATGTATGTAAAGTATGTAAAAAAAATGTGGACTGGGACTAGTTGGAGAGGGGCTCACCACTCACATAAGGTGAGGAAAAGGTCAAGGGCCCAGACTGGGATCGCAGCTGTGCTAAGTGGGATGACTCATTTTAGAGTTGAATACTAACTTTTATTTGCTATCTATCATTTTCCCAGCCCAGTCTCACAAAGGAGGATGAAAGAGAAAAGAAACAAGGAGGCTGAAATTAGATGAATGAGAAAGGTTTTGCATATCTAGTGACTTAGATAAACAAACAAAACAAAATGAATCGATGTTTTCAGCCAGTGTAGATTTTATGTCAGAGATGCTGTGTTCTTTGACATACTTTTAAAAAATCACACTGCCTCTACACTTTAGTTGTAAAATACAGCAGCAACAACTTTTGTTTCAATCTCATGTTTAAGTGAAAGGCTTTTATATCATAAGCCGCACCATATGTGTGTTATTGCCATGTTTAGCATGTTTTAAATGTGTGATGTCTGTCAGCTGCAGTGTTTTTGTTATAGAGGCAACAACAGAACTTCATGTTCCAAATGTTCTGCTGAGTGTAAACTACACTCACTGTTACATTGTGTACTCTGGTAACACAGCTGTCTCAGACTTTTTACAGCCACACTTCAAGGGTCATGTGACTACTGTTGTGTAATTTGTTTTCCTGCTGCAGATCAAGAGGTGGAGCTCTTTTCTTCCACACGTGTCAAAGTGTGGGGAAAAAAAGTCTTGAAAGTGTAAAGACTTAAGCAACAAATTTAAAAGTTTACACAAAGAAAGAAACATTACATGGACCTGATCATGACTAAAGGAATAGAAATGCATTTGGAACAATGACACTGAAATTCAAGGCACAATAATAAGAGAGGAATAGGCTTTTTTCAGGCTGTTTAATGGACAGTGTATCACAAATCCATTTCCTGAAGTACACTTCAACTTGAATGCATGTGTGACAGGTCGTTTCCCTCCTGGCCACTTGCGGCAGTGTGCCAACATGACACACGCACTAATTGATGCGCGGGGCAGGGAGTATATTTGCTTCCGTTGAGTTGTGTGTGAAAAGGTTTAGTGAAAACTCTGAGTTTATTAACCCTGAAATAAGGGAAACTCGAGTTTTCCATTTCACAAAGGGAGGTAACTCAAACCAGAGAAAGAGGGGTAACCCCAGCCTGTTTCAGAAAGAGAGGTAACTTAAGCTCTCAGTCAGTTACCATAGTAACAGACTCTATGAACCTAACCTGGTCGGGACCAGGTTTTTCTCAGTAAACCTTGAGTTTCTCTCTGTCTCCGCCCTATTTCAGCCACACGTGCCATTTGATTTCCTCATTCATTTGTTCAGTCAACAGGCAAGTTTTGGTGTAGCCGAGTTCTTCTAGTTCTAGAGGCCCATTAGGCAGAGGAGGATGCGACTTTTTTCACGAACACAGCATGTCCTTTTGACAATGATCCTATGGATGAAAGTGCGACATTACTGCGCAGAGAATTAGATATTCGTCGGGAGATGGTTATCAGACCGGGCATAGATGTTTTAGCATTTCCAGTCAATTATCTTTTTGAGCGGCACCACCAGAATATTTTTTATTTTTATTATTAACCTTTATTTATACAGGTAAAATCTCATTGAGACCCAGGGTCTCATTTGCAAGAGAGACCTGTTTTAGGTAGGTTTAGGTATGTTGGGACAAAAGAAAAAAAGACATAAAAGACAAATAAATATTTGTATGAATAGGCTAATATATAAAATATATCTATATAAAAATATATCTATAGGCCTATTACAAGGCACTTGTGTCTTGGGGGGTGGACTCCCTCCAGGGATCCCCTCAGCAACTGGCCTTCCAATATTCTGGTTTAGGGCCAGCTCCTCTGCCTCCGTTCGAGGTGGCGGTGCTGGGACACCACCCGTTTAAGGGCATCTGCCTTCTTTCTATTGGCTGAGTAGAAGTCTGTGTTAGTTTAAATAGGATTAATTAATTAACAGAACATGATATAGATGAGAAGACATTTATGTGTGTGAAAACAGCGTTATGTTAGGGATAAAACAGTTGCACAGTCAAACAGCCACTTAATATTTACTTTACAGTGTAAAACATGATCATGAGGTCTGACCTCTTTGAACAATGTTTTTATATTTCATCTTAAGCTATGCCTAAATGAAAGAAATGAACAGGCTACCATTCAAGCAGTTTTCCCCAGTAATATTATCGTGATGCAAAGGACAACATTTAAACTTACACGTTGCCCCCCCCCTCTTTTGCAGCTGCAGCAGTGTTGCACTTCTCTCCAAAAACTTGTTGAAACTCGCTGTATGAGCGCATTAAGATTTCCATTTCGAGGTTGGTGACAAACTCAGCCCTCCTCTACCCCGTTGCCATGGTTACTCGGGTCCATTGATGCTGGCTTTTTATAGTTGTAGCGCACATGCTTAACTCCAGGTGAAACTATTCAGAGTTGACTAAACTAAATCAAATCAGCGTTTCTGGAAAAACTCAATTTTCTATCTCAGAGTAGATCAACTCAGAGTTTAGGATTAGACTCAGAGTTTGATGAACCTCCTTTGTGAAACGGACACCAGAATTTTCGTCATGCACCGTGGGCGGCTGCTTCGGCAGCGGAGCGTCACCAGAAGTCTTCCCAGGGTGCTCTGCCTAGACTGGCGGTGCTGAGAGTGCTACCCTCCATTTCATTCATACCCTCCACACATTCATTTTGCGACTGAAATGTCAGCGACGTCTAAAATTGAAAATTAAATGTTTATTCCGTGTTGATTTCTCAATGTTGGATGATGAACTTGTTACATATTTCTGCCGGAAGCCGAAGCACAACGCAGCAATACGGCACAGAGCAGATTGTGCGGGACAGGAAGTCGTGCGCAGAAACAATAAAACATCTGGTTAATTTTCCAAATAATAATAAATAATTTTCTGTGGTAACTTTCCCTTACTTCATGAGTCACCATAATAGTCCTTCTAAAAGCCTCAGAATGCCCCATTTTTAGCTCCAATTTCAAAAGCTCCGCCCCGCCCACAAGGTTTTTTTTAAGATTTCTGACACATCTGAAAACATGATGTTGAAATGGAGTAATGTTTTCATTTCTATCAGTTTAGTATCTGACTGTTTATATTCTTCACTAAAGGGAAAACAGGATCGGGAGGAAAAGGCCGAGCCAAACCAAGTTCATCTTTGGGCCAAACAGCAAAAAGAGGAGCAGTGATAGAGGGAGAGCAGATACGATAAAAGGAAGAGACTATAACAGAACTGTATACGTTTTAAAAGTCATGATAATTGAAGTATTGTGTAAGATTATAATAGAAATGTGTTCAAAAGCTGGTTTTCCTTAACAAGAGTGAACAGATTAGACTCTATCATCAACATGATAGTGTAATAGGGCTTGGGTATCTATTTTAAATACTGAAGGAAATATGAAGCATTTGTATATATTATCCCTCTATCCCAGGACAGTTCATTAATTTTTATTTCTAATCCATGACTTGATGAAATTCATTCTTCAGTTTTACATTGTAACTCATTTGCAAATCATTTAGGATGAGGCTGATGTTCTCTGATAACAAACAAAACAAATAAACTTAAAAGTCATTATTATGTTGTTTTTGCTCCTTAAGACTCTGAAAATGGACAGATTTAAATAACGGAATTTTAAACATTTCTGGGGAAGCATGCCCCCGAACCCACCTAGAAGTTCTGACTCATGACCTCTGTAGTTTTTGGGCCCTGCGTACGGCCCTGGTCGCCCATATTTCTTTGTGTTTTGTTGTCTTTTGTTTAGTTGACTTTGTTAATTGTTTCTTGTGTACATGCCACAGGCAGTAGCACTGTAGGCATATTTGTTTAACTTTGGTTTCTTTTATTTGTTGAACAGCTGCTGGGGGCCTCCAGCGGTAGTTCAGTCCCGGTGGTTGTCTTATCTCACTGTGTGAGTGCAGTGGCATGGGTGTTTTCAGTAAAGGACCCCTTTTTTATTTTCCCCTGCCACCTATGGGCTTAAATTTGTCTAAAAAAAATAACTGCAAATGCACAGAGGGTGATCAACAAATATACCTTGAGTTGCACACATTTTACTGTCCACAAATACAAATTTCCTATTTGTAACTTGTGTGTTGGTTTTTACAAATATATGTGTGTTTGTAAATATATCATTTCTATTTGTAAAACCAAAAGTCATTTGTAAAATTGAAAATTCTGTTTGTGAATCGTGACTTATTTGTGGCCATTTGTAGATCACCAATCACACTGTCGTATTTTTGAGACATTCTTTCTGCAAATTCCCACAGATCCACAAACAAATAGCTCCAGTCGATGGCGCTGTTGTTAAGTGATGTATATATGGCTTGGCTTAAGAACGACGAATAAAGAAAAAATCTTGGAAAAAAAATGAAGTCTTTTGACTTTATACAAATTTAATTTAATTTTCATCTGATTTCTCAATATATAGAAAAAGTCTCAACCATTTGATATTTCACTTTTCACTGATTTAATCAATTTGGGACACGTTTCAAAAAGTTGGATGTGGCTGCTGCAGGGACCAAGCAACTTGTCATTCTTAGTGCGACACTCGAGAACAACACAGCACAAGATACAGTTTGTATAACACATCCCCCTGTCCACAGCTTTGCCCCTGCTCCACACCAAACCATCAGTTTAGCCATAGCCGTCCAGCTACTATATTTTACTTGTTGTTCCCAGAGTTTCCAAAAGTAGAATGGGAGGCAGAGCCTTCAGTTATCAGGCCCCTCTCTTGTGGAATAAGCTGCCAGTAAATGTCCGGGAAGCAGACACCCTTTCCACTTTTAAGATTAGGCTTAAAACTTTCCTTTTCGATAAAGCTTATAATTAGGGATGGCTCAGGTAATCCTGAAACATCCCATAGTTAAGCTGCTATAGGCTTAGACTGCTGGGGGGCCTCATCTGTCACACCTTTCCTCACTTTGCTCTCTTTTTCCCCCTGTTTAATTTCTCAAATGATTTTATGTACATGTGACATTATTGTGGTTATTAACTTGTGTTTCCCTGTTCCAACAGGTATCCTTTGAATGGCGTTATGGTGTTTTTCCCCCCTCTTTTCCCTCTTTTCTGTCTTCTCAAACCCCAGCTGGTCGAGGCGGATGGCCACTCTTCCTGGTTCTGGTTCTGCCAGAGGTTTCTTCCTGGTTCTGGTTCTGCCAGAGGTTTCTTCCTGTTAAAGGGAGTCGTTCCTTTCCACAGTCCCTCAGGCTCAGGACGGGAGATTGGACTGAAGACAAGTTTCGGTGCAATCTGTTGGTTTCCTTAGCTAGGATATTATTTTTGAATTGGCTCTGTATGAATGAATTGTATTATTTTGAAATTAATTAATTGAATTTCATTGGATTATAATTACAATTAATTGAATTCCAATTTGCTTGAATTGGATTATATTATTTAAGTGCCTTGAGATGACAAGTGTTTTAATTTGGCGCTATATAAATAAAACTGAATTGAATTGAATTGAAAGAAAGTTCCACCTGGTAGAATTTCACTCTCCCGCAACTCATGTCTTCTATAAAAAACAAAAATCAATCAGTTAGTGCCAGTGCAACTAAAGAAATGCAACTGTACAAGTACTGAGCATGAAATTAAATGAAAAAGAAGATGTTATTCGTTAAAAGTAATTGATACTTTATTACATCTCCGTCCCACATTTCACAAACACCGACTCAAATGGAGGACAGGTCCTTTCAGGCTGCTGCTTCACAATTACATTAGCCAATAATATCAATTATCATTAATCTACTGGTTGACATATTTGCATTAAGTTCATCATCTCCCTCAGGTTTCCCCAATGTTATCTTTGTACTGTACCCATGTACGCATCCAGGCCCCTGCTGGACCTGTGGAGGCTGACTACGTAAACTGAAACTTTTTTCATAGCCTAAATGTACAGGTACGTATTGGGGATAATTGTCCATAGACTCTGAACTGGATTTCTCATTTGGAAAAATACCACATCAACTCTTTTGATTAATGCTGAGCAATATTACATTAGTACCTCATCACTGACTCCTATCCTCCATGCATACAGATGATCTGTGATGGAGGTAATTTAAGTTCTAACATCAGTTCATGATTCTAGGATCTTTGAGCATTCTCACTGTTACAGAGTTTTGCACAAGGCCCGAGAATTTTACTTACCCGAAGGGGTGTACTTTTGAAGTAAAGTGTATATAGCATAGGCATAATTTTGGTAATCTAATGAGAGGTCAGGTGTAGAGGTCATTTTAAGGAATTTAAAGTGCTTGTCATACTTTATTATAGATATCCAAATAGGGCACATATTGCATCAATTTGCCGAGTCTTAATACATGTATATCCAACGAACATTTCTCTTATTCTGCAGTAGAGTTCAATGGTGTCCTGCTTGGCGACAGAGGCTATGGATGCTGGACCTACCTTAATAGTATACTTCATATTTTGTACATTTTGTCTTGTGGACAACTCTTCAGGCTCAATTCCCTGCAGGTTCCAGTGCCTGAAAGGACTCAGTTTCTCCTGACACAGTGAGGGACCTATACGGGAACACTTATTTCCGTTAATAATTGTTGTGACCTTTGAGTTAGAACTTCTTTTCATTATTTAGCATTGACAGAGTAGCAGTTAAAGTTAAAGCAAGTGTAAGAACGCTAAATGAACAGAGATAATTTATCATTTTCCAAACATTAGGTCATGGCACCCCACTGTGAATATAAATGTAGAAACAAATTTAACACTTTGCATGAACCGTACAATAATGACAAGTTTCAAGTTCAAGTTGTGTTTGCTTAATTAATTTGCTTAATTTTTCATGTTTTTCAAGCTGTGGAGAGAAAAAAGAATTTAATACAGTTCACACCATGACCTTCTCCTTTGTCAGAATTTATACTTACATCCCTCTCTCATCTCATGTATTCCACATCTAGTTTGGTGCTCTCTATACCCAACAGAAGTTTCAGTATAGGAAATGTGCCTGTGAGCAACAAAGTATGTGGGTAGTGATAATAATGTGAAGAGTTACTTACTCCACTCTTTGCTGCTGGAATTTGTGTTCTTGTTGCAACCTGCAGTAAAGTGTATTGGTGATAATTAGGCCTGTTGGTATAGAACAGGCAGACTGCAGACATATCCAAACAGTTTCACATTTTTAATAATAAATAGCTTACCTGTGGCATTTATGTGTCTACAGACACAGTTTCATCATCGAATGCCCGAGATGTGCTGGGGCCATCAAACTGCAAACAGAGAAACACGCAGCTGTTGAAGTAGGAGATCACAGGGATGTATGAGATGCAGAGTATTTCCATCGAAATAGAATTAAATAGAACACAACTACTCACACATGGGTTAGGGATGTCCTCTTGGTAAAGCAGGCAGATAGTGTCGAGGATGGCCGCCCTTCCTGAGACTGGGGGTAAGGTCGAATAATAAATAAAAATGAACCATCAATTGTCGTTTCGTAAGCTTGTCTCCTTTACCTTGTTAGAAAACATCTTAGGGTTAAGAAAAGGGTTTAGGAAAAGATAACTTGCGGAACAATGAGAATCAAACCACATTTACACAAAGCTGTAATGTCTGTAGCACTGAAACTACAAATGTTCAATATAAGTGCTTCAGAAACTTTCTGTATTTCAGTCTTATGACGTGACAGAGGCTACATGAGCATAATTTTAGCTTTCTAAGTTCTAACATAAAATAATACTTTATTATTACTAAACAAAAAGACACAAGAATGAAGGTATACTTGTCACAGGCTACTCAGACTTGCCCCCTTTTCATTATATTTAGCCACACAAATCCCAGTAAGTATGAATGGATGAATATAATTGAACGTCACTTAAAAATTTGCACCTGCAAGGAATCATGGAATAAAATCAGCTTTCCTTCATAAAAGATGATCCAGTGTTTCCCATGGTAAGAGAGATAATTAAAGGAGACATTGGAGCTCCATTTAGTAGTATTTCAGAATATTTGAACTGCTCTTATAATGACTGGTGGCCAGATACTTCCATGCCATTTATTTTAGTTAAAAACCTTCCTAAGCAAGAAAGATGATTTGACCAAACCCAGTTTCTGCTGGAGGGCTTCATGTTCAACTGTCACCTACCATCCCTTATGTGCTGGAGATGGGGGAATTTAGTTGGACTGAAGATTTGATGCAATCTGTTGACTTCCTTGGCTTGGTTATGTTTTCATAAACTGGAATAATATGAATAAAACCATAATAAACAGGGCTGATTTGGGTTACACTGGATAATAATAATTAATTTAAATTTGAGGTGGCCAACAATAAACTGGACTGAGTTGTATAATAATTGGATTTAAGTGGATTTATAAGAAACTTATTTACTATGCCTTGAGATGACATGATGTGAAAGGTTGCTGTACAACTGACCCAGTCTCTTGAGTGTTTTTACTTCCCAGCGTGAAACTGTCTTAGGTCAGCGCACAAGGCCACTTGGCTCCTTAATAATATATTTTAGATGGCATGTCTACAACAGTAGATGACAGAGGGTGAAGCTCTATACATCAAACACTCCTCGGTTAGCACTGAAAGGTAGCTGTAACAAAGACACCATAGATTGTGCCCCACTCTCAACCTTCCTATCTTTTTCTTTTTATCTTGTTGTACATTTCATATGATGTTGTCTGTGTTGTTACCACTTATACTGTACTTAGGTTAAAACTGAAGCCAAAGAGAAGTCATATTTCCCTCACCAAAGGGTATACTGACCAGGCAGAAAGAACCATTTATAATGCATTGTGACATAAGTAAGAATGGTAGACAATAAATGGAAGGGTTTTCTTTAATATCATAAAAAAAAAAGACAAAAAAAAAAAGACTTGAGTCTTAAGTATTACATCAACGTCAAATTAGTTGGGGTACTTTTTAATAGTTTTCTCATGGGCAGAAGTATTTATCTTACCAGTACCATTGATGTGTGTGAACTAGTACATACATGTTCCTCAGAATTCAGGAATATTAATTTCCTCCAACAGAATAAAGTCAAATGGAGACAAGTAATGGCCATTGTCTTTTAGCGGCTACATTTGTAACAATTTACAATGCGGTAATACCATACAGCTTATAACTTTGTATAGGCTAAGAAAATAAGCCATGTGAAGGATTACTATTTTCATGAAAAAGCAGTGAACATAAGCAAGTCGTTCAACAAATATCTAAATAGGTAAAGGAAGACTGGCCCTCCTAGTGTTTTAAGTGTCCTGTATTGACCTATCAACATGACGGTTCACACTTTTGCCATCCAGAGCAGGGGGGAAGGGAGTCAAGGTTTACTGGGGGAGCGGGATGTGAATACTCCTGATGCTTCCAGCATGGTCTTCCTTCGTGCTGTCTCCTTGGCCACATTGTGGTTGAGTCGCCTCAAACGTTCCTGGGGACAGAACATTTAGTATACGCTGTTGTTTCTTTATTGTTTTAAAGTCTGCATTTTTTGGCAACTTGATCAGATGGTAATTGTGATGATATTACTACAAGCACTAGCAGTAAAGGATGTGAGCATATTGGTAAAAGAGTAGTAATAATTTTTGTAGTAAAAATAATATTGTAATAATAATATTATAGTAGTCATTCAGGGCGGCCGTGGCTCAGTGGTTAGAGTGGGGTCGTCCAATAACCAGAAGGGCGGTTCAATTCCCATCTCACCACTCAAAGATTGGTGAACTGACAGCTGGAGGACTGGCAGTCAACCTGCTTGCCACGGCCGAGGTGCCCTTGAACAAGGCACCGTAACCCCATGCTCCCTGGGTACTGTGAATGGCTGCCCACCGCTGTCTCCATGAGTGTGCGACCCTGTGCATGTGCGTGTTCAACAGGTGCCAACCTGGATGGGTTAAAAGCGGAGGAGTAATTTTGTGTATTTACATGTATCTACATGACAATAAAGTCTAAATCTTAATCTTAAATATATATTACAGTTCTGTACTGCTGCCGGAACCTTAATTTCCCAGAGGGAGCCTCGTCAAGAGATTAATAGTTCTATCTGTCTATCAATAGTGCTGCAGCTGTAGTATAGTTGTAATACATCTAAGACATATTGCATATTGCACTCTAGACTTTTGGACTATATTACATGTTGGTAATGTAGGTGACAACACTGAATGCAGTCATTTGCCATTTGCTGATGAGCAAGCAGCATTTAGCGGGTTTGCTACTGGGGACCAGCTGCTGGGAGTTGCTGGGAGAAAAAACAACAGGGGGACTTATGGGAACTACAGTTTCCTACAGTTTTCAGAACAACTTGGGTATTTTTTACAAATGTTTTGGCTACTGTTCATAAGCAAATGCTAAAAGCAACTTTATAAAAAAACTCCTTCCAGGGTGATGATATTCCCAAATTTTTTTTTGTCTTTTCCATTCAGTGGGCATTAACATTTTGTGACATTTTTCTTGATTTGGCATCAGAAAATGCTATCTTGCCCTCTGATCACAGCAGACATCAGCAATCAGCAGACATCTGTTTCTCATTATGTTAACAGGACTTTATACATGTTTGCATATAGATGCTTGGCCTACTATATTGTGGAACAGAGAGCTATAAGGTTCCATCGTATATGTCTAGATTCTCTTTGATCCTGCTCATAGTAGTCCTCAGTGCTAAAAAAGAAGATAACTGGAATTCTTTCTTTGGTTTTGTAGAGATTTCACCTCTCATTCAAAGGGTGCTTCAGTCCTCACAGACTGAGGGAGTATCAAGCTATAAGCTATTGTTTGGACATGTGAGGGTCATTGACACTATATACTGTATGCGTGACCTGACCCACCAATCCATTTTCTTTTTTAGGTCATTGTCACCTGGAAGATGTTTACCTGTGTGACCAACATATTTCAGTCACAAGATCCAAGGTGCATATGGTTGAGAAACCACTTGGGGAGGGGAGTGAAGGCTGCATTGTTAGTGTTAGGCAGGCAATACCTGAGACCACCTCCTCTGTTGAAAATTGCTTTTTTCCCTGTTTACCTGAAGAAGTCCCTTTCACATATATATTGCATTTCATTAATCTGGTGGTATTTTAATGTGCCAGTGTTGTGATTTACACCCTGATTAACTCCTTTTTTGTAACATTTATTGATCGAAATCTGACTTGGTCGGACCTAGTAACATTTATGATAACTATTGATAGAGCAAAAGTGTGCACTTTTGTATAAACATTATTGGACAGACATGCAGAGCAGCAATAGTTGAACTTTATATAAGATCAGCTGTTTGTAGAAATAAACAAGTCACAATATTAACTAATTACATAACGCTCTTCAAACTTTCCTCTGCCATGACTTTATCTGCAATAATTAGCTATAGCACAGAGCTGTTTGTTTACTCTGTAGGCCTGTCTGAGTCAAATAAATGACATTTTCTGACTGTAGCTGAAGTGCGCTCTATTTGACCATAAAGGCCTATTAATATATTCAGACGTGGTGGCGGTGTCCTCACATGTAAAAAAAAATCATGTTTTCCTGAAGCTGATATCAATTAAGCTAAGCTGGTACTGGAGTGCAATTAAACCATCACATTATAATGTTCAACAAACAGAAAGAAATGTAGATAGAAAAATTGTATTTTCAGCAGAGACAGTGAGACCATAACCAGTGAGTGTTTGGCTTATTCCTGGTCCTCCTAAAATCCACAATCATCCCGTTTTGTGTGTGTTCAAGAAGAGGCGACTGTTCCCACACCATGCCACAAAGTTTTTTTTTTTTATTAAAATGAAAAAGGTCCCACTGAGATTAAAAATCTATTTTTCAAGGGAGTTCCCTATACTCAGCCCCCATCACTAGCACAACAGCTGCAGGGTTGTCTAAGTATTTCTAGAGATGTCAGGACTCTGAGTTATACTGGAAGTTTGAAGTGTAGAGAGTGGAGAGAATCAGTGAGAGTGCAGTCCCCTGTGGTGCTCCTGTGCTGCTGACCACCTTCTCAGACACACAACACTTCAGGGTTCACCATGCTGCCTGCTTTGTCTGCAGATGAGCGTGGGTTTGTTGAAGCAGATAGATGATGGATCTTCAACACGAACCCCAAGATGATAAACTGTAGTATATCCTGAAAGGTGTCCACTTGCCTACCTAGTTGAGATAATAACGATCTCACCAGGACTTTCATAATGTGGGATGTTAGGGCAACTGGTCTGTAGTCATTGACGGCAAATGGATGGGAATTTTTAGGTATTGGAACAAGGCAGTATGTTTTCCACAACACTGGTACTTTATCTTGACTCACTTATCTTGGCCAAGGTTGACGAGATGCTGCAAAATCACACATTAGTGTTCTGCACCGGTCCTCAGGACCCTGCACTGACACCATCTGGACCTGCAGCTTTGTTCTGGTTCAGTCTCTCCAGTTGCTTCTTCACCTTACTGCTGGAGACACATAGAATGGAGGGGAGGCAGATGAGGTCTCATTGTGTCCTGATGTGGGGGCAGATGTTGGTGAGGCTGTGTTTAGATCCATTACTGAGGTGGAGTGTAACAATATGAAGGTGTGACAGAAAGGATGTGGGTACAGGTAGGATGGAAGGTCTGTGTTGCCGGAAGTGGCCGCAGAGGAGAAATGCGGAGGAGAAATGTTGTGTATTTCCCTGTACATGACAATAAGTCTGATCTTAATCATTTTAATCTTAATAATAGGGGAGAAGCATACTGAGTGTTGATCTGAGCTGAACCTATGGTGAATACATGTTCTGGTCATTGGCTCTATCCAGGCTTTTATCAGTTAGACCCTCTTTCAACTTCAAGCCTGTGACCTTTTTCATCCCTGGCCACACATCTCTCACGTTGCTCTGCTGGAGATTGCTTTCCAGCTTTTTTTTGTACCCCCCTTTCTCCCTGGTCTTCCTTTTTTAATCTTTTTTCAACTGTTCTTGAACAGTCCTCAACAACCAAAGGCTTTCTTTGATCCAGAATTTGTTATGTTTAAGGAAGCATCTGACTGACCTTGAGGAAGTAATACTCTCCACAGAGAAATGAATGTAATCTGTCACACACTCAGTCACTGATATCATCTCCATGTTGCTCACAGAGTGCATTTCAATCTGTGAACTCAAAGCATCCCCGCAGTTCATCTTCCATTTTTTCAAAGTTCGTACTGAAGAAAGTTGTGGCTTAACAATGGGTACATAGTTGGAGGTGTTGGTTTTGTGTGCTTTCCCCCCTGTATTTTGAGTTTTCTAGTGTTTTTCATGTTTGAATTATGTATTATTTGGTTCTATGTGCTCAATTGTGTTTCACACTCTCACCCATAGCTTTCCTCAGTTCCCTCCTGTCTAGTTATTAGCATCACTGCTTTCACCTGTGTTCATTATCCTCAGCTGCATCAATTCCCTAATCACTCTGCCCACAGTATATAGTCTCTTGGTAGTCTCAGTGAAACACACAATACTGCATTTGCGATAATCTTTCTGTGTCCTCATGAGCTCTTCAAGCTCCTCCAAATTTTTTTGCTACTGATCTGACATTCTCCACCCCCTATCTCAGTCTTGTTTGGGATTTTTTGGAGGGCTTTAATTGACATTTGGAAAGCTCAATTAGTGCTCTTATTTGTAAACAAGACTTACTACTCAATACAGCTTCCAAAGAGCGCAGACCAATTTTTAACTAGTTTTTGTCTGAGGCTGCATAAACACTGGTTCACCTGCTAATACAAACTGATTAAAACTGAAATGAAGAATCTTCCTCACACGTTGGAGTAAGTCATGGAGTTCCTCAGGGTTCTGTGCTTGGACCAATATTCTTTTAACTTTATACATGCTTCCATTAGGTAACATTATCAGACAGCATGGCATAAATTTCCATTGTTATGCTGATGATACTCAGCTGTACTTATCTATGAAACCAGATGAAACCAATAGGTTGGTCAGACTACAAGTCTGTCTTAAAGACATACAGACCTGGATGACTCAGAACTGTCTGCTTTTAAATTCAGACAAAACTCAAGTTGTTCTCTTTGGACCTGAGCGCTTCAGGGAGAAATTGTCTAGTTATATAGTTACTCTAGATGGTATTTCCTTGGCTTCTAGTTCTACAGTGAGGAACCTTGGAGTTATTTTTGACCAGAATTGATCATTTGATGCACATATAAAACTGGTTTCTAGGACTGCCTTCTTTCACCTTCGTAATATTGCTAAAATCAGGAACATCCTGTCTCAGGGTGATGCAGAGAAACTAGTTCATGCATTTGTTACTTCAAGATTGGACTCCTGTAATTCCTTATTATTGGGCTGTCCCACATATTCTCTGAAAAGCCTCCAGCTGATCCAAAATGCTGCAGCCAGAGTTCTTATGAGAACTAACAGGAGATATCATGTTTCTCCAGTTTTAGCTTCTCTTCATTGGCTCCCTGTTAAATTCAGAATAGAATTTAAGATTCTTCTCCTCACATATAAAGCTCTTAATGACCGAGCTCCATCATATCTTAAAGATCTCATTGTAAGATATTTTCCTAACAGAGCACTTCGCTCCCAAACTGTAGGTTTACTTGTTGTTCCCAGAGTTTCTAAAAGTAGAATGGGAGGCAGAGCCTTCAGTTATCAGGCCCCTCTCTTGTGGAATAAGCTGCCAGTAAATGTCCGGGAAGCAGACACCCTTTCCACTTTTAAGATTAGGCTTAAAACTTTCCTTTTTGATCAAGCTTATAGTTAGGGGTGGCTCAGGTAATCCTGAAACATCCTATAGTTAAGCTGCTATAGGCTTAGACTGCTGGGGGACCTCATCTGTCACACCTTTCCTCACTTTGCTCTCTTTTTCCCCCTGTTTAATTTCACAATTGATTTTATGTACATGTGACATTATTGTGGTTATTAACGTATGTTTCCCTGTTCCAAAAGATATCCTTTGAATGGTGTTATGGTGTCCCCCCCCCTCTTTTCCCTCTTTTCTGTCTTCTCAAACCCCAGCTGGTCGAGGCGGATGGCCACCCTTCCTGAGTCTGGTTCTGCCAGAGGTTTCTTCCTGGTTGTGGTTCTGCCAGAGGTTTCTTCCTGTTAAAAGGGAGTCGTTCCTTTCCACAGTCCCTCAGGCTCAGGACGGGAGATTGGACTGAAGACAAGTTTCGGTGCAATCTGTTGGTTTCCTTAGCTAGGATATTAATTTTTTGAATTGGCTCTATATGAATTAATTGGATTATGATTACAATTAATTGAACTCCAATTGGCTTGAATTGGACTATATTACTTAAGTGCCTTGAGATGACAATTGTTGTAATCTGGCGCTATATAAATAAAATTTAATTAAATTGAATTGAATTGAATTGATAAAATACTTTCCCATTGCCAGTAGTAGTGTGGTTATACTCAGTTAAAAATGGGTCCAACATCACAAGGGACAAGCCTGCAACTACAATAACATGAAAGGATGACATTGCAGGTTGTGATGGAGCAGTTTATAATACATTATAATAGTTTAGTTTTTTCTGACTGAACTATGGCTTCACCCCTGCACAGGAGGACTGAGAGTGAGCTGCCAGCTGTCTTGCAGAAAGGTAAAAAATAAATACCATTTTAAATAATGATAACAAAAAATACATAAATCAGTGTTACATTTACATCACTTAGAGCCAGTATAATGATGTTGAACTTTGTTGACAAAATGTGGAGTTCTGTATGTGATGTGGAGTATTTCCTACACAAGAGATTGGGTTAGTGACTTGATGTCTTTTCCAATGTTGCATGAAATAAAGTAATGCTGTTCACATCCTAGTGAAGAACTTTTTTTATTTGAGGGAGTAGGATATAGGATATAGACGAGAGAGGATGCTGGTGTTTGTTTGTTTGATGCTTCTCCGTCTCAAAACAAAAGCTTTTTTTTTTTTTCCAACAATTTCTAAGCCATACAAGTTTTACTCTTTTTGCAGGGATTATACTGATGGCGGCTGTCAGTCAGAGCTGTCCCAGTGCAATTGACCATTTGGCCAGTCCTCCAGCTCTGTGGATGGATAACAACAAGCATTCTTCACCTGTGCCCGATGCTGAAATATTCCACTTCGCAGCTGCAGAGCTTCTGTAACTCCACCACTCCAGCATGCATCACAACCATCAGACAGCTCGGACTTCAACGCTGACCACGTTATATCCACCAAAGCGCCCAGAAAAAGTTTGTTTACACACAGCATGGATCTGCTACGGTTCCATCCATCTGGTCCCCATCCGACCGCATCGCACCTCTACGACGTCATCAGAACACCTGCACGCTAGGGATTTGTAGACGAAATGGAAAACGTATAGTCCCACCACCAGCTCTGTCTTCTGTTAGTATTTCGAACATTGCCTTTCTATCTAAAGTACTTTGCGTCTCAGCTTCAGGTCAAACTAAACAACTTGTTTGAAAAATTTCAGTCAGGCTTTCTCTCAGCCCATAGCACCAAAACAGCTTTGCTTAGGGTAACAAATGACCTACTGATGGCAGCTGATGCAGGATTACCATCACTTCTTATTCTCCTTGATTTGATAGCCGCATTTGACACTGTGGACCACACCATTTTCTTGGAGCGCCTCTATAACATGATTGGACTGTCAGACAGTGGACAACAGTGGTTCCAGTCTTGCCTCTCAGACAGGACTGAATATATCTCACTGGGAGGATGCAAGTCCAGGTCGCTGCCTGTCACCTGTGGTGTTCCGCAGGGCTCAGTCCTTGGGCCCATCCTTTTCATCATTTACATGCTCCCCATTGGCCGTATCATCAGCAGACATGGGATTTCTTTCCATTTTTATGCTGATGACACATAACTCTACATCAAGACTGCTCTAAACCCCTCTGCAGTCCTGTCATCCCTCACCACCTGTCTCTAGGAGATAAAAACTTGGATGAACAGCAACTTCCTCCAGCTAAATAGCAATAAAACAGAGGCCCTTGTCATTGGTGTCATTGGTATATCAAATTTCCTTTGATGGCCAAATCATCCCTCTCTCCTCCTCAGTCACAAATCTAGGAGTTTGGTTCGATCCCCATCTGACTTTCAATGACCATATCAAGCGCCTATGCAAGACCTCATTCCATCACCTTCACAACAATTCCAGGCTCCGCCCAACTTTAACCTTGCCAGATGCTGAGAATCTTGTCCATTCTTTTATCTCCTCTAGACTAGACTACTGCAACAGACTCTTCACCGGGATTCCTGGCAAGTACATCCAAAAGCTGCAATATATTCAAAACAGCGCAGCCAGGGTCCTGATGAAAGTACAAAAATATAAGCACACAACCCCCATCCTCTACTCACTGCACTGGCTCCCTGTCCCATTCCGGATCAACTATAAAATACTGCTGCTCACCCACAAATGCCTCAATGAACACGCACCTCCTTACTTACAAGAATTCATCACTCCACAATCCTCCACCCGCACCCTCAGATCTGCAGGCAGCCTTCTCCTCCTTCTCCGAGCTCCCAGCACCAAGCTCTCCACCATAGGAGACCGAGGGGCACTTCGCCTATGGAACAGTCTCCCTATCCAACTGAGGGCTGCACAGAGGCCTTTGACTGCTGACATGACTATGATCTGGGTATTTTATTATTTTTTCTTTAGTATGCTTTTAACTTGTTGCTTTTACCTTGTACAGTTGAGGTCAAAATTATTAGCCCCCCCATGAAATTTTAATTTTTTTTTTTCAAAAACTTCTTTAGTGCTGTAAAACAGATCAATGAATTTTTAGCACAGCTTTTCCAAACATCCCAGTTTTGGATGCTTACATTACTTTACTTTGTACACAGAAACTAAATTATTTCACAAAAAACAAAAACTACCAGGGTCAAAATTATTAGCCTCCCTGATGCTAATAGTCAATTGTGTATCCTTTATGCTGGATAACAGCATGCAGTCATTTGTTGTAGTTTGTAACAAGTCTCTGGCACATCTCCTGAGGAATCCCAGCCCATTCTTCTTTGGCAACTTCTTTCAAGCTCCTCCAGATTTGATGGTCTTCTAGCATGGACCCTGGCCTTCAGTGCACCCCACAGATTTTCAATGGGATTCAAGTCAGGACTTTGTGCAGGCTAGTCAATAATGTTCACTTTGGTTTTCTGAAGGTAGCTCTTCACCAGAAGCTATGTATGTTTTGGGTTGTTGTTATGTTGGAAGACAAAGCGACGACCCAGACCCAGCTAGAGATTTTCTTTCAAAATCTTCAGATGTCCTTCTTTCTTCACGATTCCTTCAACCTTGACGAGATTCCCAGGTCCAGACGCACTGAAGCAGCCCCACAGCATGATACTCTCACCACCGTGTTTAACTGTGGGGACGGTGTTTTTTGGGCTGTATGTTTCTCCCTTCTTTCTTCAAACATAAGCAACATCTCTATGGCCAAAGACCTCTAGTTTGGTCTTATCTTACCAAAGAACACACCTCCAGTATGCATAATCTTTATCCAGATTGTCCTTAGCATACTTCAGTCTGGCTTGAAGGCGTCTCTTCTGTAGAAGTGGAGTTTTTCTTGCCCTGCATCCTCGCAGTCCATTTCTGTACAGGGCTCTACTGACTGTCTTGTTTGACACTACAATTCCTAACTTGGATAAGTCGTTGTTCTATGGTGTTTAGACACAACTCTCACTAGATTTCTTTCCGGAGTCTTTCGCTTCCCACCTCTGCCAGACTTGTTCTGTATTGTGTGGATCTCTTTGAATTTCTTGATGATACTTCTCACTCCACTTCTTGACACTTGGAAACGCTGTGATAACTTTGTATATCCTTCTCCTGCTTTGTGAGCACCAATAATTATTTTTCTCAAGTCTGAACTAAATTCTTTTGTTTTTGGCATGATGCTATCTCAAGTGACTGCTCAAACCGTTAATGAGGTTTTTATACTGTGTAAAGTGTAAGACAACCTTCAGTTTTAACTTGATTGATTGATTGATTGATTGGTTACAAGCTGTGAGCATTACAAAGGTAAAGCATATGATTACACTACAGTGGTTTGTGCTTGGCTCACTAAAAAGGTCAGTTCTTAAGGACGCTAATAATTTTGACCCAGGTAGTTTTTGTGAAATAATTTACTTTCTGTGTGCAAAGTAAATAAATGTAAGCATCCAAAATAAAACTAGGATGTTTGGAAAAGCTGCATTAAAAAAAATCATTGAGCTGTTTAACAGCACTTGGAAAACTTTTGAAAACATTTTTAAATTTCATAGGGGGGGCAATAATTTTGACCTCAACTCTGAGATCCCTGATGAAGAGTGCATTATAAATATAATGTAATATTGTCATTATTATTATTACTTTAAATACAATAACTATTTTAACAGACAGCACCCATTGTGGTCATGGAGAAAGTGGAAAGCAGAGCACTAAGCTCCTACAAAGGAACAACTCTATGCCATTGGTGCAGTTATGCAGTAAATTTGAGAAGTAGAGGCCTTCATGGCATAAATCAATGCACTGGAAAATAAAAATTACTATTAGTCTGACTTTTTAAATGCATTATATGGTCAAATAGTCCAAGGCTCTTCACACATGCTCCAAAATTGAATCATTTTATTTTTTTTGTAAAAACAGTAAAGTGTAGCTGTGTATATTAAAATTACACTACTTTTTTTGCTCTTTGGCTCCCCCGACAGTTGCAGGATGGAACATTACTGTCATAAAAACAAATCTCTGTGTGAGCCCAGCACATGGAAAGTCATACACATGAAATTGTTGTTATGTTGAAGAGGCCATAAAGACACCATCAAAAGCCCACAAAAATGTCAAGAGACCATCAAGCAAAACAGTGTGGTACGGAGTTGGAAACCAAACTTATAAACTGCAGTTTCAGGCCTGGGGATGTGCATGACAAAGGTTGGTGATGAATCAGAACCAAGTAAATTCAAGGTTCACAAACTTCTCTAATGCTGCTTTAATACATCTGAATTTCAAATAAAGTTTCACGTTTTACTGTTACTTTTGTTGGACAGCTATCACAGCGTCATTCAACAAAAATCACCATTCACGTGGCTTAAAGAGGCCTGAACAGAGAATTCTGCGATGTTTGCATGTACATCAATTTCCCACAGAGAAAGTTTGAAGCGGCAACGTTTCCTCACACAGTCCACAGCATCATGGGCTTGTACATGCTTCAGTAAATAACCCACTCTTGCAAATATACTGGGACAATGACAATCATCCAGGTAAATGGCCCAGTCAAGCTGTAACCGTAGATCGACTAAACTATGCATGTAACTGCACTCAATGAAGTAGGCAGAGAACCTAAACACACACAGATTTTTGACTTGGACCAACCACTGGATCACAAAATGGCTGTCATCATAATTTTAAACTATTGTTTTAAGAATGTCCCTACTTGGCAGAGGAAAAAGTAACAAAAATACACCAGGGAAGCACTTCAAACCTGTATATACCCAGACTGGGCCTCTTTTAAGTCAACTAAGAAATCTGAAAGAAACTATAGATTTGGAATAAAACCAAGAGGAAAAGAAGAGCAGACACAAAGATAGTGTCATTCTATACATTGGAGGAGTGTCTGAGAAACACTTCTGCCATGTATGGAATGAGAACACAACATCCTGGTGCACTTAAAATAGAGCAACACCCTCAGACAGAAACTGGTTCACCTGAAGGATAAAACAAAAAAACACATGTTGTATATGTAGCTCAGAGCAGCAAGAAGTGCATAAACCTTTACATAGGGGAAGCTTTCTGGTTTGAAAAAATAAAAGAAGCAATCTCTGTTAGCATCTGAGGAAGTGAGTAGCACCTTTCTAACTCCAGGTGGTTTCATAGCTGTTTGCACCTTGAATCCTGTCGCCAAAACATATTGGTCACTTTACAAATAAACAAATAAGTAAATAAATAAATGAATAAATTTACAAGTGACTTAAACAACCCACAGAGCAGGTGGATGGAACAGTGACACTTATGATCCATTAGCTCAACACCAGTCCTGAGTCAGAAGTGAGGAAGCAGTTTAGATGAAAAGTGAAATTACTTTGAGAAGTGAGAAACGATGTTCAATTACATTCTAATGATCATTATTAATCAACTAATTAAAATCAGTATTATTATACTAATCATTTATCTGGGGAAAAGGGTTGGAATAAACTTAGCATAAAACAAATGTATATACCAGTTTTGACCTTGTGCAGAAAATGAGCAAAGTACTGTACGAAAGCATTCTTTAATTATGTGTCCACTACTACTACAACTCCTTTAGTAGTCTGTAGGTAAGGATTAGTGAGTAAGTGTGTGATTTTGGACACAAACTTGTAGGCAAACTGTTTGCCAGCGACTTTAGGAGAAGAGCTGTAATGACACCCCCTACTAATGTGTCCAGGAAAGTTACATGCACACTGTACTATTCAGCAGGTGAGATGAAATAATGCATTAGAGTGAAGCCATTCAAGATCATTACAACAAGAGACACATAATAAGCAAAGTGCACATCACCGGTACCCTGTTTAGTGGGACTGAGTTCCTTTCACTATTAATATGATTTAAAGATCACAGTAAATATTGCTAACTAATGTAAATTTAATGTTTTGGGTAAATAAATAGGTTGATTGATATATTGAATTTTGTATCCTAGCCTATATATAATGTTTGAATACAGGCACCCTCACCCCTTGCACGAAATAGTTTAGTCTGCATTCACCGGGCTTTTTAAACGCGCGCATTTATCTCAGAGCTCATTCTGTTTAAACAGTAGTGCGCAACAAGCAAAATCATGCATGATGCCCAAGAAGCAAAATCAGGTATTCAAAAAAGAAAACAGAGGCAGGAAAGAGAAAAAAAAAGGAAATGACGGAAAGCAACTACTGACCAACTTCTTTCCCAAGAAAAGTGACCCCAAATGTGTAAGCAAATATTTTACATAAATTAACTCCTGTGGTTATAAAATGCTTCAATACCACCACCATATTCAGTGCTAAAAACGGCATAACACAAAATTAGAAAGAACATGATGCCTCATCTGTAATCTGAGATAAAGCTTTTGCATTGCCTACCACATCAATTTTCTAATTGGTATATATTATTTGGCCATAACATAATTATGCTAATAGCCTGACTTAGTAGGCTCAGTGTCACAGGTTCAGAAGGATAGGCTGTCAAACATGGAGCAAAGCTAATTTGTGAAACATCAGTTTGTGTGAAACGTCAGTAATGTGTTTAGCAACACTAACGTCATGCTCTGTGTTTTACTGTAGCCTATGTTTGGCTGTAGCCTAATTAGAATAAGAGACTAAAAGCAATTCCATCCAAAGTTGAGTTCACTTTTTTGACACGTCACAAATGTCTTTTTTTTTTTTTTTTAAAGATGAGTGACATATGGACGAAGACTTTTTTTTATAGACAATGCTCAGTGGATGAGATTCTTTTTCTCTTGAGAATAAGGTTGCTAACAAGGACAGAACTCAGTTTAAAAAAAAAATCTAATGCACATGTGGACTAGGCCTAAGTGTATGTGTTCCACTTCACTGTCAGTGTATAAAATAATAGATTAGCGATTACAGCTTTAGGAACCTTGAAAAGAACCATGAGACTAAATTCCGGCTACTTACCTGGGCATTCTGCAGAATGTTGTTTACTAGCACAACTCTACGCCTTGCATTCAGTAGCTTCTTTACATAAGGGTCCAGGTCTAGCGCCACCTTCTGATGTTCATTTATCCGACATAACTCTATGAAGAATGTAATCACACATGACAGGACAAAGGTCAACAAGCACACTGGTTCTTTTATTTAAAAAGATGACTTTAAAATATTGACAGATTAATAGTAACTGAACAAAATACGTGTTTTAAATGGACAGACACCAATAAATTACCTGTGGCCAGATTGTCTATATGCTCCCTTAATTCCACCTGGCTTTCTCTGCAAAAACATAAAAATGATCACAGATATCTAACAGAGAAGCAGAAAACACTAAAAGAAGAGTGTAGGGTAAATATCAGTAACTGCAGAGTAGTTGTGCAGGTTAATTTAAAAAACAAGGCAGTCTCTAAAAGCCGTAACGTCATGTGACAAGATGATCTGGTTATGTCTTACTTATTTCGCAAGGTGACTGTTAAAAAAAATCTGAAAACAAACCTAAAAATTACCTGACTGAGTGCACATGCAAATCGAGTTGCTGTATTGCTGGTTTGAGAAGGTCAAACAGCCCCTCTGCTACAGCATCTTTGCCCGAGGACGCTTCGACCATAGTCACAGCAGCCATGTTAGTGAACGAACAACAAAACCAGACAGGAAGGTACGTACAAATGACGTAAAACCACAACCATAATGCTGCATTCGACAACAACTTGGAATTGGGTACTTTCAAGTTCTAACGGAGAAAATTCAATAAAAACGTCCCCAGAAGAAGGACCATTGTCGGGAACCCTCGTAAACTCAATTCAATCCCAACTCCCATTTAGTGTGTTATCTCCTATGAAGGCAGCGTACCAAGTAGCCGTAAAATCTTAAATTCGTTATGCTGTCTCAGTACGTTTCCATCAGTTTTAGTTATGTAATTAAGTAATTATTTCTTTTCCAGTGAAAACTTCAACCCAGAGGCAGCAACGTTTATCTTTGTACTTGTACGTCGAATACGGAGGTCAATATAAAGTAATTTAACGTTCGGATTTCCTACTTTTTGAATGCAACATGTGAACCTCTCCATTTTCTTTCCCTGGAATCCGTCTACCCAAGCCGCACCATTTTAGTCATTTAGAAACCGTGTCTCAACGGAGACTGTGTCTTAAAATTTTCAACTACTAGAAGCTATTCAATGTCAATTCCAGACGTCTTCTGTCACATCATTTGAATAGGATTAAGAGTCTCATCTATGAAATAGAAATATTTTCAAGAAGAAGAATATTAAAAGGACACCACAAAGGGACACACCGTGCTGGAGCAAGCTAGCTGCTAGAGCTAACCTTAGCTGACTTTTTCAGCTTCTCTCGGCTAAAGCTACGGCCACTGTAAGTAACTACTGTTCGATATTTGGACTCCTTGTGAACTTTTTGCTAATCAAAACAAACATTCAAACTTTTTTGGACTAATTTCCACGTGAATGTGAGGCATGTTTTTTTTTTTAAACTCTCAGCTAAATTGAATCGCACTCACTTACACCAAATCGTAATTCTATGGTTTTTTCCCCTATAGCAAGAAAATTAATTTCAGTTACATATTTTCGAGTGCAAGTGGTTAGATAGATGCTAAGCGGATCGCCTTACTTACACTAATGTCTTATTGGTTTAAGTTCACATTACAATATCGGCAGTGCTTTCGATCGGTCGTGTTTAAAATGGAAATAAAAATTTGCCTCCACTAAACGTTCAGTAACCACAGAAGCATACACAGTAGTCTACAACTTGATGACATGTGAGGTGTAAATCTCCTATATATTGGATATAAGTTTGTATTAAAGGCCGCTTACTAATGCAATTTTCTGTGTAGTCTATGTTGTGGAGTGCTGACAGACTGTACGTTCTGAGTTAGAATGTGTCATTGGGATTCAAAAGTTCTCTGTACTTTTACCAGGTACCGCACACAGGATGTTAAAGCTTAGAGGGTTTTCCTTCTTAATTCTTCTTTTTTTTGTTTTCTCTCTTGTTTATAGGAGTCTGCAATCAAAGTTTCCCAAAATGAGTGCTGCCTCCTCCCAAAAAGTTGTCCTGAAAAGCACCACCAAAGTGTCCCTAAATGAGCGGTGAGACGCCACGCACCCTGTCAGCAGTTAGTCACCAGAAGCAAAGGCCAACCTTGACTTGTTAAGATTGTAGTACTTTCTGCGGAAGGCCACTTTGGGGGACCTGACCCGACGTGGATGCTGTTCTGACTGTTTTCTGTGTGTGCACCGCTCACTCAACTTTGTTGACCCTGTCAACCTTTGCTGACACACCAGCAGGGTTAGAAGTCATTACAGTATGGGACAGAAGGGCTTTGCTTGGGCCAAATATCTTGTGTAAGCAGTGCACACATGTAGACACAGGGTGATGGCTGTGGTCCTGCTTGGTAAACTTTTTTCAGCCTTCTGGACCAGACTTCTGTCCTAAAAATTCCTAGGCACTCATGCTGCTTGTCAAAAGTATACTTGTGAAGTATACACGTTTTAAAGGGACCAGGAAGAGTTAAACAAAACAGGGAGATGGTATGCCTCCTTATCCTTTCTGCTTCTCTGGTTTTTCTCTCTCAACCCAGTGAAAATGAAGCACATGCTCCTTCATATGCATGTTCTATCACTCTTTCTCTCTGTCAAAATCTATGCAAGACCCAAATTCTCAGCCCTAGCTTGGACGTGACAAGGAATCCACCCCCAAACACCCCCTCTCCCATATTACCTTTCCTGCACCACCACTCAATGGCTTAACTATAAGTCACGGTCCATGCTGTAAGTGGTTGAGGGGCCAAGCGCACCTCATTGTCCAGGGCCTCTGCTGCAGCATGACATCCGAGCCAATCAGCCAGAGGCCTGTAAGTGGCAAAATGTAGCTCTTCTTCTGTAACTTTCTCTCAGCTTTTGTCCTTTAATCTGTTTTTGCACACAATTTTTTTTTCTCTTGATCTTAGTTCACCTTAGTTGTGCTCATTTAAAAAAAAAAAACAACACTGAAGTCAAATATAAGTAATTCTGGATTGTCGTAATATTGAGAGAGAAAATAAGTGCCAACAAGTGGAATGGAAGTCTTGCTTGACTAAACAACCACCACAGTCTTTATAGCCGCACCCATAATATGAGAAATGACTTGATATGGAACCCTGCTTCCTCCTCCTACTCTGTATATCCCATCCCCTTCTTTTACTTCCTCCCTCTTCTTCCCTCCCACTTGTAAAGCTTCACTAACATGCTGAAGAACAAGCAACCCACTGCGGTAAGCATTCGAGCCACGATGCAACAGCAGCATTTGGCTAGTGCCCGTAATCGCCGGCTGGCCCAGCAGATGGAGAACCGGCCTTCAGTACAAGCTGCTCTGAATCACAAGCAGGTGAGGCCAAGATAAGCTAGCTTGTAGTAATTGTCTTATCTTAAACCAGTTATTTGCCATGAAAAAGAAAACCATAAAAAACTTTTGTCACCATGTTTATTTAAAAGAAATGGTTATGGTAAGCCTGCGTAATCCAAAGTGGATGTGATTCATGGAGTGATGTTCATAATTCATAGAACTCCTTTTGTATTGAGCCAGTAAAGGAGATCATGAGGTTGTATTGTCTTTCAGTCCGCTCCTGAAATGCCATTGAACTGTTTTTCATTCAAAATCACCTAATAATTTGATGAGAAATGGGACCTAAAAGAATAGAGTATAACACCCACTACTGACTAAGATGGGACTTGTGAATATTACACATTGGATTTGGTTCTGTTTTAAAACATCCTGATTTTACTACATAGTTTTAATACAAACAAAATTAAAAAGACAAAATGATTCATCACTAGTCAAATGACCTATTCTAGCTTTTAGTAATACTCCCACCTTACTTTGGCATCACTGATTGTAATCCCAATTTGCACACACGGTTCCTTCACTCCTCGACTCAGTCCCTCCTAAAAGCAAGCAGAGGCAAGGGCAGACTCGAGGAGAGATTAGGTGAGGTCAGAGATGTAAACAAAATTAAACCTGCTGGTTTCGGAGTGATATTTCAAATAGATTGTGACTAAATGGGATGTTACATCATCTAATAATTATTTGGCTGTAACTCTTAAATTATTTCTGTAATATGAGCACTAGGGCTGCCACGATTAGTCGACTCGTCACGATTATGTCAACTATTAAAATCGTTGATGACTAATTTAATAGTCGACGCGTTCTTTTTTTGTTCTTTTTCAAACTTTGTTTTTCTCTCAAAGCTGCTGCAGCACCTTCCACTGCTGCATCTGCGTTTCTGTCCTTGACACACATGCGCAGAAGTGGTAACTGGGGGTCAGCCGTGATGTCACAGGAAGTTAAACCAGACGGGCTCTGGTATCATGGCTACCCGGCATCGGAGCTAAAAAGTGTGGGAACATTTTAAGAAAACTAAAGACAAATGTGTGTAATATCTGTAAGGCAGAACTTGGCTTCCACGGCAGCACAACGATGATGAACGAGCACCTGAAAAGGAAGCATGTTGTTGTGCTGATTGTGAAGAGGGACCGTCATCTTGGTAAGCTAACTGGCTAGTTAGCTGCTAAAATTAGCGTAAACAGAGAGTTAACTTGCTACTTACTCATATTGATAGCTGTAAACGTTAACATTAGTGATGACGATTTGATTAATTAGCCTTAGCACACATATTTCATGTGTTTTCTGTAACGTTATAACACTGATGTGTTAGAATAGGAAGGCTAACGTTCCGTTTCAGTGCTAAAAAAGTACGTTCATCTTCAATGGACAGCTTTGTTACAAAGCTAGCTACATGCACACCTCAGCAAGCAAATGTTCTGACTGAGTCCAAACTGAACATGTTGGTGTTATATTTGAGTCAGTGAGACCAAAACTTTTTGTGAATAATTCCTGAGTTTCAGGTGCCTACCTCATTTGATTTAAATGCAGCTATGTTTGATGCCAGAGACAAATGAAGGAAAGAAAAACCTAAAAGAAAGAAAAAACCTTAAGTATTTATTTTTGTGTGTTTGTTACACAGTTAAATAATTGTTTGTTGAAACAAGCTGCAAATTTCATCAAAGGGTTGATGAACTATGATATTAATGGTCTTTTTTGTAGTTAGAATATACCTAAAACACTCCAAGCTGAAAGCTAATGATGGTTATATAAGAGCAGCTGCATCCTGGTGCGATAAGCTGTATGTTTTACATTGAATTTACGTATGATCCGATTAGTCGACTAATCGAAAAAAATAATCGGGGATTAGTCGACTATTAAAATAATTGTTTGTGGCAGCCCTAATGAGCACTGAATTTGTTAGTAACCAAGAAGCAATTTAGTTTTGGTTCATTTTACAGTGTAGGATTAACATGCCGTGCCCACTTCAGACGTTGAGGGTGCCAAAAACTTCTGCTAAGAATACACTGTATCACTTATAGTTCTGTCAACAATTCTTGTCTCCTCAGTTACATTTTACAAGTGGAGACATCTTTTAAATTACTTGCTATGTCTGGCACAATGAGAGAAGAGAGGAGGAGGCTGGAATGAAGAGTGCCTTCCTTGGACAGTTTCTATTAGGAAAAGTTTTTCTAAACTCCTCACCAACTCAATACATATGACATTCTGGCCTAATTGAGTACACTCTCCTTTTTTCTCAAGCTCCTAGCTGATCTGAACACAGTCTTGGGTTATCATTGAACTCCCTTGTGTACCCATTCCAGTTTGACTTTCCTCAGTATTGCCTACAATGTTTAGTTGATTTTAAGTTAGTCATGATTGCATCTGATGAACATCTGTCAGAGCCTGAAGCAGCGCCTGGGGAAAGGCAGCATCCAAGCTAGGTTGGGCCGGCCCATGGGCGCTCTAATGCGTGGAGGAGCTCCAGGAGGCAGAGGAGGAATGCGGGGGATGACCAGGGGAGGCTTCAGAGGAGGAGTCAGAGGAGGATTAATTAGGGGAGCTTTGTCTTCTCTGAGGGGTGTGTATCCACAAACTTGCACATTATCTCAGCTGTGAGTATAACTGATAGTTAGTGTTAGGTTAGTGTTATACTATTGAGGCTTTAAAATGTTTTAATATCATTTCATATTTCTACAAGGCATGCAGTGAACTATGATGTGACATTGTGTTACACAGGGAAGCGAATGTCCACAGGTGGCCCCATGCGAGGGCGAGGCTCTGCTGGTCGAATGGCGATGCGTAGAGGAAGTCGCCAGCGTGGAGGAGGTGCTGGAAGAGGAGGAGCTATGTCCCGAGGAGGAGCTCGAGGTGGAGTAGCCAGAGGTACCATAACTGTCTTAACTTGCTGGTTAGCATGAGATAGATTGAACTTAACATTTGTACCTTTAGAATAAAACGGTGGCCTTGGACACACAGATATTGATATTTGGGACTGGATAGTGTAGTGGTAAGATTGCCACCTTTCATGTGGTGACCTGGGTTCAAATCCCCTGCATGAAAGGTACTACCTCTAGTAGGGGTCCTCAGGCAAGACCCCCTTAGTCTACCTGCCTACCTGTAAGTTGCTTTGGATAAAAGCGTCTCCTAAATGCATAAACATTTGTGGAACAGCAAAAAAAAAATTGGGTTTTAGGGGTTTGACACAAAATCTCGCGAGATTACACACAGTTACAGCATCACCCTTTATTCGTACAGATAGATTTGTACTAATTTGTGCTGTTTCCTTTTAGATGGTTGTACTTTCCAAATAGAGGTTGATCACTGCTCTATTAGTGTGTGCTTATAGTAAGCCAGCTTCTCAGAATAAGATAAGTGACAACAGCACCATTGATCCGGTGTTCAGGCTTTCAAACTGGATGCTGGTGCCCAACAATGCTTCCCTGAGCATTAGGGCTGTGACTCGTGGCACGAGATCTTACGAGATTGCACTCGTCGATATTTCTCGTTGCGTTAAAAATCTGTCTTACAAGATTTGGGAGCTATCCAAACTTCTATTTGTGACCTGTGGGGGCAGTAGTGCGCCTTTGCTACATCTAGCCTGCCAGAACCGAAAGAAGGAGGAGGAAAATAAGAAGAGAAGGAGGGAAAGCAGCAAGCAGCCAGAATGACGTCGGGGAAAATACCGGTATTACCACTGAAGATGCCCCCACCACTTTCAAATCGTTTGTTTGGCAGCATTTTGGGTACCTGGCGGAAATGATAAATGGCAGCAGAGCGACTGATAAAGACACGGACAATATGCAAGCATTGTATGAAGAGGATGCCGTACACCGCCGCAGTTTAGTTTCAATTTGTGGAAGAAGAAGTTTATTAAAAGCATGCTTACATCATGCATGTAAAGAGGTATAATAAAACATTTGAAAATGCATGTGCAACTCGGTTAAATAAGTCTGTTGGTCCAGTCATATAATTTGTCATGGTAGCTTTCTTAAAATCTCGTCTCGTTCTCGTGAGCTGAGTGTATCGTCACACCCCCTGGCGTGTTGACTGCAACTTGAACATTTCCGTGTGGACTGGAAAACTCTTTTGATTTGTTATGTCAGGTAAAGCGCCTCTATTTCCTTGGTGAAATGTCACAAATATATGACGGTTTCCCCTTTGTTTACATGGCAGCAGCAGACTTAGGAATTTTAGCATCAGTGCCAGCTTGGCTAACTAGACTCTTTACATTTTTGCAAAGGAATTTGTAGTGTCAAGCAGATTATATTGAGAAACTGAAATGTCTGAACGGGTCATAGCGTACACTGCTACATAAAACAACATCTCGACTCAGAATCTGATGCCATTGTCGCCAGTTTTGTACCCAGCTGGATGTGGAGTTGGTGGGCCATTTTTCAGAATGAGGTGGTTTTTTACTGAATAACAAGGGATTTTTAGTTGTCCGTGACATCGGTGTGCATTTGAGCTTTTAAAAATTCCCGTGATCGTATGTACTTCAAGCCATTAAGCTGAACTGCCGATTACTGTTCATTAGCATTTCGTCACAATTGCTTTGTGTTGTGTTGAACAGGTCGTGGAGGACTACGTGGAAGGGGTGGTTTCAATGGGCGCGGTGGTCGTGGCCGTGGGCGGGGCAGAGGAGTTGGTCGGCCAGCTGTTACCCGTGAGCAGCTGGACAACCAGTTGGATGCCTATATGTCAAAGACAAAGGGACACTTGGATGCAGAACTGGATGCTTACATGGCCCAAGCAGACCCTGACGGCATGGAGTGATGGACCGATGTACATGTATTCACTGCAGAACTGTATAGCTAAAGTCACACGTACAGTATAGTGTAGCATTGATGTAATGGTCCAGATGAAAGTGGTGACTAAGGAGCAGTGACGCCCAACTACTGTTCATTTCTACATCAACCTGCTTTTGAAGGAACATTTTTTTAAATTGTGGAATGAGTGTGTGAAGAGATATTTGTAAGCATCATCAATCCCAGATGTGTACAGACTTTCATGTCTTTTCTTTTATTCTCTTCTTTTTTTCTTTCTTTTTTTAAAGAGACAAATCTGTGATAAGACTGCTAACCTGTAAGAAAAAACAACAACAACCCTTTATTACATCTAAATTACATTTTACTATTTGTTTGCTAGAGCCTTTTAAGTTATTTAACTGGCTTAGTTTAAAGACTTGCAACACAAACCTTTTTAAAAACATTGAACTTAAAGAGAATACTAAGAGTTTTAAGCCAAGTACATTTTGCATTTAAAAGCTATCATATTTGGGAGACTATAAAGCATCTGTAATCCCCAAGGCATGAACATTTCAATTGAGAAATTTCAAAATTTTTCTTCTTAGTTGTTCATTTTGAGTTTTAAATATGCTGAGTTAGATTTAGCTGATGCTTAGCTTAGCCACTTAGCCAGACTGATGGTTGGCAAAGCCAGCTTGACAGCCTTTCAAGGCAATTTGTGATAAAGTATTTGATTCATCATATGATACCAAAAAGATTATGTCATTATTTATGGTTTCAGGAATATGTTTAATGACACTGCAATAAAAGTGCATACCATTCCAGCTCCTTTAGCTTAACTTGATTAATTTTTCCATGTTTTTCAAGACAATGCAAGATTGACACCATTATATTGTGTTGCTATTTGCCCTGAGGCGTGCTTTTGCATGCACCGGTGTTGGCAGGTGGGAAATGTAGTATTATCGTACCAGAGACATAAAATTATCTTGTTTTGAGGGAAATTATCGTACACCCATCATAACCAAAATAACAAGTTTATTGATGTGCTATAGTCACTCTAGTGTTGAATAGCGTCTAACAGGCACTCAAAGCTTTGCGTCAGTACAGAATGGATTCATCAGCAGCCCCACAGTCGCATTGGGCTAAATGTCCCAGTAAATAATGACTAGTGGGAACTAATGAGCCAAATCATGAGGCCTGAAAGCCACCTACTGTTAGGAACTTCTGAGGCAAACGCACGCACGTCACTCGTAGCTCACATAGAAAAACACGATTGGCTTGAAACTTGTCACATGGAAATGCTTTCAGGGTTCACAAAAAAATCTGACAGTTGCGACAAGCTGATTACAACCACACATTCACAGAATGGTCAAATTATCGTATATTTGGCCTTTTTTGGGATCATTGATCTACATCGTACACAGGGCAAAATTATCGTACAAATACGATAATTATCGTACACTGGCAACATGCACAGATCCTGAATCCTAACCTTAGGATGGTGTGTCTATGCTCAAACTGTAGGATAACCCTCAAAATCATATCTCCATGGGTATCTACTCCTCATAACTAAATGCTAAAGATATCTGTCCACTGCTAATCAAAAAAAGTTTAGGTGACTTATAAAACCCACTGCATTTGACAATAAAATCAACACACTGCGTCTAATTAGTTTACTTCATGAGATTTCAGCACGTTACCATGTAGTGAAGCTGAATTTTCTCCTTATAAGATTGAGCTCCTGTCCCACCATGCAGCATAGTGGGATGTGCCCTAAATTCTTTAAAGACAATACAGAGTTAAAGTCGTGCATGGGTTTGTTAGAATGCCAAATCTTAGTGTTGCATGATCTGAGGCTATCTTCTGTATGTACAGACCCAGAATTCTAACTTCAGGATAGTGTTTCTACACTCAAACTGTGGGATCAAAAATCAGATCTTAGTCCATTTCTAATCTTTACAACCAAATGTTTGACATTGTATGTCTGCTTCAAATAAAAAAAAAAAAAAAAATCACATTTTAATGAGACTTAATGTTTAAACATCTTTGTCAAGATACAGATTTAATGGATTTTGGCACTAAACTGGCTATGTTTAGCTGACATAGCACTCCTGGGGCCTCATGTACAAAGGGTGTGTACGCACAAAAAAGTGGCCTACACACTGTTTCACGTCAACGATCAGATGTATCAAGAGCAAAATGACCGTGGAAATGTTCTGTTCCTCACGCCAACTTCAGAGCTGTTGAACGCACTTTTCTTCAGCTGTTGATTCTTTGGCGACGCTTATAGGTGGTGTTGGGAAACTGTTATAATAAATAAATGTGAACACAATTTGTCCTCAGACTGACTGATGTGCACATCTGAGACACATGAAAAATGAACACTGATAAACAGCACATGTCTGCAATTACACAAGTGGATATAAAAGCATAGTTGTTGGTTAAAGTTAGTAACTTGCTGTTTTTTGCTGGTTAAATAACAGCTTGTCTCTGTGTACAAACGTTAATAACCCCGTGCGTAAAGTGTGAAATGTCATAATTAGCTTCACCTTTTCCTCGGCGCACTTCTGCACTGATTACTGTATGAACACATTTGTTGTGAGTTACACAAATACAGGTATTTACCTTTAATCAGAGTCACCCACACTCCCACACCCACCACCCCTGAGAGAGCAGTGTCACCCATAAACAGGCAAGGGGGACTCTCACCCCTCCGCCTGTTTTGGCCACACTTCGGCGGTGGGCAGCCAGTCTCCGCTCCACATCCACCTTAATAACAGACCACTTCTTCTTCACCTCTGCTTGTGTTCGCTTCTCTGACCCCACAGCATCAAAGGCCTCACTCACGCTCTCCCACCCACTCCTCTTACATTTGCTGCTTGTATTGTAGGACAGCGTGCCAAAGAGTACATTTTTGCGGGCTTCCACTTCAGAAAGTAGCACCTCCAGCTCACTTTCCATTGAGTTATTCTTTTTTCCGTCTTACTCATTCTTTTTTCTTTATTTTCTGATCGTGCAGAGAAAGGAATCGCAGGTGAATGGCTCATTTAAATATGATTAGCATATTTAAGTAGGGGCGTGGACAGGGAGGAGTCGGGTACTCCGACATGTGCGCTCAATTCCACGTTGATTGGGACGTACAAAGGAAATGTGCTTGGATTCATGCGTGTGCACACATTGATACATCTGGGTATTTTTGTACGTTGGAGGGCATTTTGGTTTGAGTGTACACCATGTTTCAGTAGGAAATACACGCAAGTCTTTGTACATGAGGCCCCTGGTAAGGTCCATCTTCTGTATCCTTTTTTCTTTCTCCATCTCTTCACCACTAGAGTGGACTGTTTTTAGCCAACAAAATCTAACCAAACAATAATGAGGTCAACAATGAGGTCACTTCAAAGATACAGTTCAATTCAAGCCGATTAAAATTCAATTCAATTCAATTCAATTCAATTCAATTCAATTCAATTCAATTCAATTCAATTCAATTCAATTTTATTTATATAGCGCCAAATTACATCAATTGTCATCTCAAGGCACTTAAATAATATAGTCCAATTCAAGCCAATTGGAATTCAATTCATTGTAATCATAATCCAATTAATTCATATAGAGCCAATTAAAAAAATAATATCCTAGCTAAGGAAACCAACAGATTGCACTGAAACCTGTCTTCAGTCCAATCTCCCGTCCTGAGCCTGAGGGACTGTGGAAAGGAACGACTCCCTTTTAACAGGAAGAAACCTCTGGCAGAACCAGAACCAGGAAGAAACCTCTGATAGAACCAGACTCAGGAAGGGTGGCCATCCGCCTCGACCAGCTGGGGTTTGAGAAGACAGAAAAGAGGGGGGGAAAACACCATAACACCATTCAAAGGATACCTGTTGGAACAGGGAAACACAAGTTAATAACCACAATAATGTCACATGTACATAAAATCAATTGAGAAATTAAACAGGGGGAAAAAGAGAGCAAAGTGAGGAAAGGTGTGACATATGAGGTCCCCCAGCAGTCTAAGCCTATAGCAGCTTAACTATGGGATGTTTCAGGAGTACCTGAGCCATCCCTAACTATAAGCTTTATCAAAAAGGAAAGTTTTAAGCCTAATCTTAAAAGTGGAAAGGGTGTCTGCTTCCTGGATATTTACTGGCAGCTTATTCCACAAGAGAGGGGCCTGATAACTGAAGGCTCTGCCTCCCATTCTACTTTTAGAAACTCTGGGAACAACAAGTAAACCTGCAGTTTGGGAGCAAAGTGCTCTGTTAGGAAAATATCTTACAATGAGATCTTTAAGATATGATGGAGCTCGGTCATTAAGAGCTTTACATGTGAGGAGAAGAATCTTAAATTCTATTCTGAATTTAACAGGGAGCCAATGAAGAGAAGCTAAAACTGGAGAAACATGATCTATCCTGTTAGTTCTCATCAGAACTCTGGCTGCAGCATTTTGGATCAGCTGGAGGCTTTTCAGAGAATATGTGGGACAGCCCAATAATAAGGAATTACAGTAGTCCAATCTTGAAGTAACAAATGCATGAACTAGTTTCACTGCATCACCCTGAGACAGGATGTTCCTGATTTTAGCAATATTACGAAGGTGAAAGAAGGCAGTCCTAGAAACCAGTTTTATATGTGCGTCAAATGATAAATTGCGTATCAAATGCAGCACTGAGATCCAACAGGACAAGCACAGAAACAAGTCCGCTATCAGAAGCTAACAGGAGATCATTGGTAACTTTCACCAGTGCTGTTTCTGTGCTATGATGCACTCTGAATCCTGACTGAAACTCTTCAAACAGATTATTTCTATGTAAATGATCACAAAGTTGAGCTGCAACTATTTTTTCAAGAACTTTAGACAAAAAAGGGAGATTGGATATAGGTCGATAATTAGCCAACACTTCTGAATCAAGAGTAGGTTTTTTAAGTAAAGGTTTAATTTCAGCAACCTTAAAAGTCTGAGGTACATATCCTGTCAACAAAGACCGATTGATCAAATCCAATATGGAAGTGTCAATTAAGGGGAAAACCTCCTTGAACAGTCTGGTTGGGATTGGGTCTAAAATACAAGTTGATGGTTTAGAAGAGACTATTGCTGTTGTTAGCTCAGAGATCAACTGGGCTGAAGCCATCTAAATACAAATCAGGTTCTAAAGATACTTCTAAAGCTGCTCTACTTGATGATACATCAGTGATGATAATGGGAAGGATTCCATTAATCTTCTCTCTGATAGAAACAATTTTATTGATGAAGAATCTCATGAAATCATCACTGCTGAGAGTTAAAGGAATACATGGCTCAACAGAGCTCGGACTCTTTGTCAGCCTGGCAACAGTGCTGAAAAGAAACCTGGATTGTTCTTATTCTCTTCTATCAATAATGAATAATAAGCAGTTCTAGCTTTACGAAGTGCTTTCTTATACGTTATTAAACTATCTTTCCAGACTAATTGAGACTCTTCTAAATTAGAGGAACGCCACTGTCTCTCCAGCTTTCTTGCAGTCTGCTTTAAAGCAGCTGTGAATTATACCAAGGAGCCAACCTCTTCTGACTGATTGCCTTCCTTTTCAGAGGGGCAACATTGTCCAGTGTTGTACGCATTGAAGCTATAGTGCTGTCAACAAGAGTCAAGTTCTACTGGAGTAAAATTTAGGTAGCCGTCCTCTGTCATATCAGCACATGGCAGTGAAGAAAAGGATGATGAAATCAACTCTTTAAATCTGGTTACAGCATTTTCTGATAGACACCTTCTATATGTAAAATTCTTCTCAGAAGCCGTATAGTCAAGTAATGTAAATTCAAAAGTTATCAAAAAATGGTCAGACAAGACGGGGTTATGAGGGAATACTGTTAACTGTTCACTCTCAATGCCATAAGTCAGCACAAGGTCAAGGGTATGATTAAGGCAGTGAGTAGGTCTGTGAACACTTTGAGAAAATCCAAGAGTCTAATATAGAATTAAAGTTAATATTTAGGCTGTCATTTTCAACATCTACATGAATATTAAAGTCACCCACTACAATGACTTTATCTGTACTCAGCACTAACTGGGATAAAAACTCTGAGAATTCAGACAGAAAGTCAGAATAAGGGCCAGGTGGACGATACACAACAACAAACACAAGAGGTTTTTGTGATTTCCACTTTGGGTGGGAAAAACTGAGAATCAGAGATTCAAAAGAGCTAAAACTAATCTTGGGTCTAGGACTGTGTTCCATAAGCTGATTAGTACTTTTCCAAAATAATAATATCTTCCGTATCGTTCCATGTACGATTCAATTCAATTCAATTTATATAGCGCCAATTCAAAAAATTAATATCCTAGCTAAGGAAACCAACAGATTGCACCGAAACTTGTCTTCAGTCCAATCTCCCGTCCTGAGCCTGTGGCGACTGTGGAAAGGAACGACTCCCTTTTAACAGGAAGAAACCTCTGGCAGAACCAGAACCAGGAAGAAACCTCTGGCAGAACCAGACTCAGGAAGGGTGGCCATCCGCCTCGACCAGCTGGGGTTTGAGAAGACAGAAAAGAGGGAAAAGAGGGGGGAAAAACACCATAATGCCATTCAAAGGATATCTGTTGGAACAGGGAAACATAGGTTAATAACCACAATAATGTCACATGTACATAAAATCAATTGTGAAATTAAACAGGGGGAAAAAGAGAGCAAAGTGAGGAAAGGTGTGACAGATGAGGTCCCCCAGCAGTCTAAGCCTATAGCAGCTTAACTATGGGATGTTTCAGGATTACCTGAGCCATCCCTAACTATAAGCTTTATCAAAAAGGAAAGTTTTAAGCCTAATCTTAAAAGTGGAAAGGGTGTCTGCTTCCCGGACATTTACTGGCAGCTTATTACACAAGAGAGGGGCTTGATAACTGAAGGCTCTGCCTCCCATTCTACTTTTATAAACTCTGGGAACAACAAGTAAACCTGCAGTTTGGGAGCGAAGTGCTCTGTTAGGAAAATATCCTACAATGAGATCTTTAAGATATGATGGAGCTCGGTCATAAAGAACTTTATATGTGAGAAGAAGAATCTTAAATTCTATTCTGAATTTAACAGGGAGCCAATGAAGAGAAGCTAAAACTGGAGAAACATGATCTCGAAACACGATCATGAAAAAGGTATTAAAATGCAGCTTGTGATATCACTGAGAACATGAAAGAACTTGTACAACGATATATGCTGCGACTGTGTCAGAAAAAGTCTCTCAAAATTAGGCTCAGAGTCGCTGGATACGATTAACACAAAACATTTATTTCTTGCAAGAAAGAGACAAGTCCACACAACCTGTCAGGAAGACCGCTCAGAGTTGTCTGCCTAACAAAATGGTGCTCTTGCTATTTATATTGTTTATGCTTGCCGACCACACAATGTTATGGGAAAAGGCAGTTCTCGCCACTCATTATTATGGGAAGAGACATTCAATGTTATGAAAAAGGCGCATTTCTCACCATTTAATATTATGGGAAGAGACGTTCAATGTTATGGGAAAAGGCGCCCCTCGCCACTTAACACTATGGGAAAGACTGCTGCATGCAGCCAAAACACTTTGCTTGGTAAATAGTATTATGAGAAGAGAAAAGATGGGGGGAGGAAACCTCCCTCCACCACAGAACACTTATTCTTGCAGCCTTTCTCATAGTATAACTATAATTTTTCCAACAGACTGATTAGTAACCCTGATCTGAAGATAGCTGCCACTCCTCCTCCTCTGCCTGTGGTTGGAGGAACGTGAACATTTAAATAGTCAGAGTGCAGCATCAGGTGGGAAGCCACAGAGAAGTGTGTAAGACTACAACTCTGCATCCTGGTCTCAACCCTGGGTCGTCATGTTTTTGGATGACTAATAAATTCGTCCATGTTTCTAGAAATGAGAGCCGCTCCTTCCAAAGTGGGATGGATGCCGTCTCTCCTCATCAGACCAGGTTTTCTCCAGAAAGATTGCCAATTATCTATGTAGCCCACGTTGTTTGCTGGACACCATCTAGACAACCAGCGATTGAATGAGGACATGCGGCTAAACATGTCATCACTGGTCAGATTTGGCAGGGGTCCAGAGAAAACTACGGAGTCCGACATTGTTTTGGCAAAATTACACACGATGCAACATTAATTTTAGTGACTTCCGACTGGCGTAACCGGGTGTCATTACCGCCGACGTGAATAACTATTTTACCGTATTTACGCTTATCCTTAGCCAGCAGTTTTAAATAGGATTCTATGTCGCCCGCTCTGGCCCCTGGAATGCATTTGACTATGGTCGCTGGTGTCTCTAATGCCACGTTTCTGACTATAGAGCTGCCAATTACCAGGGTTTTGTCCTCAGAGTCGCTGAGTGGGGAAAATCTATTTGAAACGTGGACAGGTTGATGGTGAACCACAGGCTTGACTATGACTCCTCTTCCTGACAGTCACCCAGCCACTCTTAAGTCCCGGCTGCTCGGGATCTGCTCGGGGACGACTAACAGAGTTAGCTACGCTAGGTGGCTCCGCACTGACTAAAGGGGCCTGGCTCACTATCGGGTGGTTTTAAACAGTGCAGAGCCGAGCTTCCAATTCAGATAACCTCGCCTCCAAAACTACAAAAAGATTACATTTGTTACATGTACCATTACCACTAAAGGAGGCAGAGGAGTAACTAAACATCTGACACACGGAGCAGGTGAAAGCAGGAGATGGAGGAAGAGAACTGGTAGCCATGCTAAGCTAGAGAGCACGACACACCAATAAATGTGAAAATAAACACCAAATATCTGTAGGAGTGAGTGTTAGAATAGAACAAGTATACAACAGAGGTAACTATGCATAAATGTGTAACTTATAAGAAGAAATTGAGTGATTTTTAGTAGTCCAAGAGGAGCAAGAAATTCCACAGAACACAATCAAGGTAACAGGAAGTGAAGCAAGACGTCTAACTGCAAAGCGTCAGCTATATCATCCCCTGTGACACACGGCCATCTATGGCAGTATCATCAGAGAACTTCTGAAAGTGACAGCTGTTGGTGTTGTGTCTGAAGTCTGATGTGTATTATGTGAATAGGAAAGGAACTCAAATAACATATTACTTTAAGAAGCAGGAGCGAGAATTTAGACATAGTAGAGTGTTATGGATCTAGTTTTAAAAGAGGCTTACATGGAAGACACATACTGACAGTATAGTTGGGAAGTGTAACCAGTTTTAAAGATTTGATTTCATCATCCTTTTCTTCACTGCCATGTGCAGCTATGACAGAGGACGGCTACCTAAATTTTACTCCAGTAGAACTTGACTCTCTTGTTGACAGCACTACAGTTTCAATGCGTACAACACTGGACAATGTTGCCCCTCTGAAAAGGAAGGTAATCAGTCAAAAGAGGTTGGCTCCTTGGTATAATTCACAGCTGCTTTAAAGCAGACTGCAAGAAAGATGGAGAGACAGTGGCGTTCCTCTAATTTAGAAGAGTCTCAATTAGTCTGGAAAGATAGTTTAATAACGTATAAGAAAGCACTTCGTAAAGCTAGAACTGCTTATTATTCATTATTGATAGAAGAGAATAAGAATAATCCCAGGTTTCTTTTCAGCACTGTTGCCAGGCTGACAAAGAATCCGAGCTCTGTTGAGCCATGTATTCCTTTAACTCTCAGCAGTGATGATTTCATGAGATTCTTCATCAATAAAATTGTTTCTATCAGAGAGAAGATTAATGGAATCCTTCCCACTATTATCACTGATGTATCATCAAGTAGAGCAGCTTTAGAAGTATCTTTAGAACCTGATTTGTATTTAGACGGCTTCTGCCCAGTTGATCTCTCTGAGCTAACAACAGCAATAGTCTCTTCTAAACCATCAACTTGTAGACCCAATCCCAACCAGACTGTTCAAGGAGGTTTTCCCCTTAATTGACACTTCCATATTGGATTTGATCAATCGGTCTTTGTTGACAGGATATGTACCTCAGACTTTTAAGGTTGCTGTAATTAAACCTTTACTTAAAAAAACCTACTCTTGATTCAGAAGTGTTGGCTAATTATCGACCTATATCCAATCTCCCTTTTTTGTCTAAAGTTCTTGAAAAAATAGTTGCAGCTCAACTTTGTGATAATTTATATAGAAAAAATCTGTTTGAAGAGTTTCAGTCAGGATTCAGAGTGCATCATAGTACAGAAACAGTACTGTTGAAAGTTACCAATGATCTCCTGTTAGCCTCTGATAGCGGACTTGTTTCTGTGCTTGTCCTGTTGGATCTCAGTGCTGCATTTGATACGCAATTTATCATTTGACGCACATATAAAACTGGTTTCTAGGACTGCCTTCTTTCACCTTCGTAATATTGCTATCTGTTGGATCTCAGTGCTTCATTTGATACGATCGATCACAGCATTCTGTTACAGAGACTTGAACATGTTATTGGGATTAAAGGAACTGCATTAGATTGGTTTAAGTCATATTTATCTGATAGATTCCAGTTTGTTCTTGTAAATGAAGAATCTTCCTCACACATTGGAGTAAGTCATGGAGTTCCTCAGGGTTCTGTGCTTGGACCAATTCTTTTTACTTTGTACATGCTTCCATTAGGTAACATTATCAGACAGCATGGCATTCATTTCCATTGCTATGCTGATGATACTCAGCTGTACCTATCTATGAAACCAGATGAAACCAATAGGTTGGTCAGACTACAAGCCTGTCTTAAAGACATAAAGACCTGGATGAGTCAGAACTGTCTGCTTCTAAATTCAGACAAAACTGAAGTTGTTCTCTTTGGACCTGAGCGCTTCAGGGAGAAATTGTCTAGTTATATAGTTACTCTAGATGGTATTTCCTTGGCTTCTAGTTCTACAGTGAGGAACCTTGGAGTTATTTTTGACCAGAATTGATCATTTGATGCACATATAAAACTGGTTTCTAGGACTGCCTTCTTTCACCTTTGTAATATTGCTAAAATCAGGAACATCCTGTCTCAGGGTGATGCAGAGAAACTAGTCAATTTATTTGTTACTTCAAGATTGGACTACTGTAATTCTTTATTATTGGGCTGTCCCACATATTCTCTGAAAAGCCTCCTTTTAAGATTAGGCTTAAAACTTTCCTTTTTGATAAAGCTTATAGTTAGGGATGGCTCAGGTAATCCTGAAACATCCCATAGTTAAGCTGCTATAGGCTTAGACTGCTGGGGGACCTCATCTGTCACACCTTTCCTCACTTTGCTCTCTTTTTCCCCCTGTTTAATTTCTCAAATGATATTATGTACATGTGACATTATTGTGGTTATTAACTTGTGTTTCCCTGTTCCAACAGGTATCCTTTGAATGGTGTTATGGTGTTTCCCCCCCCTTATTTCCCTCTTTTCTGTCTTCTCAAACCCCAGCTGGTCGAGGCGGATGGCCACCCTTCCTGAGTCTGGTTCTGCCAGAGGTTTCTTCTTGGTTCTGGTTCTGCCAGAGGTTTCTTCCTGTTAAAAGGGAGTCGTTCCTTTCCACAGTCGCCACAGCCACGCTCAGGACAGGAGATTGGACTGAAGACAAGTTTCGGTGCAATCTGTTGGTTTCCTTAGCTAGGATATTATTTTTTGAATTGTCTCTATATTAATGAATTGGATTATTTTTAATGAAATAATTAGTTAATTGGATTTCATTGGATTATGATTACAATGAATTGAATTCCAATTGGCTTGAATTGGACACTATTAGTTAAGTGCCTTGAGATGACAATTGTTTTAATTTGGCGGTATATAAATAAAACTGAATTGAATTGAATTGAACTGTAAAAAGATTCTCAGAAGTTTGGGAGCAGAGATTTGGAACTAATATTTTTAATGTTTAATATAGAACACAAACACACACACACACATATATATATATCGATAGAAATGACAGAATGAGAAGGACAGCAGAGATGAAAGCAGATATTAATTCAAACAAGTGGTTTAAAAGTTATCAAGTTCAAGCCAGATGGAAGAAGTCAGTGTTAGAGAAATTAGATGTAGTGATACTATGTAAAATAGTTTGCTAAAAAATTATGAATAAACATGCTACAGATGGGTGCAAATGTTGAACATGAGAACATCAAAGTTCACATATTCTCGCAATTTCCCAGATATCAGCAAGAAAGGCAGTCTAGACTCTGATTGAAACAGCAAAGAACAGTAAGCATGACAAAAATACTGCAAAGAAGTTCAGACAATGTAGGTTATAGTTTTTTTTTTCAGATTTTTCAAGAGAAGAATTTAGTGCAGTTTGACAGAAGCTATTCAGACACACTCCAATCTAGAAGGTGGCGGTAATGCTCTGACCGCCATTAAATGGAGGAGGAAGATGAAGAAGTAGAAGAAGAGAAGGGGGCGGGAGAAAGAAGAAGAAGAAGAAAACTACAACGACAGGCAGCACTCGCTGTCTTAAATACAGCGAGGTTTATGGATTAAGGCTTTGCACCAAATACAATTTAAATATCCTAAAAAAGGAAAAGAAAGAAATCTAGCCGCTGTTTATAAAGATAGAAAACTATTTAACTATCGCGGAGGTGTTGCAGGCCAAGAGCTACGAGCCAGAATGGACTCCTGGGTTCGATTTAGCGCCCAGAGTCAAGCCAAGGACAAAGTTTTGAGGTAATATTTCTGATTTTATGAACAATAAAGACGGCGGTTAAAGCCCCACAGTCTATTCTGAAGTTGGATTCACTCTGTCGGTGGGCGCCGTCTTTGCTTGGCTCATAATTCCACTCAGAACAAATTGGTGAACAACTAATCGAACATCGATTTGTTTTGAACTGTCGTCAATTGTCACAAAACTGACGTTGGATTATCTACGGCCATGGTCAGACGTTACTTCCAAACTGTGACTATCTCCTACACTATGCCATATTTCATACTTCTGGACAGAAAACATCCAAAGTACAGAATTAGTTATTTGTAGTACAACAAATGTCTAATTTTCCTGATCAGAATAAAATGGACATAAAGAAATTGATGGATATCATTAAGGGCTTTTTAAAGAAAAAATACAATTTTAATTAAAATAGTTGAAAGTTGAAGTTTGAAAAACTATTTGACTTGAATATGTCAACAACACGTACCAACTTTGGGCTTGGCTCCATCTTATGTTCAGATTCCTGTTGTGAAAATAAATTCTAATTCAAGCATATTTTAATTGTTACTTATTAGTATTTTTAAACATTAGATTTAAATTATATTCTCAATATATTTACATAAAGACCCCAGTCACATCACTGATTAGCTCTGAATTGACTATGTTAACTACTTTAATTTTTGTATTATTTTGGGTGGATTCAAGCCATGTTTTCAACAAATCAAATCCTGTTTCCAGAGGCTCTTTCACGAAATGTCTTTGCTCAGCTGTCAACTGTGCATTCACAGGGCTGCGCAGTATGCCTGCATGGTGTTGGGCTACACTCTGAACAGGAGCAAAATAGCAACTGAACTCCAGAGAACAGTCTGTGACCTGGAAACTCACATGAGCCTGACAAGGAAATGTAAGTGAAACAACCATTTAAGCTTTTTTTTCCCTGTGAAATTATGCACAAGAAAATATTGGACAAATCTGTAAAAAATTGGACTAGGAATTGATCAAAGACTTAATGTGTAGAGAAGAAGAAATAAATGTGGTAAATTATAAAATGAGTATAGTTTAATTAATGTTCTCATTTGATTTTGCTTTTCTCATCTTGAGAAACAGTATCTGCTTCCATTGTGTGTGAAGCTGGCTTTCCATGTACATATAATACAGCTTGCTGAGTCTCCCATCCCCAGATATTCCCCAAAACTGCTAATTACATTAATGTTTGGGACAAAGTCCCATCTTTCCCACCCTCAGTGTAAAGTTCTAAATTAAACGGTTCAGACGTAATGAAAGTTCACATTCCAGACTTTGATTTAAAGTCATTTTCATACATTTCGGTTCCACCATGTAGAAATGACACCTTTTATATACAGTCCCCCTCATTCAACAGCTCCATAATGTTTAGGACTTTGTTACATATCCTTTACTCACAATGACTGCTTGAAGTGGGTGACTGATGACATCACCAAGTGCTGAGTATCTTCTTAGGTGATGCTCTCAAAGCCTCTACTGCAGCCACTTCCAGCTTCTGGGCGTTTTTCCCTTTCAGTTTCTTCTTCAGCATTTAGAAGGCCATGCTCAACTGGATTTAAATCAGTTGACTGGCCTGGCCATGTTTCAGCTCTGAGAAACTCTGGTGCTGCCTCATCAGGATGTTTGTAGGGCTCTATAAAATCGGTTTTATTTTTTCCCAAATTCGGTTGTTTTGTTTTTTTTATACAGTTTACTCTTATTTTACTACCAAAAACAGTGTGTTTTTTATGTAAATGACTAAAATGTACACAAATAAAATAGAAATTAACTTAAATTTATTGAGGTGAAGAAAAAAAAATCCTCAATACATCAAAAGTGCATTAAAAACAAGCAGCAAGTAATGAAACTTTAGTTGACTTGTCAGGAAACAACAACCAAACATTTTAAACTTCAAAACTTCAAATTTAACTTAAAGGGGAACTTCGGTATTTTTAAACCTAGACCTTATTTCTGGCATTAAATACGTTCATCTACTCATCGAGAACAGTTTGGTGAAAGTCGGTGTCCTTCGGAAGAGATTTAGATAACTCGCTATAGATGTATATATAACGGAGTGAACAGGGCAGGGACGATGCAGCCTCTAAATAAGGCATCATCTGTCTTTATTTCACAAATACTTTAAGAAGAATGAATGAATGAACGTGTACTATAGCTCTGTTAGCTCATAGCTGCTGTTATGTGGCTACATGCGGCTATAGGAGAGCTAACGGAGGGATTTCTAGACAGGCACTCTACTGGGACCCCTTCATCCACACGCCCCCCTGCAGCACAGTTTATTTACAAAGATAGAAAACTATTGAACTATCGCGGAGGAGTTGCAGGCCAAGAGCTACGAGTCAAACTGTTCTCGGTGAGTAGATAAACGTATGTCATGCCAGAAATAAGGTCTAGGTTTGTGTTGAGTCTTCATGTTCTTCCTGTGTATGGCAGCCAGGGTTCTCTCCGGTTTCTCCAGCTTCCTCCCACCGTCTAAAAACATGCATGTTAGGTTAATTGGTGTCTCTAAAATTGTCCTGAGGAGTGAGTGTGTGTGTGGTTGTTTGTCTCGTTTGTCTCTGTGTGGCCCTGTGGCGACCTGTCCAGGGTGTACCTCGCCTCTCGCCCGATGACCGCTGGGATAGGCAACCCGACCGACGGATTAAGTAGGTATAGAAAATGGATGGATGGACGGAAGTTACTTAAGCTGTAGGACTAGTTAGTCCTTGTGAGTTAGTACCTTGTCAATAGAGTGCTGGCAAAAGTTGCAGAACAACAGTTCACCTGTCACATGAAAGCTCTGTATTGGAGGGTTGGTGCTGTTTTTTCAACGACAGAGACGTGGGTAGCCGCTTCGCCATGCTTACATTGTTTTGAAGGGGGAGGGGCTCAGTCTGTGGAGGGGGCTTGTTGTACCACCCAGAATTGCTTCCCTCCGTGCAGTTTTCTCTAAACATACGTTCCTTTTCCACATAAAAACCGCATTTCAGTCAAATTATGTCAAATTCTGTGTAAAAAAAAAAAAAAAATAGATTCTGTTTTAATCGACCAATTCCGTGGAAATTACCCAGCCCTATGTTTGGATCATAATCTTGTTGCAGGATGAAGCTCCGTCCAATGAGTTTGGAGGTATTTACTGGAACTGGAGCAGATCAGATGTTTCAGCTCAGAGTTGATTGTGCAGCTGCCATCAGCAGCTCCATCATCAGTGAAGATAAGTGAGCAGAACCTGTGGCAGCAGAACCTGTGGCAGCCAGAACCTATGGCAGCCAGAACCTGTGGCAGCCAGAACCTATGGCAGCCAGAACCTGTGGCAGCAGAACCTGTGGCAGCCAGAACCTGTGGCAGCCAGAACCTGTGGCAGCCAGGACCTGTGGCAGCCAGAACCTGTGGCAGCAGAACCTGTGGCAGCCAGGACCTGTGGCAGCCAGGACCTGTGGCTGCCAGAACCTGTGGCAGCCAGAACCTGTGGCAGCCAGAACCTGTGGCAGCCAGGACCTGTGGCAGCCAGGACCTGTGGCAGCCAGGACCTGTGGCAGCCAGAACCTGTGGCAGCCAGAACCTGTGGCAGCCAGAACCTGTGGCAGCCAGGACCTGTGGCAGCCAGGACCTGTGGCAGCCAGGACCTGTGGCAGCCAGGACCTGTGGCAGCCAGGACCTGTGGCAGCCAGGACCTGTGGCAGCCAGACATGCCCACGCCATCATTCCCCCACCACCGTGTTCAGCAGAGCAGCTGCTATTCTGTGGATCTTGGTTCCTGTTGGTCTCCACACATTCTTCCTGCCATCACTCTGATGCAGGTTCATCTGGGTCCGGTCTGTCTAGAACACCTTTTTCCAGAACTCTGCAGCTCCTTTAAGGACTTTTTGGCAAACTGTGACGTGTCCATCCTGTTTCTGTGGCTAACTAGCGGTTAGCATGTAGCAGTGTAGCCTCTGTGTTTCTGTGCATGAAGTCTTCTGTGGACAGTCGTCTCTGACAGAGACACATCTGCCTCCTGAAGACTGGTTCAGATCTGCTGGACGGGCCTTTGAGGATTTTTCTTTACCACAGTGAGGATTCTTCTGTCTTCCTTGGCCTACCAGTCCCTTTGTGATCACAGAGCTCACCTGTGCATTCTTTCTTCTTAATGATATTCCAGACAGCTGATGTTGATAATCCTAAAGTTTGACCCATGTCTCTGATGGTTTATTCTAGTTTTTCAGCCTCATGACAGCTTCCTTCCTGGGTAACCACACCTGTCCCAAACATTATGGTCCATAAAATGAGGGGGGCTGTGTATAAAAAGTGCTGTAATTTCTACAAGGTGAAACTGAAACGAATGAAAATGACTGTAAATTGAATTCTGAAATGTGACATTAATCCCGTCTGAGTTGTTTGCCCCTCAGAGTAAAATTCTAAATCAGAGGAGGGGCTCAGAAAGATGGGGCTCTGTCCCAAACATCAAGGAGGGTACTGTACAGAAACTCCCAAGCATCGGTATTCCTCCACCACTTTACCGAGAATGGAGGCAGTGTTTGGACTCTGAGTTGTGCTTAAAGTCTGAGGTGTGCAGAGTTTAGAGAAACAGCTAGAGTACAGTTCCCTTTGGTGCTCTTGTGCTGTTGACTACCTTCTAAGACACAAACCCTTCAGTCTCAACAACTGTGGTCTGTTTGTCAGGTAGTCATTAATCCAGGTGGTTGTGGAGGCACCCACCTGTATTTCCCGCAGCTTCTTATTTAACAGTACAGGCTGAATTGTATTTAAAGTACTGGATAAATCAAATTACATGATCCTAAACATATGATTCCAGATGAGCGTAGGCTTGCTGAAGCAGGTAGATGATGGATCTTAAACACTAACCCCAGGATGATAAGCAAACCGTAGCAGTCTCTGCTGTACTTTTATGATTAGGGCAACTGGTCTGTGGTCACTGAGGGCAGATAAATGAGATTGTTTAGGTACAGGAACAAATAAATGGTAAATGGACTGTACTTGTATAGCCCTTTTCAAGTTTAGCTGAACATTCAAAGCGCTTTCACACAACATGCCACATTCATTCACACTCGTACAGCACATCTTAGTCCATATTGGCTACACACTTTCTTCTACTTATTTACCTACATCCATAAACTGATGAGGACACTGGTCGGCAGCGTGGGGTTCAGTGTCTTGCCCAAGGACACTTCCACATGTGGACCGCAGAAGCCAGGAGTCAAACCACTGACATTCCGATTGGCGGGCAACTTCTTTTTATCCTGATCTTCAGGCGCCCAACAAGGCAGGATATCTTCCACAACAGTAGAACTTTCTTCTGACTCAGGCTAAGGTTGAAAAGGGGCTAGAGAATCCCAATTAGCTGTTGTGCACACGTCCTCGGGATCATGGGGCTGACACCATCTGGAGCTGGGGTCTTGTGGTTCAGTCTCTCCAGCTGCTTCTTTACTTGACTGCTGGGGACAGACAGGCTGGAGGGGGTGGCAAAGGAGGTTAGTGTTAAGATCCATGAGTCAGGGAAATGGGGGATGGGGTCTGTGTAGCTGGAGGCAGACGAGGAGCACCTTGAGTGACTTCAGCAGTCTACATTCAAAAACACCTGCAGGGCAAACAAAAGCAACAACAATGTGGTAAAGGAAAAATACAATGAAATAAATTCAAATGTATATATATATAAAAATGTGGCAGAACCTTTCTGCCTTTATTTTTTAAAGTATTGAAATTGTTTTTTTTTTTTTTTTTTCATTTTCAGAATTTCAGAATGTTTTACAAATATATTCCCTTTTGTGTGGCACTCCTGTCATTCCATACTTCCACACTAGCTCCAGAGCTTTGGTGTCGCTGACATGTGTCATCCACAGTGCTACGTCTGGGAAACTCTGTGGAGGCTCTGGAGGCTGCCAAGAGGGCTATCCACCTCTCTGATAGTGTGCTGAGGCTCTGTCTGACCATCAGTCATCTAAACAGAGCCATGTACTTTGCCTGTGACAATGTGGTATGGGCAGGGAAAGCAGGGCTCCTCTTCAAACTGGATCAACAAAAATGGAGTCAGAGATCTTTCAAGTGAGTGAATCAGTGCTGTGTGTACGTGTGTTTTAGTGACAGATTCTTTACAATAGTGCTACAGGTGCATCTTACTCTAATTGTGGGATCAAAATTAAATTGAAGGTGTTTGAAATGTATCTCAGCAATAACATTAGCTATGTTTACTTGCACAGTAATTTTCTGACTATTGATCTGATTCTAAATAAGCCAGCATAGTTTTTATTTTAAACTACTGCATTCCCAGCAACTGTCTACAAAGGAGAGACGGATTCAAATGGAAAATCAACATCATTGTCTATGCTATTCCTACACTCTCCCTACAGCCCCAACATTTCTAGACATTCATCAGAGTTGGAGTTGCACTGCAGACAAAAACTGTAGGCGCCTGGACTAACTGGTGAAATATATATATAGAGGTGACAGAGTAGAGATAGGGTGCAGGCATAGAAGGAAGAGCAGAAAGATAAAGTGCAGAGATAGAGGGGGGAGGGAAGTACAAGGTAAGTGCTGGGATAGGAGATGCTCTCTGAAGAGCTGGTTTTCAGTTTCTTGAAGATAGACAGGGACGCCCCTGTTCTGGTAGCGCTCGGTAGCTCATTCCACCATCGTGGGACGGCACATGAACAGAGTTTGGATTGTCTTAGGCGTGGTGTAGGAGCTGCTAGACGACAATCCTGGGACCAACGGAGGGACCCAGTTGGGACAGAAGCCTTTGCAGGAGCATTCAAGTAGATGGAGCCGTTCCATTAAGCACTTTGTAGGCTAACAAAAGTGACTTGAATTTGATGCGGGTGGCTAAGGGCAGCCAGAGGAGCTCAATGAACAGAGGGGGGGGCGTGTTCTTTTAGGCCAGTGTTTCTCAATTCCGGTCCTCATGACCCACTGCCCTGCATGTTTTCGATGGTTCCCTCCACCACCACACCTGATTCAAATGATCAGCTCGTCATCAAGCGCTGCAGTGGCCTGATAAGGAGGCATTCATTTGAATCAGGTGTGGTGGTGGAGGGAAATATCGAAAACATGCAGGGCAGTGGGTCATGAGGACCGGAATTGAGAAACACTGTTTTAGGCTGATGGAAGACCAGACGCGCTGCCGCGTTCTGGGCCATCTGCAGAGGTTTCATAGTACAGGCTGGGAGACCAGTTAGGAGAGCGTTGCAGTAGTCAAGGCGGGAGATGACCATGGCCTGCACCAGGAGCTGGGGGGCATGTTGGGTTAGGTGTGGTCTGATCTTTCTTATGTTTAGCAATGCAAAGCGACATGAACGAGCAACAGAGGTAACGTGATGTTTGAAGGTTAGTTGGTCATCAATCATGACACCCAAGTTTCTAGCAACCTTTGATGGAGAAAGAGATAGGGATTCAGTTTGATATGTCAGAGAGACAGTCTCAGATTCGTGCGGAGACCGTGTGGTCGTCAGGTTGGAATGACAGATGGAGCTGGGTATCATCCGCATAACATTGGTATGAGAAGCCATGTGATCTGTAGTAGGCAGAAGGATAGACCCTCTCAGTGCTGTGGTGGAGCAACGGATGAGGAGGAAATTATATTCTGTTTTGGAAAATAATAGACATCCTCTCCACAGCATCCTGGCAGGACAGAGGAGCAGCTGCAGTGAGAGGCTGCAGGACTGAGAGGTTCAGGAGGGCCTCTGTCCCCACAGCCATAAGGCTTTTTAACAGGGATTGCTGACATGTTTTTCTCTAATTGATTTATTTATGTATTCATTTTTTATTGTCATTAATGTTGTTATTGTTATAATATACAATCATTGTAAATATATAAAAAAAATAAAAATTGTTGAGCGACCTGACTAATTTTGAATTTCCCCCACTGGGGGATGAATAAAGTATTTTTCTAAGCTATTCTAGAGGGACAGCATGTTAGACAAGATTTTACATCTGATGGGCTGCACTTTGTACAGACTCAAAAGCTTGCTAGTTAGAAGTCAGGAAAATGTTTCCAAACGTCTCTACATAGAGCTAATCATTCTCAGGAGAATTCAGAGGGCAAAGCTTGAATAGTAATGACAGTTGTTACTCCAGGTTTGCTTGCTTATGTGACGCTCTACACTAGTTCAGCAATATTGGGGTCAACACACTGTTAGATATTAACACAAAAACATTCTTCTTTACAGATGAGTAGGGAGCTTCAACTCCTGTGTTCCTGAAACGAAACAATGTACATCCAGCTAACTTTTCATACCACGTCCTACATCCTCTGCACATTATCCAGGTGCCACACCAGAGTTTCTCCACCTGTGAGAATACATCTCATGTGGAGGATCACTTGTTGTAGGGGTATATGTTGATGAGGCTATGTTAAGATCTGTGGGTGTAGGGTGGATGTGAGCATACGGAGGGTTGTTCGGAACCAAACTATTGAAACATGCTCAGCTCATTGGCTCTGTCCATGCTTCCATCAGTCAGAGGATGCAAAAGATCTCTTGTGCATGTGTAAGGGAGCAGCTGTGGACATTATCAGGATCTAATTCTCCTGGCATTCTTCAGTTAATGTATGAAAACGGCTTCATTATACTGCTGAGCTGTTTTTGAGACGGAAAGCTCCTGCTGTTCATGTTCCAGTTGTGAACTGCTTTCAAAGTCTATTCTTTTTTTCCTCTTGCTGTCTTACAAAATCAGATTCAGCTTCAGTTTTTAATGTCTTGTTGCATATGCAGGTCTTTGTCTTAAATTTGTCCTCTGTATACATCTAATCATTCTAAGCTGGTTCTTGTGGTTTAATAGATTCTCACAGGGTTGAAGAAGTGCTTGAAGTCACCCACAGACGTCCTCCACAAGTCATGACTTAAGTGCTATATTTGCACTTTAGATACTGATTTGTCGTTGTGTAATGATGTAGTAAACTTAACTATTACTGTATCTGTGGTTCATACTGACTATGACCCAGTTAAAACCTCTTAATCAGGATTTTTCAACATTTCTTTTAGCTTAGTTTTAAACTATGGAGCCAAAAGTCAGTTAACGCACTGTCGTTTAACTCTACAGGTACTATCTCTTTGCTCTCATCCTCAATCTGACTCGAGATGTATACGAGCTCTGCCTCCAAATGGACTGTGAGGCACGTTACAGAAGAACCAAATCCCCAATCTCACCTTGTCCCAGCACCATCCTCCCAGCTGATCATCTTTCCTCCACCGCTTCACCTGGCACCCAAACTGTAGCATTTCCTATTATGTCATCGTGGGTGTGTAGACTCCTCCGTCAGATGGTAACTGTCCTGTACGGCAATCCACCACTCCTGTTGGACCTGCTAAAGAATAGCTGCGATATTTTCATCCCACTGGACAGGCTGGGGATTTACCCGACGGGGCCAGGCTTTGTTGGAACCTGTGGCCTCATCTCTTCTGTCCTCTCCATCCTCACTATTGTCCACCCTTGGCTCAAACTCAAACCATGAGCCCATTTACACTGAGCTGGGATCCACCTATGATTGCTTTGCCCACAGTGAAGGTTTTGTGATAGCAGAAGGTGCTGCACTGTAATCATACCATCTATTGTGGTACCATCCCACAACATGCAACTTAACTGGACACTTATTTTTAGTCAAACTGTTTTTTTTTCATCCCACTCAGTATTGTACTTTACACTCAGTTTGTATTTTCAAATGTGTTTCTGAATTACATTTATAATGAAGAGACAGTAAATTGATTTAGGAAAAAAGAAAAAGCCATTTCAAGCTGTTGCTTCCATCTTCCTGGGTTTTATGATTATTAAACTGTTTTTTTTTTTAGTTTTTAAAAAAATATATATTTTCATTGAGCCACAACATTGTGGACATCATGACAGAATTTATACCTTGACATATTTGTCTTTTGTGGGTAATATTAATTAATGTACTGAAGATTTTGTCTTTTTTTTTGTGATATTTATCTTGTGGCTTTATGATTGAGGACACCCTCATTTCTCTTTCATTTATGCATACTTTGTGGAATTCATTATCTCTGGTCTGTGTTGTGTAACTCCTGCTGTCTCTTGTCTTGGCAAAGAGACTTTCGATCACAATGATACTTGTTCCTGTTGAAATGATTATAACGATGATTATAAATTTACAGTTGGTGTTGATGCCTGTATCGGTCAATACCATGCAGTTATAATTAGAAGTCCGCAGTTAATTGGCACAATACGCACTGGAGTTCTGACATGCTAGAGATGTTTCGGAGCTGTGACGTAAGCACGCAACTGTCGGCAACATTGACTCCGGACACCACCCTCTTATTTTCTCAGAAATGTACAGGGAAACCTTAAAAGGGATAAACATACTTAGTTACTTTGTAAGTCTGAACAATAATCAACCAAATGTATCTTGAAAGATTGGTGTAATGCGTGTGCAAAAATGGCATTTCAATGGCATTAGTTTATTTATACACATTTATACAAGGCACTTAAATAATATAATCAAATTCATTATAATCCTAATCCAATCACTTAAATTCAAAATGAATCAAATTAATTTATATATAGCCAATTCAAAAACAATATCCAAGCTAAGGAAACCAACAGATTGCACCGAAACTTGTCTTCAGTCCAATCTCCCGTCCTGAGCCTGAGGGACTGTGGAAAGGAACGACTCCCTTTAACAGGAAGAAACCTCTGGCAGAACCAGGACCAGGAAGAAACCTCTGGCAGAACCAGACTCAGAGGAAGAAACCTCTGGCAGAACCAGAACCAGGAAGAGTGGCCATCCGCCTCGACCAGCTGGGGTTTGAGACAGAAAAGAGGGAAAAGAGGGGGGAAAAACACCATAACACCATTCAAAGGATATCTGTTGGAACAGGGAAACATACGTTAATAACCACAATAATGTCACATGGACATAAAATCAATTGAGAAATTAAACAGGGGGAAAAAGAGAGCAAAGTGAGGAAAGGTGTGACAGATGAGGTCCCCCAGCAGTCTAAGCCTATAGCAGCTTAACTATGGGATGTTTCAGGATTACCTGAGCCATCCCTAACTATAAGCTTTATCAAAAAGGAAAGTTTTAAGCCTAATCTCTTGATCTCGTTTAGCCTCTTGGAAAGTGGTGGGACTGAAGCCTTTTTTGCATTCTCCCATTCTTTCCATCTTCTTTTCCACTGTCCCTCGAAGTTGCTCAAGGGCCAGAGTCAGGTCAGTATTCACCGTTTGCCACAGCTCTTTGTCTGTAGCACCCAGCCACCTCCCCTGTGGTTTGTGCCTGGGAAGTCTCCTTTTGACTGCAGGTCTGGGAGATTGGGTGGTTTCCACAAATGATGTCTTTTCTCCTGTTGTTGTTTATGTGCTTGAGCTTACCTTCTCAGTTACAGAGGTGCTGATGTGCTGCAAGCTATGGTTTGTGTCCAGTTGCTGTGCTTAACCCAACTGATTTGATCTCTTTTGCAAAAGGTATTCAATGCGAGGCCTCTATCTCTCCTCACTTTTTCTTTCCCTGGTGAATCATCAGCCCACACTAACCATGTTACTCTCTTCCAACCATAAGCAGTTACCTGCAGTTTTGGCTTGTTTTTACAGTGGTAGCTGTGAAAAATGCTCGATGTTCAGTTATAACGATGAACCTTTCATTTTTGGAAACAAACTTGAATTTTGCTTAAACATTGAATATGGAACAAGCTAGGCTTAATACTATAAACACGTGAAATCAAAGGTCAAATAAAAGACACATCTATGTCATTAATTTCTTAAATAAAATTTTATTTTGAGAGGTTAGAGGGACGTGCTCTCTGAGTTTTGGCAGGGGGGGGTGTTGCTTCTCCCCGCTGCTCACGGCTTCACCCACCTGTGGGCACGTCTTGACTCCCCGGGCATTTGGCCAGGGGCTCTGTACACTTATACACATAACTAAGCAGGGTTATCATGTAGGACCTGTGCCATGTGTGTTGCCTGCTCGCACACACACACACATTCATGAGCCCAGTAGCATACCCTCTAAGCAGTTGATGTGTTATCCTGTGGTTTCAGGTCAGCTATCCACAGTTGTGTTGTATATGATTGCTGCTACTTGTGTTTGTTTTTTCTCTGCTTGTCTGCTTTCAGGTGCTCCTGGTGGCGCTAAGGCTGGATTCCCCTCAGAGGCAATGGATTGTTGTCTGTTTTGTTTTTACAGGTGTAGCAGCTGGTTGTCTGGTTTTTGTTTCTATTTCTGTTCCATTCCTTCTTCTTTGCTCTTCCTCTTTCCCTGTCCGGTTCGGCTCTATTACATCTTATATATTGTAACAAAAATAAATAAATAAGCAGTTGATGGGCATCAAGGGGAGCTTTACATTTATAAAGCTTCCCTTGGCAAAGCAAATCTGTTTGGCATCAAAGGTATTCAGATTACAATTCTGCTGCCATAATGCTGGACAGGACAAAGGAAAGAAAAATTATAAAAAAAATTTAAAAAAGAGAACATCATTCTGTGTGCATGTATGTCCATGTGGGACTTTTGGTTTGGGGAATTGGATCCTTAAAGTGGTGGGGTTTTTTTTTATTCATATTTTATTGGCTGTGTAAAACACTTTGTGTTGCTTTGCATTTTTTGTGTGAAAAGTGCTTTAGAAATACAGATCGACTGATTGATTGAGAAAAACAGTATCTTCGCTCACATCTCATGGAATCAGACACAGAGCACCTGTCCCCTTTTTTCTGGTTTTGCACTGGATCTGATGCGTTGCTTGGAAAAAGCACCACTGTTAGTTTCAGACAAATGCAAGGGTTTCAGAGACACTCAGCTGGCCACACATGTGGGTGCCACTTGGAATTGAAAACGACCCAGACTTCTGACACTTCCTTCATTGTCTTTTGTTCTCTAATGAGACAAGGTAGGCGGTCTGCGTAAGTCTCTGCAGAATGTGACAGCGTCCAAACCATTTTCATTCAGTATTGTGCCCAAACCTTTGCATCACTGCAAGATGGGTATTCTCAATACTGAGATCTAGTCTGATTTTTTTGGAGCAAACCATTGTGTTCCATCGCACCATCGATAAAATAACATCATTTATACATATACCATAAGGGTTCAACTTGTTATTCCCATCAATATGCCACGACTGACATACATACGTCGTCTTAGACAGTTTTGCGCTCCCATATCCACTCCATCAGTCACATCAGCTGAAGCAGTTTCTTTGTCTGCGATTATCCCAGCCATCCAACATTTCTGGTGCATCCACCTGCAGCCAGGCTGTTTGGAGCAGTGAAAGATGCCACTGTGGCGTCATCCGTTTTATTTTGTCTCCGCCAAAGCTGGTTCTTTTGGAGCATTCTCTCCAGGGTCCGAAGGCTTAATCTGATATGGTGTAATTCCTCTGAAACCAGTAAAATTTGTATTTTCACATCTAAAGTAGTCTTTAATGATGATACCACATTTGTATCTGCTAAGCCAACTTTTGTCTCATCTGCTTGGTTTTAATGAGGAAAAGCTATGGAATGAATATCATAATTATGACTTGAAATCTCATTATTTTTGATATCACAGTTATGACTTTTATAACAGTGCTTCCATAAAAATTGTCTTAGATGCAAGGAAATTACTGCTATAATAAAAACAAATGTACAAAACAATCCATATTTTAAAGTAAAATACAGACATGACCTAAAACTATAAGTAGTTGCATGTGAAGTTGAGTGGAGATATGGTAGAGTCCAACTTGGCCATTTGATTACAAGAAATAGAGGGGAATAAAAAAATTATAGATCACGACATGCAACAACAGACAGGTGTGCCTTGAGTGCAAAATGTCTACTTTCATCTTTTACTCAACTACCTTTATTTTAATTTCCACATAGAACACACAAGCTCAACTGAAAAAAAGCTCCTTGCTGTTACCAAGAGGAAGTAGAAAATAAAGAGACAGTAAAAGCCTCACAATAAAGTAAGAAAAACAGAGTAAATTAGATCAGTCCTTTTCAGTGAACATCAGGCTGTCATGTGAGTGCTTCTCCTATGGGTGGCTCATCTGACTACACATCATGACCCAAAGGAATGACGTCATAAGCTTACCAAAATTCACTGCAAACAGGAAGCAGAACAGGCGCTGTGTTAATAACGAAGATGAGAATGCACACTTACTGTGGTGATAGGATCTCAGCAGCACAACAGGCTTTTGCCTTACACAACATTTTGCAAAAAAACTCCTTAAAAGAAATCTGCTGTGTACTCAACTACCTCATTTAACACGAGGTAGTTAAATTAGGTACAGGACTCGCCTCCCCTTTGCTCCCATTTGTGAGGAATAAATGTCAAGAGAGCAAAAAAAAAAAAAACGAAAACAAAACAAAGACTTTACAGTCTTTCAACTCTTTATAAGAAATAAAAAAAAAAAAAAAGATTTTATAGTTATGGAGTTTACAAAGCTGATAAAATGACACCCCCCCCCCCACCACTCTTCTTCACTCTTGAGTCTCCATGCTCTCATCTTCTCCATCTCCTCCCTCCTCTAAAGCCTCATCTTCCTCATCCTTCCTCTCTGGAGGTTTTTCATAGGCCTTCTCTGATGGAGTGACAATCACACCTTCCCATGTTGACATCTCTGTTGCCAGATCTGCAAAAACAGATTACTTGTTCAATTTATTGCTTCACGGTAAAAGATCAAAATGACTCTTGGGTAAAGAAAAATAAATGAGGAAAAGCAACGACTGAATGTTGGTTCCATTTCTGTACATTTTATCTGAACCTTGATTTAAAAGGAACATCAATCAACATACAAAAATAAATGCATTAATGTAAGCAACACTAAACGTTCTGATTCTATTGTAAACGATCATATTGAAAAGGATCACCGCAAGTATGGAGTCACAGAAGGACAAGGCCAGTGTTGACTGTAATAACTGCTGCGGCTAATGTTACAACATTCTATTCCAGAGGCTTTAACCTGTTATTGGGCTAGTTTCCACTTTGTTCATGTAAGTTATAGGCATTCCTCACAAACAAGTTAGCCCAAGCAGAGAACCCTGCAGAACCCCATGACTCATACTTTTCATGTTCCCTTTTCTGCGTTTACTGATCAGATCGGTTACCTAAATCGCCTGTTATTGTGCAAAGTAAACAGCCAGAGAAAAATATGGTGTAGAAGGTAAACTGTGTCTGGAAATAATTTATAGACATTACAAAATGATTAATTTAATTTAAATGCAATAACATACACTATCAGAGTGAATTACAGCATGGCATGGTGATGTATGCTAATCGGACAAATTGCTGGCTATAACTAACTTATGAAAATAAAATAGCCTCCCCTCTATCTAATCTCACCTGAACTGTAATCATAATGCCAGACGATTAAAGTCATAAAGGTTACATATTTAATGTGTGAAAAGGCCAAAGGTTTAATGGATCCGTCTTACCCCTAAGTGGTTGTGCATTTGCATCACATCTGTCACATGTAATGATTCACATCAGACAATGACTGGACATACATGCAAAGGCAAATGGCGCCCTGCTAACTTTTTATGAGAAATTAAAGGCTTTTCACTGCTACAAGTGTCCCATACACTTCAACCTCTGGAGTATTTTCTGGTTTGTAGTACTTGGATTTACTTCTAAATATGAAGCATTGTGTTAGTGTCTGCTGTAAATGAGAAACCCAAGTACACCGCTGATGGAGAGAACGAGATTATCTTACAGCTGGCATCTCCCTCAAGGCCAAGAATCTTCCTGTAACCTCCATGAGAAAGCACCCTAACCAGTGTCTGAGCTGTGAAACACACCATGTCCTGTACAAACATAAGACACAAGCTGAATGTTATCACACGGTCATCAGTTTAAGAGCTTTGTTCAGGTGAACTATTGCATCCTAGACAACTGGAAACAGAACATATACTTTTCACAATGCAGCACACATTAAAAGTAAAAGTTCAAGTACAAATACTGAGCCAAACCTACCTGCTGTTCCAGAGTCATGACCGTGTGCACTCTAAAGTTTCCACTTTCACAGGGGTCAGTGATACCCACAGAGCCAGGCAGAAAAAGGCCAGCAGCCAGCATCTGAAGGCAACGCCTTTGGAAAGTCAAGAAAAAAGGTTGACAGAAAATGTCAAATTTTAATTGATTGCACAGAAATGTAACCTGGGGAGAGGGACCACACACACCTGTAGGCCACATTCAGGGACAGGGGCTGCCTGGAGGGGTTGTTCATCACAGCAGAGTGGCCCTAAAACACAATGGACAGAAACGCACCATAAACATTTCACAAAAGCCACTTTCATCCATGAAATGTAGAGATTTAGGTCCAGACTTTTTCCAATTTATTCATCATCCTGAACCTGTCTGCTGCTGTGGTCTGCTGAATATTAGATCTCTCCTTAGTCTAGAGCACATGCTGCACACAGCATACCCCTATGAAACATTTCAGGACTGTGGTGCCTGGATGAAAACAGTTTAAGGTCTGCACAGCTTCATAGAATTCATATGTATTCAGTGTGTGTAGAAAATTATTTTTTGTGGTCAAATGTCAGGACACTGAGACTTACCAGCAGATCAAGGATCCAGGGAGTCAGGGGTTCAAAACCAGGGAAGCGCAGCCTAAGGTCTTTCAAAAGGCGAATCAGAACTTTGACCCTGAAGATTAATAAAGTTTATGTGAAATGATTGAATGCTCATGCATGGCTCTGTAAGGTGACAGAAAACACGCAGTCTAAAGTGTATTAATGGCAACTCCTCACGTTGACTGAGAGGCATTCTCCTCAAACCAGCGAGCATGGCGGATGGCAGCAAGGGCACTCTGGAGCACCTTGATATCCACTGGAAAGAAACAAAGCAAAAAAGATGCAGCTGGGGAGGAAGGTTGATACCTGTCAATTATTGGCCTCTACTTGAGAGACAGGGTAAAGTTTGGGTGTTTCCTTCCAGTCGACAAGTTGTCTTTTGTTATTCATTCTATTGACTTATGGGTGCCCACTGATAACGCTTCTGGTTCTGGGAATATAAACTCTGTAGTGTGCCCCACATGTATATTGTGTACTCATACAGTGCAATTCCGGGTCCAACTTGCGCAGGTTGGGTGGGACGGTGGTGATGAGAATCTTCACAGTAGCATCGGCTGAACTGATCTCAAACCCCGTCTCATTGGTCAGCATAGAAAGCACTGAAAACAGTGACAAAGTTTGTTAGCAGGGAGAGAGAGAAAGAGAGAGAGAGAAAGAGAGAGAGAGAGAAGCAGAGAGAGAGAGAGAAGCAGAGAGAAGCAGGGAGAGAGAGAGAGAGAGAGAGAGAAGCAGGGAGAGAGAGAGAGAGAGAGAGAAGCAGGGAGAGAGAAAGAGAGAGAGAGAAAGAGAGAAAGAGAGAGAGAGAAAGAGAGAGAGAGAAGCAGGGAGAGAGAGAGAGAGAAAGAGAGAGAGAGAAAGAGAGAGAGAGAAGCAGGGAGAGAGAGAAAGAGAGAGAGAGAAAGAGAGAGAGAGAAGCAGAGAGAGAGAGAGAAAGAGAGAGAGAGAGAGAGAAAGAGAGAGAGAGAGAGAGAAAGAGAGAGAGAGAGAGAGAAAGAGAGAGAGAGAGAAAGAGAGAGAGAGAGAAAGAGAGAGAAAGAGAGAGAGAGAGAAAGAGAGAGAGAGAAAGAGAGAGAGAGAGAGAAAAAGAGAGAGAGAGAAAGAGAGAGAGAAAGAGAGAGAGAAAGAGAGAGAAAGAGAGAGAGAGAAGCAGGGAGAGAGAAAGAGAGAGAGAGAAGCAGGGAGAGAGAAAGAGAGAGAGAGAAGCAGGGAGAGAGAAAGAGAGAGAGAGAAGCAGGGAGAGAGAAAGAGAGAGAGAGAAGCAGGGAGAGAGAGAAAGAGAGAGAGAGAAGCAGGGAGAGAAAGAAAGAGAGAGAGAGAAGCAGGGAGAGAAAGAGAGAGAGAGAGAGAAGCAGGGAGAGAGAGAGAGAGAGAAGCAGGGAGAGAAAGAGAGAGAGAGAGAGAAGCAGGGAGAGAGAGAGAGAGAGAGAAGCAGGGAGAGAGAGAGAGAGAAGCAGGGAGAGAGAAAGAGAGAGAGAGAAGCAGGGAGAGAGAAAGAGAGAGAGAGAAGCAGGGAGAGAGAGAGAAAGAGAGAGAGAGAAGCAGGGAGAGAGAAAGAGAGAGAGAGAAGCAGGGAGAGAGAGAGAGAGAGAGAAGCAGGGAGAGAATGGCGTTTGCTGCAACCTCCACCACATCACAACTCGTAGATAAACCAAGTGCGTGAAATGCTATATGGAATTACTTGGGCTTTAAGTAAGGCAGTAAGGCAAGTGAGCACGATGAAGTCATTAACACCGAAGCACCAGTGTGCAAACGGTGTTACAAAACATGTCTGTTCAAGGGTGGAAACACTTCCAACCTGGAAAAACACTTGAAGAACAAGCACCCAGGCCTGCATGAGTTCAGAGAACGACAGCTAATAACTTATATAGCCATGAAAAAAAGCCCCATTCAGTGCTAAAAGCCAGCAACGCCAGCCCCCTTCACTCTGCACAAAAATTAAAGCTGTACTGCAATTAGCTACCACTTTCTCTGGTTTAAATAGGCTATTTTTATCATTTTATTTTATATTGACATTTTTTGTGTTCTTTTTATTTGGAAATGTATCGAAATACATGTTGGTACAACACTTTTTCAAAGCCACTAAAAGCTTGCAAAACATTTAATTTTGTGTTTTTAAACGACTAGTCTGAGCAGAAATAGAGCACTTCAAAACTAAACAAAGAACTCAATCAAAATACATGAAAACATTAGTGTTTCAATCCTGGATTACATGCAATGCTGTAACATTGAAATCAGCTGCACCAATCAAATTCTAATTTGTTTTGCCTGTTATCGGCTAAACCTCAAAGAATATCTACTTGACAGAATAGGTTTTGAAGGTAACCATCCAAGTCCCCGTTAAATGCAAAGCAGCACAATTTGAGCGTGTAGAACAGCGCTGCTTTCTTTGCCCGTCCCTACCTTCTGTGGGGTCTTGTGCACGAAGGGTTTCTACCACTTTGTTGCCAAGAGCAGCTACTGCCTCCACTGTGAAGATATAAAAGGATAGAATTTGGATAATGATAATGAAAAACTAGTACTGCGTGTGTACTAAAATTGAAAAGGTTTATTTAACCATGTTATGTGACTGGAAATATAATAGATCCCCAAAATAAAAGATAAAGTACACGGTCTTTAACATTCAATGACCGAATGGGCACGAGGCATCAAATCATTTAGCTGATATAAAGTGATGCATCTACATCATGTAGAAGCACAGGGTCTTCTGAATTGGACATTTTCCATATGAGCAGGCTGCACAGTGAGGTTGTGAGTGATCCCATCACCGCATTCACACTGCTATACTGGTTCAAAACATCACAATGTCATATCATCTGTGACTAAACAGCGATCTAAAAGCCTTTAGAATCAGATAAATCTACCTCAGCAGCAACTTCACTTCATAGACAGTCTGTAAAACCACAAAACCTACCATCATAATGATTCAAACACTGGCAAAAAAAAGTCAGAGGATGTTTATTAAGCCGTTTTATTTTGGAGGGGAAAAAGAAAAATCTGACATAAAACAGACCATCGTGACTTTGTAAAATATACTAAAAAAATAAGAAATGAAAGTCTTTTTTTCAGATCAGGATATTTTAGTTTGACTTTTCTGTAAATTGACAGTACTAAAATATCACTTCACACACACCCATATAAACATGTTAATATTAATTTTATATACGTATAAAAAAAATGTCATTTATTTTTTAAACAAGGCTAGCTTCTAACAGATGACACAATTCCCCACTAATCACTTACATGTCGGGAGGATCTTGAGGATTACCACGAGGTCAGCTACATTGTGGCCTGTTGTCATAGTGCCTTTTTTGTACGAACCCACCTGACGGACTTCTTCAATTTGCTAGCAGGAGACAGAAATACAATATCATCAACAAAGACGGTACTCTAATGAAGTACTTAAAGAAAAAATGTTTTGCCCTCCATACATGTAAAAAAGTAACATTCTGTGAGCTGTTCAGAACTGTAGGGTAAACTTACATGTTGCTTTAAAAATTATAGCAATGTAAGAATACAGTGTTAGATTTGTACAACTTACCACTTCAAAGTTACCAGGTGCAACAATCAGGTTGTCGATTACATTATTGATCTTCGTGACTAAAGACAAGATGGAGGACTACATGCAAAAAGAGACCAATTAAACTTTATATCAATAACAACAAACTACATGATAAAAACAAGTGGTGACATAGCACAGGAATGTGGACTGACCTGTTCTGAGGGAGTTGGGCTCAAGTCCTGGTTTCTCTTCAGAAGACATTCACTGAAAGCCGTCTCATCGGGTACAGGCTTCACTCTGGGAAATGCCATCTCACACTTGTGACAAAGAACAGTTTGCTTCAGTACTCACACTGCTGCTTAGTTCTGCATGTACATACATGCAATACTACTCCCATCTATATGTCAAAGTGACGTTAGCCCTCACATTTTAAGTTTGCTACTCTTAAAAGCATTCATGGACATGGTCAATATTCAAAGGTTGTAGCTTCTTTATTTTTCTTACTCACCACATAAAAATCGAATGGGATGTGTGGGACAAAAGGACGATACCTAAACAGTAATGAAGAAATCATCAAACTTCTGTATGAAAATCCAACACAGGGCATCAAACATGGCTAAACAGAAGGCATTACTGCACAGACTTATACTATTACCACTAATACTGCTGCAGCAGGTTCTGATTCAGTTGATGCACCAATCTTTGAATTAAAAATTAATTGATGCAGAGACTTAACATTGTTACCATATGAAAAAAAAAACACCCGCAACAACAAGAAATAAACATAAATAACGGTAGTTTTTTAAGTATAGCTGCTTGGAAATCCAGATCTTTGTGAAGTCTGGAATTTCACCACAAATGCATTTCAGCAGACACATTCTCACAAGGTTAAGTGAGATGGTTGAGAACACTAAAGGCAGAAAATGACTTAATTTTCTTTACAGCTTTCAGATTCTTTTTGTTGTCATTCAACATAACATCAGAGATGCACTGCAGAAAGAAATGACGAAGCATTTTGGCCACGACACAGTTGGATAAATATCCTGCATGCATGGAACAGTAGATGAGGCTCAGTGGTTGCAGGTTTTGAACTCTTTGTTGCACAGAACAGGTGAAAGTGGAGCAAATGTTGCTGAAATGTGTCACCCTCTCTGGGACATGTCTAAAATGTTAAATCTGCAGGGCAGTGCTCATATGTTTGAACATGGTATGTGGGCAATTTACAGATTCATAGTATCTTATATAGAAGTGCCCTTCTAACATCGTCTGGCAAATGTTAATGTTCAAGCTGTTTGTCCATTTCCCAAAAGACATTAGAAAAGGAAATCATCTTAGATTTGATAAACAATTCTCACAAATACAACATGCCAACATACCGACTTGGAAAAAAATACTCAAAGTCCTTGTCCTGTAGTTATAGCCCTCTAAAAACTCATCTGTGCACTTCCAAACTGTAAATTTGAAATATTTAAGCACGAAAGAAGAAATTTTCATACCCTCAAGATTGATTTTTGATATTCTCTGGATATTTGCATTCAGTGAAAGCAGTGCATTAATGTCAAATGTGACATTTAAAAGTAGTCAGTAGAACACAGAAATCAGTAAGGCGAGTTGATTGGCCGACACTTGAAAAACACACTTTGCTTCCCTACGCAAACAAAGCAAAGTGACCCCGAATTCAATTTGGCAACACAGAGGTCACTCCATTCAATGGAAATGGAAAGTAAGACCATTGATGCCAAAAACAAACTTTTTAATCCAGCTACACAGATTGATGAAGCCAGTATCATCATATTGAAGGGTCTTAAAGTTGCATGAAATAGCTTCACACATGTTCCAAAAATCACCAACATGTGCAGTTTAAGGAACTTAGAATGGAAGTGAGACTCACCATACACCGATGCAACAGAACTGATTTTGATCATGTTAAATCATGAGTAGAAGAGAATAGCAGCTAGTAGGCTGAACTCACCCCTGGACCAGTCCTCCACGGGATCCAAAGCGGCCTCCTCGGCCCCTGCCGCGGTCGCCCCTGCACAAAAACACAAAGTCACGGTGGCTAAATCTTACATTCAGACTAAAAGTGCATGTTCATCATTCTTATTCAACATAACTTGTTAGCAAACTAAATGAGTTGTCCAAAGCTCCAGGCAGCAAATAACTGCTAATTCCGTGCAGTACTGTGCTATCATATGATGTTAGCAATCTTTAGCCAACAAACATATTTCCACACTACAAAACAACAACTCATGAATATGCTGCACACTGAAACCAAAGTTGGATGATTAAAAAACGAAATTGCTACTTTGATACGCTTCTAGCAAGTGTGTTAAACGAGGAACGCCGATAGCTTCAAGTCACGTTAACCTGTGAAGTAGGTTAAGTGGAAACAGGCTCTGGACACAGGAGCTAACGACTATAGTAAACGAATGCCATTAGAAATGCAGCAATGTAAAACAACTTTACCTCATTGCGTACGACGTTTTGATGATTAAACACGAAAAAATAGAGAGAACTGATCAGTGGCGTTAAACGTGCGTATTAAAATGCTTGTGTTAACGACAAAAGAGTCCGATCAACTAGCCTTTGTCATAGAAAGGTTCCTAACTGATTGAAATGACCCGGAAGTATCTAAGCGGCAGTCATAATGTAAACGGTTTGAATTCGCTAAATATTTCGGAAATGAGCTTTCTTGCTTAAATATTGCGGCAATCGAATAGTACACAAAAATATGTGATTAATATGTATCTGGACGAATCACACTTAGAACGATTTGATAAAAAAGATAATCGAGTGTCGCCATAAAAGATCCAGCAGGGCCCAGCTCAAATTGAGGCAGGAGCACGTTACAATGGCCATTCCGGTGTTAGCCTGAGCTGCCACAGCTTTGCAGAAGCACCTGGTTGGTTTTTCTTCAATAAAAAGTCTTAGACCAAAAGGCTCGGTCACCCCAGTGCTTGTATTTTGACCTGGGCACTTCCAGCAATAGTTGATTTGTTGACCTCAGAGCTCTGCCAGGATTACGGACACTTAAAAGCTCAGATAAATACGATGGGGTGAGGCCGTTAAGAGCTTTAAAAACAAACATTAAAAGTTTAAAATCAATTCTATAAAGGACAGGAATGAAGGATATATATACATACATATTTGAAGAGAAAGAGACGACGTTTTGTCTCTATAATTTATTCTTCTCCTTCACTTAAAAGAAAACTATTAAAACTGACAATAACTGACATCAACTGACAGAACATACATTTTGTTTTCATGATAACAACCGTTGTCATGGAGACCAGAAATAAAACATGATTTGTGTTCTAATTCATCAGTGTCGCCACAATATACAATTATTGTAGCTTCTGGCAGGACGTGCTGAAAAGGTGACGAATAACTATTCCACAAACAGTCGATTTATTATAGAGCACGATTGGTTACTGTTGACCATAACCACGCTAAAAACAACACTAAAATGCTAACTTTCCTGACCTCTCATCTACACTCTCTCACATCTCCACACACTCACAGGCTTCCGTCCCTCACACTTGACAAACTTTCTCATCCAATCACATAGCTGTCATAACTCAATACAAAGCATCACAGACAGTTAATACTCAGAAAATAATAATAAATTGATTAAAAAGACGCTGGTACCCTGTGGCAGCCTCTGTTACCCTGGCTTCAGGATTATCTCCGTTTTCTCCAGTGTATCATATGCTAAAGGAGATAATTAAGGAAGCATTTGAGTGCCTTTCTTTCGCTTTTTGAGAATTCAAACGGCTCTAACCTTGGCTGCTACTTCAATATTTCTAGGTCATTTCACTCAGTTACAATGGTTCCTAAGCAAATTTTAGCACTGGAAACACTGGACCATCTTTAATTTGAGAAAGGAGATAATCCTGTCTCACAAATCCTTGCAACCACAACTTTGTACCTTTATTTTTCTAGCTGTGGAACTTTAGGTCCAGTGGAACACTGGGTTGAATACTTTTTTCTTTACTTACTTTTTCTATTCATCAAGACCACATGACGTCACAGTATTTTCGTGCCGCCATATTTGTGTCTGCCCACAGCACTCAGGTCACAGGTTACACCGTTGTCACGTTACCAGAACAAGTTGAGTAGGAGGAAAATCAGAGAGAGACCGAAAATTGACGTTATTTGAAAGATGCCAGGAATATGTTGTGCAGTGATAGCAGTCGATGCTTATTCTCGGATTCCTGAAGGTTTAGTGTTGTTCTTTCCTATACTGCAAAGTACAACATTCTTTCTTTGTTGAAACCTATTTAGACATGGATATATGTGATGGACAAAGCAGTTTTAACTTGGTTTGAGTGAAGGAATTCATTTTATAGCAAAATCCGAAATTGTGTAGAACTCATGAAAAGAAGTTTATTCTCGGATTCCTAAAGGTTTAGTGTTGCTCTTTCCTATACTGCAAAGTACAACGTTCTTTTTTGTTGAAAGCTATTTAGACATGGAAAAATATGAAAGATAAAACAGTTTTAACTTGGATTGAGTGAAGGAATCAATTTTATAGCAAAATCTGAAATCGTGCTTAACTCCTGAAAAGGAGCGTATTGCTCAATCACAAGTGTGCTTCTTTCTCATAGAGTGTAATATGAAGAATTTTATGCTTGAAACCTATTTAGACATGGATGAATATGAAGGAGAAAGCCGTTTTAATTTGGTTTGAGTGAAGGAATTCATTTTATATCAAAATCCGAAATTGTGTAGAACTCGTGAAAGCTTATTCTCGGATTCCTGAAGGTTTAGTGTTGTTCTTTCCTATACTACAAAGTACAACGTTCTTTTTTTGTTGAAACCTATTTAGGCAGTTTTATTCCACTCCAAAGTACATAGACCGGCGGAATAAATGGTTGGTTGAAATAAGAAGAGAACACTGGCTATAGACATTATAAAGAGTAGACACCGCATCGACCACTGGGGTGCGGGTCATCCTACTCCTAGACAGCAGAGTATTCAAGATGCCAGAGCACTGTATTCCTGTGCAAATTGGTGGACGATTATGAACAGGGGTCAGGGGATTACTTTTCACAAATAAAATTCAACATTATTGGTTGTATTTTGTGAATAGAATATTATTGTACTGTATTTATGTCCACTACCGAAATCGTAGCCAGCAAATGTTAATCTAGGCTATGTTTATAGCCGATGTTCACCTGGCTTGGTCAACTGAGACTTTATAAATAATATATTCCATAACACAGGCTTAGATTACAACTGACACAAGAATGCTATTGTAGAAATAATGCAAATATTGATGATATAACATTGACCAGAACATTTTACACAGGTGACACAGGCTGCATCATTCACATGTAATTCTTTCATCCTAACAAAAGTAAGATAACGCTGATGTCTCATACCCACCCCACTTACTTAAAAATACAAACAACAGGGGTTGGTCAGTGGCTTAGTGGGTTAAGCAGGCACCCTATATACAGAGGCCATAGCCCTCACTGCAGTCAGTCCCAATTCAAGTCCCAAACCAGATGGTCTCTACTGCATGTTATTCCCCTTCTCTCTGCCCTGTTTCCTGTCTCTCTCCTGTCTGTTATCAATACAGTCATTAAAAAAAAAAAAAAAACATCTGACTGTAGAATAGTTTGCAAACAAGCTTACTTACAATCTCAGCAGCTTTGGTTTATTATCAAGAGATATACATAAAAATGGGAGTTTTGTTGACCCCTCTTAAGAAAATTGGAAGAAGAAGAAAGAAAATAAGCTTGACCTATTTTTTTAAATGTTTTTGTCTTGACTTTCTTGAATCTCCCGTTTTTATTTTGAAGGTTTCCCAAAGACAAAGATATGAGGAAGAAGTGGGAAGTTGCTTTGAGGATGGAAGTATTCACTGCAAGCTGTCAGGGTCTGTGTTTTGTCAGTTTCCTGTTTTATTTTGATAGTCTCGTCTCTGTGTTCACTCCCTGTTCCCCGGTGATTACCCGTCCTCACCTGTCTTGTTATCCCTTTCCTCCTGTGTGTACCTGTGCTCCCCTGTGTGTCAGTGCCAGATTGTCTTGTCTCCTTGAGCAGCTTTCCAGCGTTATAGTTAAAGAGTATTCCCCGTGTCTGATTGTTTTCGTTCCTCGTTTTCTGAGTCTAGCCCGTCGATTTTGTACCTCTGCCTGTTCTGATAGACTTCCTGGATTTTGACCCTTGGACCGAATAAATAATCCTGAGAACTGAATACCGTTTGTCTGCCTGCATTTGTGTCCGCCAGTTCCTAGTTCTTGATAGAACAATCTGGCCAAGATGGACACAGCAGAGCAGGGCTTTTTGCTCACAGCTCTTGAAGGGCAGGAGTGTCGGCTCCGGCAACAGGAGAAGGAGGTGGAACTAATTCATCGTACTGTGGCAGAAGCTTCCCAACGCAGCGACATGGCGTGTGAAACACTCACCACTCAGCTTCACTATGTCATCAGACAGCTTCAAGCCATGGGCTCAGCCATTCATCCTGTTCAGTCAACTGATCTTCCTGCACTGGTCTCATCATCTGCTCCCACTCCAGACCCAACTCCGGCTCCTGCTCTGCCCTCATTGATCAGGTCCGTCCGGCTCTCCAGGTAGTCTGGTGACTGTCGCCCCTTCCTCACTCAGTGCGAGCTCCATTTAGAGTTTCAGGTCAATGACTTTCCTTCAGATCGGGCCAAAATAGCCTTCAATATTTCACATTTGTCAGGGAGAGCCAGGGCGTGGGCCAGCGCAGAATGGGACAGGCGTTCTGCCGTATGAAACTCTCTTCCACTCTTCATGGATACTTTCAAACAGATTTTCCACTCTACTCTTTCCGCTAGAGAAGCTGCGAGAGCTCTTCACTCCCTGAGTCAGGGAAGACGATCAGTGATGGATTACGCAATAGAGTTCCGCATTCTAGACACCGACAGCAGATGGAATCAACCTGCCATAGTGGATGCCTTTTTCTCTCAGAGACCCTTAAGGATCACCTCACTCCTCTGGACCTGCCTGTGGAGCTGAATGCTCTCGTCGCTTTAGCCTCCCGCGTCGACAAAAGGCTGTCATCGAGGCAGAGTAGTGGCGTCATCAGGGAACCAGACCATCTCGGCACTCCTCCCCCAGCTTCAGCCTTCAGGAGCGGCTCATCTGCCAACACAGATCCGGTGCATATGAAGGTTGGGCGCACCCGCCTCACCCCAGCTGAACGTCACCATCGCATGATGGAGGGTCCCTGTATCTACTGTGCCCAGCTGGGTAATTTCCTCGCCTCATGCCCTCTGTGTGGTTCCCTACCTGCTCCACCCTCAAGACCCCTGATGATTGTTACCATTCTCAAAATAAAAGCCCAGAGACAATTAAGAAAGTTAAACTAACCTCTGCCTCTTCTACTCTGCAAGTATCAGCATTAACTGACTCTGGTGCCGATTCCAACCTTATCGACTCCAGTCTAGCCCAGAGTCTAGGGGATTCAAGTGAATCGCTGCCCACACAGGCTAATTGCCACTGTTACTCACCAGACCTCCTCCATCCAGATGCGCCTCCCTGACGGACATGTGGAAAATCTCCGCTTTCACCTGTTTAACTCTGGTATATATCCCCTGATTCTAGGGTACCCCTGACTGATTCAACACAACCCACACCTCAACTGGGCTACTAGTCAGGTAATTGGTTGGAAAAAAGACTCCTACCAAAACCGTTTTCACGCCAAAGACTCCAACCTCGTGAATAAGAAACAGTTTAAGGACTCCCCTGACTGGTGTCCCAGCCTGTTACCATGAGTTACGAGAAGTTTTCAGTAAGAGCAGAGCTGCTTCCTTTCCTCTCCATCGTGACTATGATTCCTAACGGTCGGTTGTACTTTCTGTCCGCAGCTGAGAGGAAAACTATGGAAGACTACATTGAGGACTCTCTCTCAGCAAGACTTATTTGGCTATCCTCCTCTCCAGCGGCAGCAGGATTTTTTTTTTCGTGGGGGAATAGGATAAGAGCTTAAGGCCATGCATAGATTGCTCTCCCCTCAATAACATAACTGTCGAGAACCGTCACCCCCTCCCGCTGATATCCTCTGTTTTTGACTTCCTTAAAGGTGCCAAAGTGATCACCAAGTTGGATTTGCGGAATGCTTATCATTTAATACACATCTGGGAGGGGGATGAATGGAAAACGGCTTTCAATATGCCCCTCGGCCACTATGAGTACCTGGTCGTGCCCTTTGGACTGTCTAACGCCCCCGCAGTATTTCAAGCCCTAGTAAATGATGTCCTGAGGGACCTCCTGTATCAAAATGTTTTTGTTTATCTTGATGACATTCCTATTTTTTCCCCAGATGAAGAGTCTCATGTCCAGCTGGTATGGAAAGTTTTGAAAAGATTATTAAGTAATGAACTGTTTGTCAAAGCAGAGAAATGTGAATTCCACAAGAAACAAGTGTCCTTTCTGGGTTATGTAATCTCCCATGATCAAATAGAAAAGGACCCAGAAAAGATCCTGGCTGTGGCAGAGTGGCCGACTCCCACCTCTGGAAAAGAAGAGGACTCATAAGAAACTTTAGTTCGGTGGCCGCCCCTTTAAGTGTCTTAACCTCTCACAAGGTGTCGTTTCAGTGGTGCCAATCCTCCGAGAATAGAAGCTCTTCACCACAGCTCTCACCCTGCCTTTGGCCGATCAACAGTTCACCGTGGAAGTGGACGCCTCCAGTTCTGGAGTGGGGGCTATCCTGTCCCAGAGATCAGGTACAGATGATAAGATCCACCCTTGTGCCTTTATCTCCCGAAGATAAACTCCAGTCGAGAGAAATGACATGGTGGGGGACCGGGAGCTGTTGGCCGTAAAAGTGACGCTGGAAGAATGGAGGCACTGGCGAGAGGGGGCAGCCCAACTATTCCTCGTGTGGACAGACCACTAGAAGTTGGAATACCTAGAGAGTGCAAAGAGACTCAATACTCGCCAAGCCAGGTGGGGACTTTTCTTTTCCCGCATTAATTTCTCCTTGTCATATCATCCAGGAAGTAAGAATACAAAGCCTGACGCCTTATCACACATTTATGCATCTGAAACGGACTCCTCAGATCAAGAACCCATCCTCCCTGAAACTTGCATCGTGGGAGTCTTCACCTGGAGTGTGGAAGGCAAGGTAATAGAGGCTCTCAGGGCGATTCCAGCCCCCCTCAAACCACATGAACAGGTTATTTGTTCCCCCTTCTCTTCGGGGGGAGGTTCATGAAAGCAAGATCTCTTGTCACCCTGGCACCGTCATACCCTCTTCAGAGTGTTAGAGGGGTTCTGGTGGGCTAACGCCAAGAATGACGTGTCTGTATATGTTGCAGCCTGTCCTGTCTGTTCCCAACAGAAAAATTCCAATGCCCCATCAGCTGGTCTCCTTCACCCTCTGCCTGTGCCACAGCGCCCCTGGTCAGAAATCTCAGTGGACTTCGTCATCGGACTTCCGCCATCCAAAGGTAACATGGTCATCTTCACTGTTGTGGACAGATTTTCCAAATTGGTTAAATCCATTCCCTCACCCAAACTACCATCTGCCAAACAAACCGCTGAACTTTTACTCCAGAACAATGTCAGAACCTTTGAATTCTCCAGGAACAATTTATCTGGCCGCAGTTTGTGGCTCAGTTCTGGGAGGCTTTCTGCCAGCTGGTGGGGGCCTCTAGGAGCCTCTCCTTTGGGTACCACCCTCAGACCAATGGCCAGACGGAAAAGCTGAACCAGAATTTGGAGACCGGTCTTCGCTGCCTCTCCTCAGGTAACCTCTCATCATGGTCCAGGATGCTGCTGTGGGTGGAGTATGCCCACAACACCCTTCCCTCTGCCTCGACTGGTTTGACCCCCTTCCAGGTGGTATTCGGCTATCAGCCCCCCCTCTTCGCCGCCCTGGAAAAAGAGGTCAAAGTCCCCACATCATGTATATAGTGCTATTGACCTGTTGGCTAATACCCCCTTTCCCAAGGGTCGGCTTTACTTCCTCTTGGCCTCTGAGATGCATGCCATGAAGGAGTATGTGGACACCGCTGTGGCAGCAGGCCTAATTCGTGCCAGCCAGAGCTGTTTTTCTTTCTGGTTTTTTTTTGTGGAGAAAAAAGGACAAGACTCTCTGTCTCTGCATCTACAACAAAGGTCTGAACGAAATCACGACCAAGAACAGGTACCCACTTCCTCTTATTTCCACTGCATTTGAGATGTTACAAGGAGCTGAGATTTTTGCAAAGCTTGATCTGAGAAATGCATATCATCTGGTTAGAATAAGAAAGGGTGATGAGAGAGAAAAACTCCATTTAAAACCCCTAGTGGCCATTAGGAATACCTCTTAATGCCTTTTGGACTAACCAATGGTCCAGCTGTGTTTCAGACTATAGTAAACTATAGTAAATGTACTAATCTTTTCCCCAGACAAGGAGTGCCATATCCATCAGGTTCTTCAATACCTCCTTGATCACAAACTATACTTACTCAATTACCTACTTACTACTTAATTGTCTCTGAAGGGTGAATTCAGATGGATCCAGCTAAGGTCAGTGTTTTTTCTGAGTGGCCAGTTCCAGAGAATTACAACCAAGTTCAGCAATTCTAGGGGTTTGCTAAACAATCAATGGTTCATTAGAAACTTCAGCACAGGGAATCACGTGATGCAGGCAGAGTGAGAGGTCCTGTTCCTACCATCCCATAATACAATTTAAAATTTTTTTTGACCAATTAAACCACTGCTTCCTCAGTGCCTTTTGGTGATAAACATATCCGAAGCTGGAATCAACAATATGTTAAGAGTTATATTGAGGAGATCATGTTCAGAGGTGAAAATGTTGCATGCCTCCTGTTTGAAACCTAGCATGGAAGATGGCGACATATCCCTCAAAGGACATGTCACCAAATAGCTAATGCTATTCCACAGAATGTTACAGAGCAGATTAGTGCCCTTATGAAGATGACATTAGCTGAGCTGCAATCGAACCTTGACAGACTGAGTAAGCATATCAAGGAAAACCCTAAAAGGAGAAACTGAGAGCTGCATTTCTGAAGATGAAGACCGCACAACCACTTTGGAGGGCAGAGCAACTGTACTTGAGCAAAGAGTTAAAACTTTATGATTGCACTGATGTCAACAAAGATAGGAGCCGCATAGCCAACATACAAACAGATCTATCCATCCATCCATTTTCTTAACCGCTTAATCCGCCATGGGGTCGCAGAGGCAATATGGAGAGCAGAGAGGCCCAGACATCCCCGAATCCCGCTACTTCCTCCAGCTCATCCCGGGTGACCCTGAGCTGTTCCCAGGCCAATCAAGAGAAATAAATGTCCAGCGAGTACTGGGTCGACCTCGGGGCCTTGTCTCAGTTTGTCGCGCCCAGTACACCTCCAAAGGAATGCGACCAGGAGGCATCCTGATCAGGTGCCTGAACCACCTGAACTGGCTCATCTCAGTGCAGAGGAGTAGAGGCTTTACTTTCAGTCTCTCCTGGATGGCTTAGCTGCTCACCCTATCATGAAGCGTGAGACTCGCGACCATGCGAAGAAAACTCATTTCAGCCGCTTGTACTCGTGACCTCATTCTTTCGGTTAAGATTCAAAGTTAATGACCATAGGTGAGGGTAGGAATGTAAACTGCCCAGAAGCTCAGCTCCCTCTTCACCACAACAATCCGGTACAGCGACCGGCGATACCTAAACCACAAAAACCTCAAAATGTTGCGATCTTCTTCTCTAAAAAGGAAGCAGTGATATATCTGCTGGATGTCTGCTGTTATAGCTACAGCTTCCTTGTGGAATTTGATGAGCACCCCAAGGAGGGTGTTGTAGAGGTCGGATCCAGTTAACAATATGTCATTCAAAGATACTCCACTGTGCTGGGCACTGGAGTCGAACACTACACAGATGTTCCCTGGTTTTCTAGGATGATATACGCTGAAGAATATACCACTTCAGCGTGATTGTTCTGGAACACTTTCTTCATAAAGGTGAAAAAGTGCTCCTTTGTCACTGGCTTCCTCTCTAGACAATGTCTCAGAGATGACAGTCCATTCAAAGCCTGGACTTTGTCGTCCAAAAATTCAAGGCTTCGTCTCCCAATTTGACAGGTGACCTTTGACCTCATATGATCGATCAAACTAATTTGACAGGTGACCTTTGACCTCATATGATCGATCAAACTATTTTTGACATGTGACCTTTGATCTACATCCGGTTGTTGACATCTGGTCATGTGACCTTTGACATAGATCTGGTTGGTCACATCTGGTCATGTGGCCTTTGACATCTAAGGAAGGGGGAGTTTATGGGTAGGGTTAAGATTGATTACAGCTAAGGTCAGGAGGTTATGAGAAATATATTTGTTGAATGTTTAAATAAGAGAAAGGGTTAGGGTTAATAGGAAAGGTTAAGTTGTAGAAGCTGTCAACATTTTAAGTCTCATATGAGTATGGCTCAGGGTGCCGGAAAGTCCTCCTTTTTTTGACAGCTTCAAAGACCGGTCCCTGTAAGGTAAAGATGAGAAAATAATTAGATGTGAGGGGGGTATTGTTCGACCCCAGGAGTTGCCAGCACTGTAAGGATTTGGGTGGGGTGGGGGTAACAGATAGTTAATAATGATCCTAGTGTCTGCACAAGCATGCTTTGTTACTGTTTCAGTAAGAGACAGGGCATTCTGTTAGAGTTTACATCTGGCTCTCTCTGACTGGCCAACTTATACTGTGAAGGTAAACGGCCAGGGGCCGCATGAATGCGGCAAACTGTGAGGGATTGGGGAGAGCAGACAGTTAATAATGAATATAAGAGCGTCAACAATCCTGCTTTGTTACTGGTTCAGTAACAGAACAGACACCTAGTTTAGGTTTACATTTGGTTATGTCAGACTGACCGACTCATACCGTGAGGCTGAACTGCCAGGGGTCACAAGAATGCACCATACTGTGACATTGAACGGAGGATGGGGTATTTATAGCAAATAGGGGTTTAAAAAGGCACAAAAAGGTTTCCCTCTTAGTTTGGCTGATCTACAGAGAATTCATTGTTACCTGCTCACTAATAGACGAGGCTGCCCATAAAGTTTACATCTGGCTATATCAGACTGAATGAGGAGTGAATGAGAAGCCTGAGGCCCTATGAATGCATATCGAGAGCAATGGCGGGGGTGAAACAGATAAGTAAGAGACAGGGCATGCTGTGATGAGAAGTCTTGGGCCCTGTGAATGCAGTATAGTGTCAGAAACAGATTAATATAGGGTGATACTGTCTAGGCAATTATGAATTGTTACCTGTTCACAGACAGACCAGGCTGCCCATATGGTTTTCATATGGTTCTATCAGACTGCCTCAAGGGTCACAGGAATACACCATACAATGTCTCTTTTCATGCTCAGGAGAAGGTGTGTATGGTGATTATTGATCTGATCCAATAATCTGTAACTAATTGTAGGATGCAGCTAAGGTAAGTGCGGAGAACAAATTAATTGAAATTACCACTTCAAGAAATTTTTAAAACACTCCCTTATTTCTATGGAGGGGGATGTAAGACTATAAAAAATGGTTCAGGCATTTACTTCGAGGACTCAACCTCAACAGGGCTGGAATCATGGACTCTGGTACGCAAAAGTCTCCTTCAAATCTTTAAATCTTTAAATCTCTTAGGTCAGTACTTGTAATAGTAAAAACAACTTTTTTAGGACGGAAAAAAAGAGACATCCATACACAACCACCTGGCGGTTCATCGGGTCTCTTTGGACTATTCAACAGTGAGTAAAAAGATCTGATGATAAACATATGAATGCATGTATACTTATACTTATATCACACATAATGACAGAGTGTTATTTTCCGGAGCCGGATGCCGACGACCTGGACGATTTCAAATTGACACAAGCCGATTATGGTACTGTTTCTTCAAACTCCAATAACCTACAAGTGAAATGTTTCAATAAAATAACATCAGATGTAACTGTTTGCAGATTTATTAAACAGCGCGGAGCAAGGGTTTCCCCGAAAGAAGAACCCAGCTGTGTTTGAGGGAGACTTGACTTCCATCGTGTCAAGCAGGGAAAACGGACTTTCCCTGAATAAATCTCGGCTACGACGAAGATTGCTCCCTGTTCGGAACAATCAGTTTTCAGCGGGGTCTCCGGGTGCCACTACCCCGCGTGAGGTTTCCACGACAGAGGACGGGCAGTTGGACTCCTCGGTGTTACACACAGCACCGAGCATACGTTTCTCCCCTCGAATACCGCGGCCCGAGTCACCGGCGACCATCTTCGACCCTGAGGCGGCGGCGGCTGAAGGGACACAGGTCGTCGGTGTACTAGGCTGCATATCAGCAGAACTATTCGGGGCGCCGGGCCCAGTTCGTGGAGAAGGGATAAAGTATTTGAAATAAACTTGGACAGCCCCGAACCCCTCGATAAACAGCCTGATCTGCGGGGTAAGTTAAAAAACTCATCATTCTTTGTTGTTGTTTTCTCACGTCTCTTTTCTCACTGCATAAGCCAGCAACCGCGGTGAAAAACATTTGAATGTAAAAAACGTGTGGACTTCCAATGTGTGCGTAATCGGATACGGATGCGATGGTGAGGGTGGGAGGGGTAGTGGTTAAAACAGCGCTGCGTTTTCAGTAGAACTCATGTGAAGTGCAATGTGTAACCCTCTGTAAAATAAGCCAGTTGATATATTATTACTGCTCTGTTCACTTTTCCGTGCTATGCATATTTCACATAGTGTATACTTAAGCATATGTTTTTTATTTATTTATCTATTTTCATGCTATTAAATTGTGTTTCAATTTTACAGAATCTGATGTTGTAGTTCCTGTGCAGCTCAAGGCCGTCACTCGTCCGAGGATTAATCAGAGGTGCAATTTTTTTCTCTACTTTTTAAAAATGTTATTTTTTTTTTTTAACATTCACAATCATGGAACCAGGTATATTTAAAATACTATTATGGTTATTTCTCCTTCATCCACAGAGGCTGACCTGTTAATAGAACGGATAAGTCCTACAATCCGGCCAGATCCTCGCCTATGGAGGAAAAGAAATGCCACCATCCAACGTGATAAATCAAGAGCTCGGGCATTCATGAGAATTAGTGAGATTCTTATACAGGAAATTAACCGTGACTTGAAGGTGATTTCAAAGTAAAGTAAATGTGTGTGTGTATATATATATATATATATATATATATATATATATATATATATATATATATATATATAAGTCAATATCTTGTCCCCTCTTAACCATTCTCAATTCTGTGTAAAGATGGATAATCAAGCAGGCAGAGTTGTCCCGGGCGAATTATCTGAGGCCGTGGAAAACTTGCAACACATACCCATACTGGTTCATGTGTGGAATTACTTTACACCGCTGGAGTATGCGCTCCTTAATGTAGATTATCAATCATCTCCTACGGATGTTGAAGAAGATGAAAATGATGAAACCGGCGTGTTACATGAATTGGAACCACCAATCCAGAATTTAAATGGGCCTCTGTCACCCGCCCCGAGTTTGCAAAATGAGTCACCGAATATTGTCTCACCAAATCCAGCTCCTCGTGCCATATCATTTGATACAGCCTCAGCAAATAGTGCTTCTCAAGCTTTAGCATCAGATACTGTCTCACCAAATCCAGCTCCTCGTGTCATATCACTTGATACAGCCTCACCAAATAGTGCTTCTCAAGCTTTAGCATCAGATACTGTCTCACGAAATCTTATTTCTATACCTTCTCCAGCTGCAGCAGAACAAACTCGGCAGCATGGTAGGGGCTTGAATCAGGAGAATGTAGCCGTCCCTGAACAGAATCAGTGACATACACCTCCACCGATTGAGCGTGAACGTTTCAACTGTCTTTAAATAAGACGTCCCGTCACAACACCGCGTCTCCGACCCTAAATTTACCGATAGTCAGGCCTTGTTACAGGGGAGAGAGTGGCAGCGTCTGGCAGGTCTGACTCATCAGACGCCTGTATCGCCTGAAAATTTGAAAAAATCCTAAACAAAAATATTGTGGTGTTTCACAGAACCAAGGATGACCGAGATCTGTGTAAATTTGAGACTGATTTCAGAGATCGATCAAGCCCTCTCTTTCTGTTATTACTCCAAAACCATTACTATGGAATAAAAAACCTCAAAGGATTTATAGGGTCGAGATACATTTGTGAACACTGCTACACCAGTTACAATGAGCCCCACTCACACTACTGTCCTGGTTACTGCTCTGTGTGTTACAACCCTTCTTGTACCACTCAGAACTTCAGCCCTGTGTTCTGTGGTGATTGCAACAGGAGCTGTCGTAACTCGTTGTGCTTCAACAGACACAAAGAACCTCGTGAGAGACCCCGAGCCAGAATGCAAGTGAGTGATTGTGATCTGATTAAAAGGTGTCCGATGTGTAAGAGATTTTATCGCGTTGCGATGACTAAGGTAAAACCCCCCCACGTGTGTGAAGGTTTAAAATGTACAATCTGTGGTGAGGAACTGACCCCCGGTTCTACAGCAACTCTCAGTGGACACCGGTGCTACATTCAACCGAGCAGCGTTGACGAGCGGCTTGATGAAAAACTGATCTTTTATGATTTTGAATCCTTAGTCGGTCAGAATGATGTGCATGTCCCCTTTCTGGTCTGTGCAAAAACGCTGAAAGGTGTCGAGTGGTCTGCCTATGGATTGGATTGTGTCAGGAAATTCCTCCTCCGTTTCAGGAGAGCACGCTACCAAGGATACACGTTTATTGCTCACAACGGACGAGGATAGGATAGTTATCTTATCCTTAACGTTATGGTGCAACTAGGTATGAAGCCCTCTCTCATCACACAGGGGAGTAAAATTCTCTTTTTTACAGACTGTGATTATGGTGTGAGATTCATCGATAGTCTGTCATTCCTGGCTATGAAACTGAGTATGATGCCAAAAGCATTAGGTTTCAGTGATCATACCAAAGGTTTCTTTCCCCACAGAGTCTCTTCAGAACAGAATTTGAAATATGTGGGGCCCTTTCCTTCACCGAGTTACTACTCTGTAGAACTCATGAGCCCCAGTGAGCAGGGACAGATGGTACGGAGGAGTGTGTAAAGGTACCTTTAACTTTCGTGAATAGAGCATGCTTTACTGTAAAAATGATGTTGACATACTCTTCAGGGGGTGTGTCAAATCCTTTAACGAGATGCGCGTGGACCCCCTGAAATGCATCACGATCGCATCGGCCTGTATGAAGGTTTTTACTGCCAACTTTCTGCAGCCTAAAACCCTGGCTATACCTTCACCCGTTGATTACAGTCAGCATCCATCTAGTGGCTGGAGTGGTTAGCATTTAGCAGAGGGATTGAGATTAGCCACGCGTTAAACACAGGGGAAAAGGAAATCGGCCCTTATCACGTAGATGGTTATGCGGAAATTGATGGTGTGAGGGTAGCTTTTGAGTTTTACGGTTATTTCTTTCACGGATGCCCCATCTGCCTCAGGACACATGTCCGTTGAGGAAGGTGCCATTTGAACAGTTCTATGCAGAGACCCGTGAGAGACAGAGAGTGCTTCAGTCTGTGTATGGTTTTCGCCTGCAGGTCATGTGGGAGCACGAGTGGACTGAGATGAAAAAGTCCCATCCGGAGGTGATTGAATTTCTCAAGAGCTTTAACGCCCCTGAACCTCTCTCTCCCAGACAAGCACTGTATGGTGGTCGGACCTGCGCACTCAGGTTGAGGTACACTGCGGGGGTAGATGAAACTGTGCACTATGCTGACTTTACATCTCTTTACCCCTATGTAAATTGCAGCTTTCCTTACCCCCTCAGCCATCCCAGAATTATCTGCAAAGATTTTGATGACCCTGACAGCTACTTTGGTACTTTGCTGTCGTTTACCCTCCGCGCTGGCTGTTTTTCCCAGTTTTACCTTACAAGTCATCTCACGGAAAACTTGTATTCACTCTCTGTCGCATCTGTGCTGAAATGAATAACCAGGCAGGTGCATGCAACCACAGCGATGAGGAGAGAGCACTAACAGGTGTGTGGGTGAGTGGGGAGTTTAGCAAGGCGTTAAAGCTTGGTTATTGCCTTGCTAAAATCACAGATGTGTGGCACTTTGACAGAAGCAGTAGCTCAATCTTTGTAGACTATATACACACATTTTTTAAGGGTAAACAAAAGGCTTCAGGATATCCCGCAGATGCACTTGATGAGGAGAGTAAGTTGAGGTACGTCAGAGATTACAAACTCCATCAAGGTATTCAGCTGGATACCAGCAAAATAGAGGTGAACCCTGCTAAAAGACAGGTGGCTAAACTGTGTCTGAACAGTTTCTGGGGGAAATTGGCGCAGAGGAACGACCTCCATCAGACCACCATCATCACTGACCTGAATACATTTTTTTATTTCATGTTCTCGGGTAAATACAAGATCGTCTACTTCCACTTTCTAAACCCTGACATGTGCATGTTGCAGTGGACTTACAACAAACGGTGCATCGCTCCTCCCAACAAGGTAAACAATGTATTCATTGCAGCATTTACAACCGCATATGCACGTTTAAAACTGTATAGCTGTCTGGAAGTAATGCAAAACAAAATTCTCTACATAGCCACAGACAGTCTGATCTATATGGTGAAAAAGGGTGAGACTCCTCTGAAACTGGGAAACTATCTGGGGGATTTGACCGATGAGCTGGGGGGTGACACAATTCAGGAATTTGTTGCAGCAGGACCCAAGAGTTACGCCAACCAGACCAGAAATCAGAAAAAGTATCGATGCGCGTTAAAGGCATCACTCAGACGCATGAATGCAGCGAGAAGGTCAACTTTGACAGCATCAAAGAGTTAGTGGATACTTGGCTGGCTCCAGAGAAACGGTGATCGAGACCCCTCAGCGTACCATCAGAAGAGATAAAAAGGGGTTTCTGTTAAAAAATGCGACATTCCTGAAAAAGTTCAGGGTGGTGTATGACAAGAGACGCCTTTTTCCTGACGGGACAACTCTGCCTTTCGGTTATTAAGGTATTAAGGTGATTAAGAGGAGAAAAAAGAATGGCGCAATTTTCTGATGTGAAGGAGATTGATTTTGACCCCAGACTAAAGACTCCTTTTTCATGTCTGATTGTGGGGCCCAGCGGATATGGGAAATCGTTTTTTGTTAAAAGTGTTTTAAAAAAGTGTAACCATGTGATGGATGATGTACCTGATGATATTGTTTGGATTTATACCTCTTTCCAACCTTTGTACGCTGAACTGAATAAAAACATCAAATTTGTGGAAGGACTGCCTCATTCTTTTAAAGATGAAAATCTGTTCCCTCCTGATCGTAAGCACTTGGTTATTCTGGACAATGTTATTTTTCAGGCTTCAGACCATCCTGAAGTGGTAAAAATTTTCACACAGTACAGACATGATGTTGACTCAAAATGTATTTCATCAAGGGAAATACAGTCGCACCATCAGCCTGAACAGTAACTACTTGGTGCTGTTTAAGAATCCCAGAAACAGATTGCAGGTGAATATACTAGCCCGTCAAATCTTCCCCTCAGAGAAAGCTATCTTTCTGGAGAGCTTTGAGGATGCCACCAGAGAGCCGCATGGGTATTTAATCGTCGACCTGACCCACTCATGTCCAGAACAATACAGACTGAGAACGGGTTTACTTCCTAGTTGTCTATGTTCCGAAAGCAAAGTAATTTATCATGTCAGCCCGTATAAAGAGGAATGCTCCGTTACTCAGAGCTCTGTACCACGCCACACCTCAGAAACGTAAGGACATTCTCAGCCATTGTTCACCCGACTTTCTTAAAGCTTTGTGTGAGATTGCTCTGAATATTTTAAAGGGTAACATTAAGCTATCCCCTTCCCAGTATCGGAGTTTGAAAAAGCAAAAGAAAGTTATCAGACTGCTGGCTGATAAGAGAAGCAGTTGGCTATCAAAAGTCAAGGAGGTGGGTTTATTCTCCCCATCCTAACGGCTCTTGCACCCATAATTGGGGATCTAGTGGCTGGAATCGTTAGAAGATAAGAACCATGTCGCTCAGGACAGCACAAAAGATGTTTCTCATCTCACCTCATCAGTTCAAACACTTGAGTCAGTCAGAGACTTCTATCAGACAGACGGTGGAGGATGATTTGGATAATAAAATGAGAGCGATACTCGACAAGTAAAATTAAGAAATACGACGCCCTGCTGCAAAGATACCTCACCCTGATCAAGCAAGGTCAGATGGAGGAGCCACGGGTGACTGTGACTCTTCAGCGAAACAGTCTTAATGATCCAATACCTGAATCAGATTCCCGTGAGACGGACCGTGTTCATGAACCCGATCAGTTAGAATTGGATGCAACAGCGAGTGAGGTATTAAAAATCCTTCCAAAGCGCAATCGCAGAAATGGTGAATACATCTTGAGGAAATTATCTGAGAGAAATGGCTGGACCACCAGAGGAGAATTTGTTTATCAGGGGCAGGTTGTGAGAGGATCACATTTGGTTGATTTACTCAAAACCTTCTGCTCCCTTTTAAAAGAAAAGCCCAAACCATGCAACCAACAGGCTGGACAAGTTTTCTCAATTCAATCCTGAATGAACTGAACATACCTTTATCCTCTGTGAATAATCCGCAAGCCCGTGAACAATACCGTCGTCTCAAAACAGACCCGAGCGGAATGGAGAAAATACCATCTGTAAAACCGAAGAAGAAGATAACCCTCTACCCACATTTTTTTTAAGATTGGGACATGGTGACAGAGATGAGGCTTCAGATGAATAAAGTTTGCATAAAAAGATAAAACCTCCACGCTGGGTCACCTTTTCACCATAAATTTCTGTAAGAAATTAATAAAATGATACCGTCATTTGTTCTCAATAAAATTTTTTATTGATCCCAATTCTCAGAGTCTACAGAGTCATCACTTTCATGCATTTACAATTTGTAGCACTCTTTGAACATCTGTAAAGAACAGGCTCCGTGATGAAACGAGGTAGCACTGTGCTTTCTGATGCATCTCTGATATTTTTTCACAAAGTTAGATACCATCACATCATCACTGTAGTACTTGTTGCAGAGACATTCCGCACGCCCGGTGGCAGAGGTAATAAACGCACTGCTGACCGCACACGGTGGACAAGGTGTTCTGAAGTTGGCGATTATGGTACGTTATCTTCAGGGATCGGTCTTTCAGAAATGACACAATGTCTGAGGGGTAGTGAGAAAAATCTGGCGGTAGCCCGTAAGAGTCGAAAAAGGTGGCTTGACCGTTCTCCTCCAGAGTCAGAGCTAGCCAATGCTCCCCAGGCATGTGAGAAGGATGTGTGTTCACAATGAAGTAAGCCGGCTTTGTAAACGTTTGTGTGAGCAAGGGGAGTTGGTCACTAGCCCACACGCCACAAAATAGGTCACCCAGTAGATGGTGCAACAGGCTCTCCAGTTGGTGGTTATTCATGCTTACTCTTTTATTAACAGTCCACCAGCACCTGTCTTCTCGAGTTGATCTCCAAAATGGAATCGTAACATGCATTGACAATGAGGATAGTGGTATGAGGTAGTGGTACTCTAAACCTCATCTCCAATCTTAAATTCCCATTAGAAACAGGTGACAAGGATTGAGATTAAAGACAAACAGCGAGTAACCATTGTTAAATTCTTCACGTGTGATACTCAAAGGGAGATCTTTTAAATGACGACCGGTAGCTGTAAACAAATTGTAAAATTCCCGGACTGAAATGCCTTGGTTGAACTGAGGCTGGAATGCCTTGGCGGGAACTTGTTTACCATCTTGACAGAGGGCTAGATATTCTATATTCTTATGCTTAAAGTTGAAGGGTGACAGGTCCCTTCTTCCTGTGAGTGCCTCATGATGCACCATACCTAAAACAATATATTTAGGCATCGTTCCCAAAAAGAGATTCTCCTGATTACATATCCTTGAATTTTCAGGGATGGAGTATGTCTTTACATTCACACGTGACAGTGGGTAGAGAGCGTTTCCTCTCATTAAGGCCGATGTGTGGCCTAAACGAACAGCAGCGGAGACGGAAACTTTTTTGATAAAAAGAGAGGCTCCTAATATCATTAATCGAAAAGTCGAGTCTCTGGTTCCTATGAGATAGAAAGCCTCACTGGCCCTGGTTAGTTTAACTCTCATATCCACAGAGTTCAGCAGGAGCCTTTCGCAGAAAAAAATATCCCCATGGAGGGGGCCCATTAGGTGTACTTCTCTGTAATTAGCTGTACAGAGAGCCCTCTGGTTTAGCCCTCTGTTTGGCCCATTATTGGTTACTATAGAGTCTATGGCGCCGGCTGTATCTTTATAATAAAGACCAGCGCTGAACTGACTCTTTAACCCGTCTTCAGAAAAGTTTAGCAGAGTCTCGATCATAGCTCTATATGGGTGGGTGGCACTAGACTGTGAAATTAATCTATCACCCAGAGTATCGCATTGACTGAATAGTGTATTGAGAGGATAACTGATGAGACCCACAGGTGCGTCGTTCGCCAAGTTTGTGCCGTCTGCATTGGTGATCTTCACGCGTAGATGTAACAAGGTATCGTTGAGATCCAGATACTTTTCACCATCTCCCGGTATAAAAAACTCAATCGGACCATTCTCAGTAATAGCGGATAGAGGCATAATTTCCGTGTAGATCTTATCCTCGATAGACAGCTGGGTCATAGGGACTGAAAATAAGTCCAGTTCTGCAAGGGTGCACTCAGGGGATTTGTGATGCAAAAGAGCCATGTTTTACTCTCTTTCTCTCTCTATTCATGATTCAGTGAAATATATCCCTGCGCCGTGCAGACTTCCTCCCTTTAGGCTTGATCCTTCCAACTGACTTCTTCCTTTTAAGTGACCTCAGTATTTGTGACCCCCTCACACGTTCACCAGGCTGCCGCTTTCTTGGTCTTCGTGACAGAACCATAATACCCGATCCTTCTTGTCCTCCCATCTCTGCAGGACCAGAGATCCTTCTCATGGCTTTGCCTATGACATCTGAGGCAACGTTTGTAGCTGCTGTTTTCAGATGAGGCTTAGCTATAGCAAAACCTTTTTTAACTAGGGGGGCTACGAAGTGAAATAATTTTGAAAATATAGAACCTATTCCACGACCGTACATTACAGGTGCTCCATAAAAACCAGGCAGGGTACCTCCGACCTGGTTTTGGTAATAGTTTACTAAGCGATGAGGGTCATCCCTCATGTTTATCTGAACCATGTTGCTTTGTTTTGTTATCCTCCTCCTGACACAGGCGTCACCTCTGACTGAACGTTTGCTTGATAGTGACTAATGAGCTTGTGATCAACCCGTTTTTATATATATATATTTACTTCTGATCAGAGCTTATCGGGAGAGATAGAATCACAATTCCCTCTTACTCTCTCTGTGATATCAGAGTGAATGACCATTTCATTACGCGTTGTGATATCACGGGTCGGAAGTGTAGTCTCACAACAGTTTTCCCATAAGTAAAATTTACTGGAGTGTTTTGAGCCGTTTTAATCTCTACAGGTAGATAGTTGACTGGGTTAAAAGTATGCGTAATTATATTTATATATATCGCCAAACTTACCCTCTACCTTAACTGTTCGCAAGAGCGGGGCATAAGCATCGCCGACTATCTGAGGAGCAACCACATCGCTGTAACAGTAAAGCTGGTAGAAACCTGCTTTTAAATCCATCGGGTAAGTGGCCCTTCTTGTATCAAATACGATCCATTTACCAGACTCCACACTGAGCATGTAGCTCAGTGGTGGATAAAAACGCAGGTGGTGCTGGGCACCTGACTGATACATGAGTCTATTTTCCACCGTGTCCACGACTAAATAAATATCAGAACCTATTTTTCTAAGGTGACCCTCAATCTCGGCTTTGAGCCGATTCAAATCCTTGAAATGCCAGCATCCTATATTCTGGTGGTAGAACCTTTCCAGCCCCGCTTTCCTCCATTCAAAAAAAGCCTGGTCCCTAGGGGCATTATACCATGTGTACGGATAAGAAATCTCTGTCAAGGCAACCTGCCACAAACTTTCCAAATCGATATGCTGGGCTAAATCCACACGGAAACTGGAACTGGTATTATTCTTAAAGACATTGAGACTAGCGTTAGAGGGCAGGGTGATATAAAACCCCTCATCCACTACCGTTCGGTTCATGGTGTAATGTTGCGGGCTAGGAGTAGTGAAGGTTCTTTTATGCCCCGTGAAGGTCACTGGCTCTGACCCACCTGTTGAATTTCTTAGGCCAGTTTTTCCAACGGACAAAAACCTGTTTTACACCCCTGATGCTGTGTCGTTTTAATATCTTCTCCACTTGATACATCTTGTCTTTATTCGGTTTAACTTTTTGAAGCTCCTCCGCGTAAAAGGAACCTTCAATAGCTTCTCCATCAAAATCTTTGAGTTTGTACACAGGGGGAGATCGTGCAAGCTGCTCGGTCACTGTAAACACTTCATCTGTAAAACTTTGTTCATATTTCTTGTCAAACACGCCTCGCAGTTTAGATATTCTTACAAGATCTCCTTTTTTAAACTTTATCCTTGAGTCCTTGCAGCGTCGACCGCAAGCAGAGCCGTACAGGTTCTGAAAAACTTTAAAGGTGTTTTCTAGAGTCACCTCTACAGGCTTCATTTTGATGCTCGTGTGGTAACTGTGGTTGTAATTTTCCACGAGATCCTGCAGGACGTTGAGGTATCGACGTGTGTTATTAGCAGTAAAATATCTCCACATCCTGGTTTTTAACGTGCGGTTAAACCTCTCAATCACAGATGCCTTTACCTCGCTCGGCGTAGCAAAATGCACAACTCCGTGGTTCTCTAATAATGCCTTAAATTTTTTGTTAAAAAATTCTTTCCCCGCATCAGCTTGACGTTTTTTTAGGGGTCTCGCTTTCTCTAAAAACAGATTTAAAAGCCTCTACCACCTCTGCGGCTGTTTTTCTCTTCATAGTGCGAACGTAGGCCTTTTTTGAAAACACGTCAATGACGGTTAATAGATAATTATACCCATCATTGTACTCAGCCAAGGCCTGCATGTCACAGAGATCTGCTTGGAATTGTTTTAAGGGGCTGGTGACAAAAACTCTGTTTCTCGGAAAATGTATTCTTGCAGGTTTATGTAGACTATATGCATCTTGCTCTGATAAGAAGTCTTGCACTTTTTCGCACGTGACTTTCTTACCCGTTTCGTCCTGTACAGCTTTACGCAACCTTTCTACTCCCCCAAAACTACCTGGGTGGTTAGGATCGTAGAAAACCTTTTTCATTAATCTCGTTTCAGCCATCTTACCTTATACAAACTCAGGCTTGTAATGACAGAAAACACAAAACGCAAGTATATTTCAACCTTCTATTTTTTCTCTAATGTATTATTATACATACACATACATGTGATCACGAAAAGCAGGAATGCTAGTAATATAGGATTTAAGAAAAGTTAAATGTTATAACAAAATCACATGATTACAATATTAGTCTAAACACATCTAACTGATGGAAAGAAGGAATGTTACACCCTTCTTTTAACCCTCCCATAACTTAGTCATGGTTTGAAGCTGCTGCAGTTTCTTTACATGTTCTCCAATCAACTGCTCATACATATTGTGTATAGAAGTGTTGATTTGTTTCACCAGAGTTAGTTCGCACATGTAAGCTTCTGCCACAGCCCTGACTCTGCCATCATCCTCACAAATGTTACGTGCAGTTAGAAGATGTTGAATGGAAGCAATGAATCGTTGATTATAAAGTTTCCGCATCAGAGTGTAGTAATGGTCATGAAAAAAGTCGTCCTCGAGCACATCCTTGCACTGATGTTGCCGTAAACTGGGGTGGTCCACAGTACACCCATAGCAACATTCAATCATACTTTTTTTGATGGTCTCATTCAAGAGGTGTATCACTGCAGTTTTTACAACTTTGATAAAGCCTGAGGGGACCCATCCATCAAATTCGTCCGAGCCCTCTCCTCTGGCATCCTCGTCCTCCTCTCCTCTGCCATCCTGAGTGTCTGCAGGGGGCCCCTGGCCTGGTGGAAGCTGAGAGTCCTCCATTTCGTTTGACTCAGCTTCCTCCGCTGTTACAGCCACAGTGAATCCTATCCGGTAGAGCGTTAAGCAGCAGTCATTAGGCGCTGAAGGTGAGAACTCAATCTCGAGAGGAGAGGAGGAGTTGGAGGAGAAGAAACACTCAGGCGAAGTCGTTGGTGAAGGAGGGTGATACGGCTCCCGGTAGTATCTGTCGCTGTCTGGTGATCCTAACTGCGGCAATCTGGATGACGCAGAAGGGCTCCTTGTATGCATCAATAGCGAAGGAGAAGCATTCTCCAGATCGCAGTCAGTGATCTCCTCGCACGACGTCTTCTGGACGCAAGTTCCCCCCTTGCTCCTCGTGTTGATCGGTGTATGACCTGTGCTGGAGTGTGTCCTTATAAACCTGAAGGGGGTGTGGTTATCGCCTGGGGGGTGGAGGTTGAGGAGGAGGGTGCTCAGTGGAGGCAGGTCTACACAACCAGGGTTTTCTTGACTGCTAGAATCTCACCCCAGTTCTGGCAGCTGCGGAAGAGCATGGAAACTCGATCCGCTATTTCATTCATCTTCTCCACCCAGGCTGCATGAGGTATTGCTAACAGCGTCCTAAACACACCACAGTCAGAGTTAAAACACTCAAGAACAAAATGATCCCCCTCTTCATTCTCATTAGATTTCCAGGGGCTTGCACGGAAGAGCCAACGGCCTGTAACGCCTGTTTTCGATTGCCACACAGCAGTGAAAACCATCTTTGTTTTGGCCAGCTCAGCATCATCCAGAGGACTCTCCAGTCTCGGACTCTCCTGTCTCGGACGTTTGGCTGCAGACGCTGCTGGGATTTCTTCGGGTTCTTCTTTCACTGTTAACACCTCCTCAGCCGAGCCCTTACCTCCTCCTATATGACGCGGTATCACTAGTTTCAACACTCCCCAGTCGTTGGAAGTTAGCATACCCACAGTGGTCAGAGGTCCCAGCTTCTCACCATCCTCTTCAAGCTGATACAGACAGAGGTCACCTGTTTCATACTTGAACACATAGCCCCATCTTCCCCGCTGGTTTTATCCTTTACTCGAAACCCCTCTCCTGTCCACTCATTGGCCCTCAAACTTGGGGTCGAACAATACCGCCCTCACATCTAATTATTTTCTCATCTTTACCTTACAGGGACCGGTCTTTGAAGCTGTCAAAAAAAGGAGGACTTTCCGGCACCCTGAGCCATACTCATATGAGACTTAAAATGTTGACAGCTTCTACAACTTAACCTTTCCTATTAACCCTAACCCTTTCTCTTATTTAAACATTCAACAAATATATTTCTCACAACCTGCTGACCTTAGCTGTAATCAATCTTAACCCTACCCATAAACTCCCCCTTCCTTAGATGTCAAAGGCCACATGACCAGATGTGACCAACCAGATCTATGTCAAAGATCACATGACCAGATGTCAACAACCGGATGTAGGTCAAAGGTCACCTGCCAAATTAGTTTGATCGAAGGCTGTCTTTATTTTCTCTGTTGATAGATGGAGCTATCTTGATATCATCTTTGGTCTGCTGAAACACCGTGCAGCCTAACTCCTCGACCTTTTCACTGCAATTGAGCTTCCCTGTAGGGTGTGCTTTAGGAGGTCAGGACGCTGGAAATGATTGTACAAGCACCAAATTACAACAAATGTCATCTCAAGGCACTTAAGTAATATAGTCTAATTCAAGCCAATTGGAGTTCAATTTATTGTAATCATAATCCAATTAATTAATTTAAAAATAATCCAAATCATTCATATAGACCCAATTCAAAAACAAAAACGTTGCAAAGGAAACCAACAGATTGCACCGAAAATTCTCTTCAGTCCAATCTCCCGTCTTGAGCATGCCTGAGGGTACCTGAAGGAATCAATCTGATTGTTTATGTGAAAAAGTGCATACGTCACTTTTTTGTGCGTATGCACCCTATTTACACGAGGCACCAGGTCTGTCCAGTAGTCTTCTTTGTGTTTTTTGTTCCTTGTCCTTTTCAGCATTATGGCAAAACAATGAAAAACAAGAAAATCAGACAACTAGCTGCTACATCTGAAGAAACAGAAAACATCCTATGGCTTCTGTGGGGAAACCTGGTGTAGAACCATCTGGAAAACCTTGATGTGAAAAACATCCATAACAATTAGGCGTTGTCGGCAGGATCCTGTGAGCAGCCGTTAAGGACAAGGCACGCAAAGTGACAGGCCATCCTGGAGTAAAAATAGATAATTTCCAGCCTCCGAACCTCAATTAATTTATGAGACGGGAGGGCTAACCGGAAAAACAGGCACTAAAAAAAATAAATAATTAAAAATTTAAAACTAATAAGAAGCAATTTTCAATCACACAAAGGGCACCAGACTCACAGGTTTCTTCTTTATATCTTTATATCTTCTTTATATCTTCTTTATACCTTCTTTATATCTTCTTACAGTTGGCAGCTTTGAAACTGGATCCAGACCTTGATGGCAACCCACCTCTTCATTCTTCAGCTCCACCAAACCACATGCCAGTGAAAGAAGTGAAGAGAACTCCATCATGCAACTACAAGCAGCTCATCCTGAAGTGTCTGTTCCACCACAACACTCAAACAGTCACTCTTCTCCAATTGCACATGGACTACGCCATCCCAATTAAGATACAACCTTCAACATGCCCATGGTTGAAGTATCTGGACCACAAGGTGCAACTTTAGTTTTTCGTCCCTGGACCTCTGATGACATCACAGCAGCTGCTCAACATTTACCCAACCCTACAACATCAGGTAAAATGTTTGCTGAACAATTCCTCACATTCTGAGAATTTAAACCCACCATCAATGAACTAAAGAGACTACTGATAACCAAGATGAAACCCACAGACTGGCAAAAAAATAGCTGGAAAATTCCCACCAAATGCTGACATCCGCTGCAAACACATCACCTGGGAAGATGAGTATAATGCCCAGTACAGAGACGCTGTCTGCCATCTCTGCAGTGCATTGAAAAAGTCCATAAAATCACTGTCTGCAAACAAAAGGATGGTGAAAACCCTGATGAATATCTCACCCGCCTGACAGAGGTATTCAACACCCACAGTGGCCTTCAACTACCTGTTGAGTTAAGCAACACTGCAGGTGTGTGGGAAATTCGTCTCTTCAATTATTTGAAGAGACTAAAACCAAACATTGCCTCAGCTGTAAAAAGATCCTGCATTGGATCCTGCATCCAAATACTCTCAAATAAAAGGGAAAAAGAAGAGAAAACACAAAGAGATGCACATGGTAAGAATAACCATGCACAACACAGTCCGAGATCATGGACAAAATCATGAAGATAAAAGAAGAGAACGTGGCCGCAACAAGAACTGGGAATGGAAAAATCCAAGGGGTGTCTGTTACCTCTGTGGTGAACGTGGACACTGGAAATGTGACTGTCACAAAAACACCTCATCAGCACCACAGCAACAAGTCAGACTGAAGGTGGTTGGGGGTTGCCAGAAAGAGATAGACTCCTGCTGAGAAGCCCAACCAACTTGTGGATGGAGAGGAAGGTACTACACCACACTCACAGACACATGGTGAATCAGTGTGGTCACAATCTATTGAGAGCTCTCACAGCACACATGCAATTGTCCTAACATATGGTCATTACACATCTGATCATTTCAAGAAATTTCCAGAACACACACTGAACAAAACATTGTATTGTTAGTGTCAGGGTCTCGGACACAGATGCAGGGTCCATTTCAGAGCAAGAATGTTTATTTATAAAGAGCAAGTTGAGGATCTCCAGACAGCAAACAAAGAGGCTGTGAAACTCCTGAGCACTCTCCTGAATTGTTATTGATAACTTTCATAGCTGCACTCTCCTCTATAACTATGGATGAGGGGAGTGCTATGAACTATGAAACTTTAACATTAAATGAACGCAAAGCTCCGCTAACGGAGTTGACTATGAAAAGGTTACAAAGTAAAATCATTCCAAAAGGGAGGAACAAAACCAATTATGAAACTTACCGTGATTTAAACTAAAGCTATGGAATAATTTCACAAAACAAAGGATACGCTCTGCAGGAGGGTCGTTCTACTGCAGACTCAAAAACTCTATGGCTTTGGATACTGTGAATCAAGGACGCTAGAATGAGGCTCATAACAGAGACAACACACCGGCACAAGACAAGGGAGACGCAGACTATTTGAGCAAAAGAGGAGCCAAGGGGAACAGGTTTGGGAACACTTTGGGAATCAGGGAAGACAATCAGACACTTGACACAGGAGGAAGGGCAAGGTATCTGAAACGAGAGGGAAGTTAATATTTCAAAATAAAACAGGATATGACGAGACAAGACATGAATCAAAGCATAAGTCGTGACATTTAGTTGACTCAGGAGCCACACTTTCTGTGATAAAAACTTCAGAATTCACAAAAAAGCCAAAACTAAGTGGAAATAATGTGTATTCTATTGGTTCATCAGGTCAAACAATTACAGAGAACATGACCTTCCCACTCAAATGTGTAGATGAGTCACATTCAAGCTTCCAATACGCATTCTTGCTCTCTGAAGTCTGTCCTATTCACCTAATGGGCAAGGACTTGATGTTCAAATTAGTGCAAATCTGTCTAATCTCAACCCCAGAAGGTGTCAGAGTTCTCAGACTATCTGACCTGGCACCAAATGCTTCACACACACCTTTGTCCACCACACCCCGAACATGACATATGCACATCAATGGTAACAGCAACCATTAACAACCTTTCCTGAGTTTGTTTCAGCAAAAAACACAATTTCAACAGCCTCACACTTCATGGCACCAGAGGACCTGCAGTGTACCCAGTGTCCCATCTGTCACCAGAATCTGAAAAATCATATGAGGAAGGCTGGTTAAGGGAGAGGTTTGACAAACTCACATTGACACACATTTATTGGACACAACATAAATGTGCTGTGTCAGTCTCTCTCACATCAGCTCAATGTAACATGTACACCATGGATTATTCAGTCCCACACATTCCTCTCGCAAAACACACATCAGATAATTGGGAAGATTTGGGCCAGTTCGTGGAGTCATGTAAATGCGAAGTTGATTGGCAAGAAACATCTGATTGATCTGTTCTTTTTTCACCTGCACTGCAGTGCTATTCAAAAAGGTGACATCTGTTGTGTACGCACAAAGAACAATCCAGCTGATACCCAAAGTACTTCCAAAACTTTTTCTTGTTTGTCTGAAGATCAATCTACACATATTGCAGCCCTACAAGAAATTCCTAAGACACTTTGGGCTGTCGGTAAATATGATGTAGGCCTCATCAAAGATTGTGAACCTGTTATCATCACTCCAAAATCAGACCTTTAGACCTTGCAAGGCTCAGTATTCACTTAAACAAGAAGCCATCGATGGCATAACACCAGTCTTTGAGTCTCTGCTGTGGTATCACGATGACATCTGGTGAGCTTATGTTTACTGTTCTGATGTTGCTGAGGTTTTTTGGCCTCTCCTCTCCTCTCCTCTCCTCTCCTCTCCTCTCCTCTCCTCTCCTCTCCTCTCCTCTCCTCTCCTCTCCTCTCCTCTCCTCTCCTCTCCTCTCCTCTCCTCTCCTCTCCTCTCCTCTCCTCTCCTCTCCTCTCCTCTCCTCTCCTCTCCTCTCCTCTCCTCTCCTCTCCTCTCCTCTCCTCGTCTGAAATGTAAGAACAGGGCCGATCTTACTGTTAAGTCAGACCCCGTTGGTCCAACGGGGTCTGACTCTCGGTTTCAGCGTCTCCTGGCCTTTGTTGTGGTTGACTTTCAGGAACTGGACTGGTCGCTTTCTTCTATGAAAACGCAAAACGTATCTTTCCACTACATTCTTCTCTTTTTGTCTTTGTTCGGACCTTCTTCTTCCATCTCATCTTCCTCTCTTGCCATTTTCAAAGACTCTCCGCCAGACTCTCATTCCATCAGTCTCTGCTCTTCATTTTCTCATCTGATCTGGACTCCTCTATCTGAACTTTCAATATTCTGACTTTTCCTTGCGGTTTCCGGAGTTTGATTCGCGGAGGCAGGGCATGACGTAGGCCTACGCTACACTTTCAGCCAATGGTATGCCTGAAACTGTTGTGACGTCTGCCTGGGCGTATTTTGTAAGGCGACCTGCAACGAAGGTGCTTCAAAGCAACTTGACTCCTGCATTCCTCCATCTCATAAACATTTGTTCAGAGGATTCTAAAACACCATAACTTGTTAAGATATAAAGGGTAAAGATATAGCATAAACTTAGGATATAAAGACATAAAAAACAACATAACATAACAAAACATAACATAATTATGAGTCTCAAAATTCAGATGGATATCTGTAAAGTTATGAAGTATGAATAACAAACCAACCAGTGTTATTTTCCTGTGTTAAACACAGAATACAATAAGAAACAGCTGAAGCATTGGTTAACAGTTGCATTATTTCATATAAATGTCACATGTCATATGCAAGTTGTTGATTTCGTTTTGGGTTTAACTATTCAGTACTAAGAACCACTCGGGGGCAATGTGGCTCCATAAACTGATTAGTCATTTTCCAAAATAATGACTTCTTTCGTATCCTTCCTCGTACGATCATGAAAAAGGTATTAAAATGCAGCTTGTGATATCACTGAGAACATGAAAGAACTTGTACAACGATATAAAGCACATTTAATACAGTTTCAAGATTCAGCTAAAAAGTGATTATGGGTGAGATTCTTTTGAGAGGTCTATGCAGCGACTGTCTCTGGCTTGAGTCAGAGTCAGGGCAAACTGTCACCATTGTTTACTTTGACCCAGATAGGGTCAGAAGGGTCCTGTTCTGGTTTTCCCCAATACTCTCCTGAGAGGGTCCGTTGTTTGTTCAGCTTAGTTAGCACTAAGCTATTAATGCATTTACCTAAATGGCACAGGTCTGTGGAAAGAGGAGGTGAGAAAACTCCCCCAAAATGCTTTTGTGGGCAAAGGTTGTTGTAAATTTCTCTTCTTTGATGTAGAAATCCCCCATATGGTATTTCCACACTGACCAGCCCCACAAAAGAATATTGCAGTAATTTAAAGTCTTAAGTTTGTATTAAATTCCACACTTGAGTTCGCTACACAATGCAAAATTCTTTTCAGTGGTAGATCTTTCAAACACCTTCTTCAGTGTTCCAATCCACCCAGACAGCCAATTCTGGTTTGCTTTCTACTTAAATGGGTGAGGCTACACATTCCCACGTCTGTGCCAAGGATACTGTGAAAGTCCCACCATTTACAATAGGCGCATTCCCACTGTGGGAACCTTTTGCAGCTCCTAAAACCTTTTCAGGAATAGGGCCGTTTTTTCGTGCATTCAGACATACAGGAACTTGGGACCATGGCCCTCAGTTCCTAGAACCATTTTAGCTCCTAAAATTCTTTTCTGGTCTTTTCTGGGTTCCATAGGAACACATATGACGTAGGTGTTTGGTGTTTGGTAGCTCCGCCCCTTGTCTGAAACATTTACTCATACAACACGGACACAACCGGCGCATGTTTGATAAGTTAAACTTACATGTCATCTCCTTCGTCTGCAGCGCTCTGCTCTCCTTCTTTCTTTCATGAAACGAAGAAGTATCACCTGCTGCTCGATTCGTCTCTCCTGACTCTCGCTTATCTTAGACGCTTGATGTGATTGTCCATGATTGATACTGCCGTTACGCAAACCATGAACACGGTGGCCTCTTCGCTCTCCATGTTAGTTTCTTGGTGGTGTTGTTTTGTTTTCTTCTCTCCTTACTTTTCGCGGGTTTTGTTGTTGAGTGTGGCGCTACAGTAACACATCACTTTCACAGACGGTTGCGTCAGTCCCAAACAAGGTCCCCGACTTATGTGCGAATGCAAAATGAAACAGTCCCCCTGGGGAAGGGCAGTTCTTAGAACTAAATTCGAGGTGGACAGTTCTTAGAACTGCGTTCTTAGAACTCTCTGTCCAAATGCGCCTAATGAGGCTCTCAAAGTCTGGAATCTCTTGCTAAACACACAAGCCCCCAATAAGAAATCCCTACTTATACATGACCACATTTTAGAAAAAGGTCTTAATTTTACGTGTCTAGTTGAAACATGGCACAAACCTGGGGATCACCTGCTGCTGAATGAAGTCTGCCCCCCTGGCTACAACTACATGGAAAGAGCACGAACCTCAGGCAGAGGTGGTGGCTTACTCATTATCCACCGGACTGAACTGGAACTCTCACCTCTTCCGTTGCCTGACCTCACCTCCATGGAGTGTCTTGCTTTTAAATGCAAACCTCCGTATTCCATGATAGTACTTCAAATTTACTGTCCCCCAAAATCAAACTCTTCATTTCTCCCTGAAATACATGACCTCCTCACATCACTCTGCACCATGTCAAACAATATTATAATTATTGGTGACGTCAACATTCATGTTGACAACCCCGCCTGTCCACTGGCAGCAGAATTTCTGAACCTGCTGGAATGTCTCGGTCTGCAGCAACATGTCGAGGCTCCCACCCACAACAAAGGTCACACCAACAGTCCAGGCTTGCGACTTTGCTTTGCGGTAAGACGTATTGCATTACTTCCTGTTGCCTTTTGTGTGTACTGTGACATTTTTTGCTCCTCTTGAACTACTAATAATCACCTTCTTTCTCCCTATAATTTACACATCTTGCATAGTTAACTCTATCGCATACTTGTTATATTCTAAAGCTCACCCTTACAGATCTTTAGTCTTTATTTTTCACTTTTTAGCGGTGTGTCGAGTTCTCTAGTTCAGCATGGCTACCAGTTCTCTTCCTCCATCTCCTGCTTTCACCTGCTCCGTGTGTCAGATGTTTAGTTACTCCTCTGCCTCCTTTAGTGATAATGGTACATTCATAGTCGCCTCCGTTAAAGGAGAGCCTTTCGTTATCGTTAAAGTTCATAGAGCCTCTGTTTTGTTAAGAGTGCGTCTTTTGTTTTATTCCGCTTCGTTTTGAGAGCGTGTCTTTGTTTGGTTAAGCGTTCATAGCTTTTTGTTTTCCTCCCAGTTGGGGAGTTTTACGTTTGTAACTTTCATAGCTGCGTTCTTCCTCCGCTTAGCTACTGAGCAGAGCGCTTAGGTTTTTCATAGCCTTTTCTTTTGCGCTGCCAGGAGATCGCCCTGCCTAGCTGTTCTGTGTGCTGTGTTTAATAAAACCTTCTGGAACCCGTACAACCCTACATCTGTGTCCTGAGTCCCCTGGTAAACTGACACTACGCTGTTCATAAAAAGAAGAAAGAAAAGCAAGAAGAACTTAAATTACAAAAAAGATAAAAAACTCAAAACATTAAATGTAAATAAATCAACAGAAGAAACCCAGAAGGAATTGAAGAAACATCAAGTTCAGATAAACAAGACCAAACCAGCTTTATTAAAGGAAAGCAATCCACCTGCAACACACGCAGATTATTTGATTTAATTCATTATTCATCTTTACAGCAGGAGGATACATGCAGAAAAAGGATTTGACCAAGTAAATTGGAAATTTCTCCTCAATACGTTGCAAAAATTTGGCTTTGGGGAATAATTTATTAATTGAATAAATATCCTGTACAATGCACCTTCAGCCAAAGTGACCACCAATGGAATCACATCGGAAAGCTTTACTTTACACAGGGGAACTCGGAAAGGATGTCCACTCTCTCCTTCTTTATTCGTTATATTCATTGAACCCGTAGCAGCAGCTATCCACCAGATCCTCAACATCACAGGAATCCATACATCTCTTAAGCACCACAAGATCAGTCTATATGCTGATGACATTCTACTATTTAAAAAATAAAACAAAACAACGATCCCTTCAAGAAGTAGTTAAACTGATTAATTTATACCCCAAAATTGCTGATTACTCAATAAATTTGACTCGATTCATCGAGGAGCGAGTCAGAGGCGTCGCGCTCACAGAAAGCAGTTTTATTTTGAAAACTAACCGGATTTTCTTGCATTTCACAAGTCCAACTTCCTGCCTGCATCATAACAAGAGCTAAAATCAAATGGAGAAAAAATTAACTGTTTTCATAGTCTGACCTATTGTCTACCAGATTAACCATAAAAAAACAAACAAAAAAAAACCATCTTGACAGCAAGTTCACGTTCAAAATATGCCTCCCGCCTTTGTTATGTAGCCTAAGTGTAAGGTTTATCTACACAAGAATCAACAGTTTTCATGTTTACACATTGTTGTCTGGTAATTTTTCTGAATAAAATGTTTCTAAAAATGATCCTCCCCCCTTAGGTCTTTTCACAAATCGCATGCTGAACATATTCATGCCATGTGGAACTGCACACCCATTAAATATTTTTGGAAAAAAGTCACCGAAACATTATTTGGTTTCTTGGACTGCCTCATCCCATTATCTCCATCACTCTGCCTGCTGGGTGATTCATCAGAATGTGATCTTCATACAAGTAAGAATAAACTTCTCCTCACAGCCCTAACTATCGCCAAGAAAACTATCTTCACAAGCTGGAAATCAAGGAAAACTGTGAATTTATCAATTTGGAAAAACCTGCTGTCAGACCACATTTCTTGATCTGATCTATCATCTCCTTCCATAATTAATATTATTTATGTTGTCTGATGTGTTGTTTACCCTGTATTAATTAACTCTGCCCATTATTAATTGTTCAGTATGTTCTCCTCCCTGAGTTAGCAGGAAGAATCCTAGCCTCCAGTATGATCCTGGCATCTCCATCAGCACCTGCATGTAATTAGTTTGCCTGCTCACTTTCTCGGAGTGGTGCTGGCTGCACTACTGTGTATCCTGGCTGGCTTCATGGCTGTGGGCATTGGGTGGGCCTGGTTGCTACCTTGCCTCCCTTCCTGGTTGTGGCCTCTCAACGGGCTTGGGTTATGTTCCCCGGTCCGAGGGGGGTGGCCTGGCCCATGGGCGTCCCCAGGGGCTGTACTGCATGGGCCTCCTGATGGGTGGGAGTTGCTATACTCCTGCCTTCTTGGGGGACGGCCCTGTCTCTTTTTGGATAGGACCGTGTCCTTTGGACATAATACCATCCGACTTTTTAAAAACTGTTTTTACCTCAGTAGAAAGTGATCTCCTACAAATAGTTAACAGCTCACTAGCATCAGGCATTTCCCCAAGTCACTAAAGACAGCTGCCATTAAGCCACTCCTAAAGGAGAGAACTGTAGACGCCTCTATGATGAACAACTACAGATCTGTCTCTAACCTCGCTTTCATATCCAAGATTATTGAGAACGTTGTATTTAACCAGGTCAACCACTTTCTGAATGAAAGTGGAAGTCTCGATAACTTTCAATCAGGCTTCCGATGTCGTCACAGCACTGAAATAGCTATGGTCAAAGTGTTAAACGACATTAGGTTGAATACTGATTCTGCTTATGTTTTAGTCCTGGTTCTATTGGATCTCAGTGCTGCGTTTGATACTGTAGATCACAGAATGGTTTTGCACAGGCTGGAAAACTTGGTTGGACTTTCTGGAGCGGTCCTGAACTTGTTCAGGTCCTATTTAGAAGGCCGGAGTTATTTTGTTACAATTGGCAGCTATGAATCTGAGCGAGTGGCCATGACTTGTGGAGTCCCGCAGGGGTCAAATCTTGGACCTCTTCTGTTTAACTTGTATTTGCTCCCTTTGGGTCAGATATTGCAGAAGTTTAATATCAATTGTCACAGTTATGCAGACGATACGCAACTTTATGTGTCTCTGTCACCAGTGTCTGGAGGAAATAAACACCTGGATGAGAGAGAATATTCTACAATGAAATGAAGACAAAACTGAGATCATTCTGTTTGGTGGCAATGAGAAGAGGGTCAGCATTGGTACATATCATGAGACTTGGGTCCTTACAATCACTGACCAAGTTCTTAACCTTGGAGTGTTGATTGACTCAGATCTGACTTTCAGCAGCCACATCAAAGCTGTCACCAAGGCAGCTTTTTACCAACTCAGAAACATCAACAGAATTAAAGATTTTCTCTCCCAAAAAGACCAGGAGAAACTCATCTATGCATTCATCTCCAGTAGACTCCATTACTGTAATGGTCTTCTAACTGGACTTCCAAAAAGAGCATTAAACATCTGCAGCTCATCCAGAACACTGCTGCTAGAGTTTTAACCAGGACTAAGAGATCTGAACATATCACACCAGTTTTAATATATCTACACTGGCTTCCACTGGTGCTGTTATGTGGCTACTTGCGGCTATAGGAGAGCTAACAGAGGGATTCCTACACAGGCACTCGACTGGGACGTTCTTACCGGAGTGAATGAGCTGTGCTGCAGCCATGCGTGTTGATGAAGTGGTCCCAGTAGAGTGCCTGTGTAGAAATCCCTCAGTTAGCTCTCCTATAGCTGCAGGTAGCCACATAACAGCAACTCTGTGCTAACAGAGTAGATGAACGTATTTCATGCCAGAAATAAGGTCTAGGTTTAAAAATACCGGAGTTCCCCTTCAACAGAAATAGTACCTGGTTTCACTATTATTCAGTCTCTTACAACATCAAATAAAATTAAGCAAAACATTCAATTCAGGATATGATGGACCCAAACGCACTCACAAACACACACACATGGTCCAGAACAGTCTCTATAAGTTACCTATAACCCCCGTTGCAGGCCTGTGTCGTAGCTTGGGTGTGTTGTGGCCTAAAACTAACTGGCCACTTCACTTTTAACAAGCCGAAGAAATTAAAAGGCACGTGCAAATCCAGTATTCACAGCTCCCGACAGTTAGTGTGGTAAAAGGGTCTGAACAGGTCACCGACAGGGTGCAGCAGCGCACAGTCCAAGCGGGCCGATACGATCCACAGCTCACACACAGCAGCAGCAGGAAGGAGGCAGATCCTACATAGTTCACAGGAGCTTCGCTTCCCACTTTAATGCCGTCAAAACGTCTCCTTCTCCTAAATTAAATACACAAGCTAAATTCCAAGTCCACAGGCTGCTTCAGGCTGATTTAGCCTTAGCTCAAACTAACCAAGCATGTTTATACAGAGCAGAGAGCAAGCTAATCACTTAGAGCCCCTCACCTCACCTCGCTCTGTCCCACCCCCTCACCTACAGGCTGGCCGTCGATTGGCCAGAGTGACCCGAGCTCAAGTAATAATACAGTGAGCCTAAATAACACACATTGACTCATATCTCAAACGCTATGAAATGAAATGTCATAACTTGCATTTTTAACTTGTTCTGCATTTTAACCCTATTTATGAATTTTACCTCACTTCAATACCTAATTAACTTTTATGAACTATGAAGATTTGTTATCAAAACAAACAATTTATTTCAGCAAGGGCTACATACATTTTATGACTTTTTATCTCTCCACTATGATATTTGCATTGAAAACCTTTTTTTTTCAATTAGTTATAAATGACCTGTCTCACGTCCCTGAGACTGTCTGTCTTTCCTCCTGAGCCTGCAGTTCTTTGACCAATGTCCCATCTTTCCACATTCAAAACATGCACCAACTCTGTCTGATCCCCCTACACTTTTTCCTCTACCGTGTCTTTCTCTGCTCCTGCTTCTGTCTCTGCTCTCCTTCATCACAAACAACATTTTTTTGTTGCTCCTTTTCCTTTTTCCCTGATTTCCTCTTGTGTGCCTCAGCGAGTCAGGCCTGAACCTGCATGAGACCGTTCATTTTGTTACTTTTATTTTATATCCTTCTAATTTTGTGCATTTTACAACGTTCAAATCTCCTTCAAAACTACATTTGTTTTCCCATCTGTCTTCTTCCTGTCTGTCTGTAACTCCCCGCGATCTTTAAAACAGGTATTCACCATATTTCTCTCTATAGCTAATCAATTTGAATGGAGTTAATCCGAGTAACTAGTCAGTGAAACATTACATCCGTCCTCACGTCACCAGCAACAACAGTACAACAACCACACGGTTTGCTTCACCTTCAGCAGCTGTTTTACCGCCACTTCAACTCAATCTGAACTTTCTTGAAATTTCTTTTCTCATCTGTCTAAGTATTTAATATTATCTGGGTTTTTCTGAAACATGATTTTAGCACTCCCACTTAACTCCCTGTTAGCTTTAAAACAGGTGTTCCCCATATTTTTACTCCTGCAACTAATTAATTTTCAGTGGAGTTAATCTGAGTAACTAGTCAATGAAACACTACTTCTGTCGTTATGTCACCAGCAACAACAGTACGGCAACCAGACTCCAATGTTTGCTGTTTCACCACCACTTCAACTCAATCTGAACTAGTCAGTCTAACATTACTCCTGTCGTTATCAGCAACAGCAACACACCACCAGCAGCTGTTTCACACTTTATACATACATAGCAAACACAACAACACTGCAGCAAAGAAACAAACAAAGATGGATTTACTTATTGCGATCTCCTATCACAAACTCCCTTAAGAAAGATTCCACTTATAACGCGCGGCGTTATAAGTGGACGAGTTATTTATTTCTGTAATCTTCTCATACAGACTATGGACTCACTCACCTTTAACTTCACTCGTTAGATGTTATACAGGTTTTAGTTAAAGTCTACTCTTACAAAATTAGCAACGTTTTTTTCAGGTCTTAGTTAAGTATCACACATTTATTAATTAAACTCAACCAGTCTTGCAGATATTAGCTGAATATTAACTTTAATACTGGACTTCACTGGAAGCGTGGGTTACAGTTGAACATAATACTGTTCCAGACTCACTTCACTGTTTAAAACTCACTATTTTTGCAAAGGTCTTATTTAAATTAAGTTTAAATACGGGAACACAAGTTCAGACAATCAAAAACAGTCTAGCTACACAGTGTTATGAGAACCAAAAGGTAGGAGGAAGCCTCCCCCCATCACATCAACCTTTACTCTTACAGCTTTTCTCATTGTATAACTTATAACAGACTTCAATTATTTGTCTTTAATGTTTTTAATTTCACTGTGATTACAATATTTAGACTTTCATTTACATTTAATCGTGCCATCCTGATCCATCTACAAAGAATACTAACAATCTAGCAAAACTGAATATTGTGTATGACCTAGATCCAAATAGCAAACAGTGTTATACTCTGATTTTAGGACAAATCACATTGTAACTGTGCGTCATTTGTTTGAAACAATGAAGATAGGGTATATAAATAAGATACAATTTTTAAGTACACAGTAATCTATTTGTTTGAGCTCTTACATTTCTGTGCAATAACATTACATGTAGCTGAAGGTGGAAAAATAAATTTATTTGCAGAGTAACCAAATTTAAAGAGACTGGAAAAGAGAATTTAGCAAAAAACAGTGTATTAAATGGGTAGGTGAAAGGATGCTGTGTTTTTACAGACTAAACTGCTGCTTCTTTTTTTAACCATTCTATTTTTTTTATTTGTTTAATATATTAAATGGAAGTACTAAAACACTTAGAGTGGTTGTTGTGATACTCATTTGGAAAATACAATGGCATCAATGTTCAATGTACAATGTTCAGAAGAGTGATGACTTAATGAAAACTTACACTTGCAAACAAATTTTTTTAGGGGAACAATTAACAAAAATTAAGACTGAGTGCCTGATTAGACTAGTGATTAGGTCCTACATACTCTGTTCTCTTTCCCATAATGCGAATTCAAGGGGGTTTGGAATTACGACTTCATCCCCCCTAAAAGAGGTAAAAATAAAAATAACATCTTTCTTTCTTATTTGTAAACATAAATATTACAATACACAGTATATTCCATATTAATGCCAGGAAGATGCTTGTAGCAAAATGTCAGACACACCTGAAGCAGACTGGATCATTTCATTGTCTGTCTGTCACTGGCTCACGTCCAAGTCGGCACATGCACGAAAATAAATTTGTACCAGAGTGCTGTGTTGCAAGTAGCTGTAGATGAATGTAAGTAGCTATCTAACTAGTTTATTACACTTAAGTTTCTCACTTTCAGAGCTTCAGAATTATATTGTGACAGGTGACTTCAGACAAATGCTAACATGTGTCTCTGGCTGTCCATCTAAATGAAAATTGTCATGTGAATGTTAGCTTTGTGCCCTGTGCATGTCACTTTCAGTAACCTGCAGGCGTGCACTGTGGGCAAGTTGAAAGCAATGCCTAAAGCGTGCTGTGTTGCCAGGTTTGACAGTTGCCCCCTTTTCGAAACCACATTAATTTGAATTAACAGGAGAAATATAATACGGATGTTTGCGTGTTTGTACTGTTATTTGTGTATTAACGTAGCACATCATATTATTTTAAACTATTATATAATATTGTTTCATTTTGATAGGCTTTTGAGTGGTGTTTTAGAACTGTGTGTTTGTTTTTTCTCTGCTTGTCTGCTTTCAGGTGCTCCTGGTGGCGCTAAGGCTGGATTCCCCTCAGAGGCCATGGATTGTTGTCTGTTTTGTTTTTTACAGGTGTAGCAGCTGGTTGTCTGGTTTTTGTTTCTATTTTTGTTCTGTTTCCTCTTCTTTCCTCTTCTTATTTCCTTGTCCCCCGGTCCGGTTCAGTTCTATTACATGTCATATATTGTCAACAGAAATAAATAAATGGGCATCAAGGGGAGCTTTACATTTATAAAACTTCCCTTGGCAAAGCAAATCTGTTTGGCATCAAAGGTATTCAGACTACAATTCTGCTGCCATAATGCTGAACAGGACAAGGGGGAAAAAAACAAACAAAAAAAAAAAAACTGTCAAATGGTGTGAAATTTGGTTTATCATCATCTACAGACTGCAGACATTTAATTGAACAAGCAAGATACTGTAAAGATGGTAAGACCTCTGTTAACTGAACCACATGCACGTACAGTTTGAGTGGGTTCTAGTATTTGAATACTAAATCAACATTACAAATAACCATACAACAAAATATAAAATAGGACAGTATAAACACTGGAGTGATATACCATAATCATAGGGATGTAAAATTTGTTTGGATCTTCACATTTATTTATTTAGTTTTTAATTTGTAATATCTCAGATATTTTAGATTTCTGTCACTTGCAAATATCTTGTCTCTTTTTCCTAATGATAAAACTATCAGGAGGCTAAAAGAAATTGATTTTCCTTCCCCTTCTTCATTTACTCTTCCTCCTGAGAACGATACAGCAATACAGGAAGTGAAGGTTCAATTCAGGATTCTGTGGCAGCAGCCTCTATTGGCTCCACTTGAGGTTCAGTGGGAGGGGTGGAGATGTCCTCAATTTGCTCTGAATCTGGCTCTGTCACAACTACAGCCACCTGCTGACACAGAGAAGAGTCGAAGGTGATTATAGCTTGCAGAAAATGTCAACATGTTTTTTATTTGTTAGTTAGAAAAAGTTGGATCTTGTTGGAGAAAATACAAATTAAAAACAAAAAAGCTGTGATTTAGTTTAAGTTTAATTTAATTCCAGGCAATAGGAACAAAAGCAATTTCATATGTTATCTTTTGTGAATATACATCCACTAAATTTCAGGCCTGCAAGACACCCAAAAAAGTTACGACTAGACAATCTAAAGAGAGTAATGAGGCAAAAAAATTAATTAATGAATAAAAAAAATAAAAAATTGAACAGGTGATGTCAACAGATGATTATTAGATTTGACACAAAAGTAGTATCCATCAGAGCACATGAGCTATACCTTGTACATAAATGTGTAAGAAATGCAGGTCACTTTGATATTTGGGATCTCATTCTGGTATAAACACGTATGGCTGGATTTCATGTGTTGTCGTGCTTGAGAACATAGTGTGTTTTTATTGCTTTTGTGTTGTTGTAGCCTTCTCACTGTAGTCTGTATTCACACATCACCGTAATCCCCTTCCTCGCCCTTCAGCAGACCTACAGGAATTAAACCAATCAAAAGATACTTTCCTCTCAGGAGGATGTTTCCCCAAAGAGAAAGGTCAAATATTAATAAACTATTTGGAATTATGAGGTATGCAGAGCTAATATAGAGGGACCCAAGATTAAGAACTAAATTATCATGCCATGTCCACTTTGAACAATTCAAGGAATATGAAGAAATGTCTGTGGATAAAGGGTAAGGGCACAACCCTACAGCGCAGTACCCCTCCCTCACCTGGGCATGTCAGACAGTCTCTCACTGCTCCTGGTCCCTGTATACACCCCCCTCAGAAAGAAATCCATACCTGTCACAAAGAACATTAAAATCTGGTCTAAAGGAGCTCTCTCCCAGTTTCAATATTGCTTTGAGCGCACTGAGTGGAGCATATTTGAACATCTTGACCTACAGGAGCACACAGAGACTGTTCTATTCAACACAAAGAACTGCACTGACAGTGTTACAGTGGAGAAGCACAATCTACTCCAATCAAAAACCATGGATGACCACAGACGTCCGAACACTCCTTAGAACCCAGAATTCTGCCTTCTTGTCAGGTGACAGAAAACAGTACAGCGTGGCAAGGGCAGAACTACGGAGGGGCATCAAAGCTGCTAAGGCAGCTCATAAGAAGAAAGTGGACGATCATCTCGCCAACAACAATCCGCGGCTGGTGAGACGGGCTACAGAGCATCACCAACTACAAAGACTCCGCACCTGTCACTATCATTGCTCATACATCGCTGGCTGAGGAATTAAATAATTTCTTTTCCTGCCACGAGGCAGAGTCTCCACACACAGCTGCACGGCCACCACAGACCTCCAGTCACAGCACACTCACACAGGAATACCAGGTGAGGCAGGTGCTGAAGACTATGAACACCAGGAAAGCAGCCGGACTGGATGGTGTACTCAGAAAAGTACTATGTGCCTTTGCTGACCAGCCAGTTGGAGTCCTGACCAGGTTGTTCAACCTCTCACTGTCACAGACTACCGTTCCCCAGTGCCTGAAATGAGCTACCACATCCTACCACATTCAAGCAAGCTCAGGTTAAACCACTGCTCAAGAAACCTTCCCTCCCTCCAACTCATGTGGAGAATTATCGGCCGGTCTCTCTCCTCCCGTTTCTGTCTAAAATCATTGAAAGGGCGGTCTTTAAGCTAGTCACCGATTACCTCTCACATAACAACCTCCTTGACCCAAACCAATCTGGGTTTAAAAGTGGACACTCCACCAAAACGGCTCTGTTGGCTGTGACAGCAGCCTTAAAAGAAGCCAGAGCGACAGCTAAGTCCTCTGTACTTATCCTGCTCGACTTATCAGCTGCATTTGACACTGTCAACCACAGCTGTCAACCGCACCACCTCGCCACAGGGGTCCCCCAAAGTTCAGTACTGGGACCTCTTCTCTTTGCCATATACACCAACTCATTGGGACAGATCATCCGATCACATGGCTTCTCATACCAATGTTATGCTAATGATACCCAGCTCTATCTGTCATTCCCACCTGACGACCACACGGTCTCAGCACGAATCTCAGACTGTCTCTCTGACATATCAACATGGATGAAAGCCCATCACCTCCAACTTAACCTCCCAAAAACTGAACTGCTGGTCTTCCCAGCCAAACCAACCATACACCACAGCATCTGCATCCAAACTGAATCCCTATCAGACCATACCTAACCCAACATGCCACCCAACTCCTGGTGCAGGCCATGGTCATCTCCCACCTTGACTACTGCAATGCTCTCCTAACTGGTCTCCCAGCCTGTGCTGTGAAACCTCTGCAGATGGTCCAGAACGCGGCGGCATGTCTGGTCTTCCATCAGCCTAAAAGAACACACGTCACCCCTCTGTTCACTGAACTCCACTGGCTACCCTTAGCCGCCCGCATCAAATTCAAGTCCCTGATGTTAGCTACAAAGTGCTTAATGGAACGGCTCCCATCTATTTGAATGCTCTTGCAAAGGCTTATGTCACAACTCGGTCCCTCCGTTCATCCCAGGATTGTCGTCTAGCAGCTCCTACACCACGCCTAAGACAATCCAAACTCTTTTCATGTGTCGTCCCACGATGGTGGAATGACCTACAGAGCTCTACCAGAACAGGGGCGTCCCTGTCTATCTTCAAGAAACTGAAAACCAGCTCTTCAGAGAGCATCTCCTATCCTAGCACTTACCTTGTACTTTCCTACCCCCTCTATCTTTGCACTTTATCTTTCTGCACTTCTTTCTATGCCTTCACCCTATCTCTGCTCTGTCACCTCTGACAGAGTCGGACTAGTGGGTTTCTTCTATGTAGTTTATTGTTAGCTTTTGTATAGCTTGTTATATCTTGATTTGTAAGTCGCTTTGGATAAAAGCGTCTGCTAAATACATAAACATACCATCATTCCTGTCCCAAAGACTCCTTCCCCAAAGTGTCCCAATGACTACAGACCTATTGCCTTAACATCAGTTGTCATGAAATGCTTTTCGGCACTTAATCTGCACCACATGGACACTACAGAGCTAACAGATCAACAGACGACACCATGGCTACAGCTCTTCACAGAGCACTCAGCCACCTCGTGCAGCCAGGGAGCTACAGCAGGATGGTGTTCATAGACTGAAGTTTGGCATTTAACACCATTATCCCTGACATTCTGCTGTTCTCCTTCAAATTCTTTTAGACACATTTACCCGATGACCTATCCTGGACTGCCAACACATCTGCAGTGGTAAAAAAAAAGGCCCGACAAATACTCCATGTCCTAAGGATACTTAGAAGGAACCATCTGGAGGAGAAACTGTTTGTAGCCTTGTACCGCAGCACCATCAAGAGTATCCTGACGTACTGCATTACCGCTTGGTAGACCGACTGCACTGTGGCAGAAAGGAAGAACCTGCAGAGGATCATTAACACCGCACAATTTATTACTGGCAGTCCCCTACCCTCGCTAGAAGACATCACCAGCACGCAGTGTCTCAGGAGAGCTAGGGCAATCACTGCTGACCCCTCACACCCAGAACAGCACCTGTTCACCCTCGTGCCCTCTGGCAGGAGGTACATGTGCCTCAACAGAAGGACTAACAGACTCAAAAACAATTTCTCTGAGCCATCAGATTCCTGAACTCATAAAGAGCATGTGTGCCAAGTGAAAATGATAAAAATATGGATATTCCTTCAAAATCCTCATATTATTTCACGCCATATTACTTTTTTTTGCTGTTTAACTGTTTTCCTTTTATATTGATTATGCACTGGCTGGAGAAGTACTGCAATTTCATTGTATACCTGATGTGCAATGACAATAAAGATTATTTTCTATTCTATTCTGGTCTATTCTATGCTGGACATCTAATACATTTATCTGGACATACTATCAGCTACTGATATCAGTAGCTGATTAAACCAAATAGGTAAGGAATTACAGAAGATATTTTCAAGAAGTAGAAGTTCAAGAGTAGAAAAAAGTTTTTTTACAAGAATAAAAAATGCCAAAAAATAAGGCCTATGTTAATCTTGTACAGAAGCTTCACCCTCTCAGGGCATCTTTGACATCTTTGATGGACCATCACACAGATGAAAAGTGTAAATGTGTATTGTTATCAGATCTTATCATTAGATCTTAACAGTATTTCAGATCTTTCCTGGAACAAAATGGCACTGTGTACTCTTGACCAAAGACAAAGATTACCATACAAACTGTTATCAATAACAAGTCCAAAAGCCAGTCTATGACGGTATGGGGTTGTTGTCAGGAACGATGGAGAGGTGGGACCCAGATGCAGCTCTTTTAGTTCAACAAAAAGGTTTATTCCAACAAAACAGGGAGCAAAAAGCAGGAACAAAAGGCACGGCAGAGCCGGATTCAAAAATACTTAAACATGAAAACAAAACAAGACTATGACTGTGAATAAATAACTGTGAACAGGACTATGACTATGAGGCAAAACCAGACTTATCTCTGTGGCAAGGCATGAAGGGATAGTGAGGATTCTGCAGTGACTGAAAGGAAACCAGGAAGCTAAATACTGTGGAGGGAATGATCAGTGAATGAGGTGCAGCTGTGAACAATGAACCAGGTGACGTGAGTGAACCGAGGTGGCAGGGGAAAACATGACTAGAACATAACATGATTAAACATAAACTGTGACATGACATAAACTGTGACAGTTGTATTTTTTTTGTTGGAAAATGTCATTTATAATTCTGTCATATAATCATAAATGCAGAAAAGTACAGTGAGATTTTAAATAAAAATATACTGCCTTCATTTTCCAAAGGATCTCAAAGCATTTTTCACTAGGACAATGCAAAACTACATTCTTCACAAATGATAAAGTCCTGACCTAGCTCTAATAGAAAATGTGTGGAGAATTTTGATATTAGAAATGTGACAACAATGATCTCTTTTTGTTGAACACATAAAGAGGTGATTACAGGAATAATTGGACAAAAAACATCTGAAACACTTCATAGACTTGCATCCTTATTCAAATGAATTTGCCTGTTTCATACCCTCCCATTTTTTTTTTCTAATTGGGATTTTTATTTAAAAAACTGTAACATACCCTTAGCCACATTTACTTCTTTGGGCCCAAACTGGGTGAATGAGTGTTAGCCAGAGCCAATAGCATTTTTAATGTCAAGTCCAGTGCTAAAGGGAAGCTTGATCAGGGCTCCCTCAGAGTTAGGAGACAGGAGACATTTATACAAATTCTTAGTGAGAAGTGTTGATCCCCGTGATTAAATCCAAAGAATTATTTTTTGGAATTTTAAGGAATCCCCCTGAAAAATAAATAGTAGATTCTAGTAAAGATGAAATTAATTTGTGAAGCATCTCATCCATGAAAAGATTTCCAAAGGTGGATGTGATGGTTCTAAGTGTTAGTCAGATGGAGGACATTTAAGAGGCTTATGAGTTTCTTAAGCAGAGAAAAACAAAAGGGAATAGATGGGCTACAGACAATGAATGGTACTGAGTTGTTACAACATTACAGATTAGGTTATGCAGTGGCTGTGCCTGTCAATCAATCAATAAATCACTCATTCTGCAAAACAAAATTAACAGCATGGTAAATCAAAGATATATGTATACACATATAATCAAATGTATTCTGCTTGTTGACTGTAATTGGCCTATCGGCAAATAGGATAACATAAACCGACGGCAGTAGCCAAAGTTTATATGAAGCTTTGGCGAAAGGGTGATCTGATCTATTTTATTCACCCTTTTTTTACTCTTGGGCTTTTCCTCTGGTTCCCAGCCACTCAGTTCTTTTCTACACTGTCACTTCCTGCTTCCTTTCTTACCCTGCCACTTAGTCTCCTTCCCGTCCTTTTAAATCCCACTTCTGCTGTCACTCTCCTTCTAGACCATGCATTACACATCCCACTTCCTCCTAACCACACCTTCTCCACTTTTCCAAGACGGAGCCTCAACAGAGGCCCACCACCAGTGTCTAGACTCCAGGGTCTTTTCTATCATCCATTATGTCATGTTTCGCCTTGATACAGCATCAATACAGCAACAATCTTTATTGTAATTATTTGCACACCAATCAATTTGAGTCAACCTTTCATTTCATCTGTCTTTACTGAACTGATGTTGAATTGACTTTGCCCTGATATTGACAGAATTAGCCTGCTGCTGCAGACTTAGCAAATCCCCTTTTAGAACCTTTTGGTCTCATAATAAGCAATATCAAGAACATTTTGGTGGGCCACTTAAATACTAAAAAGTCATTAAGTAGGAAATGATTTAACAGCCTTTTGAAATGGTGGTTTTTAACACAAACAATTTTTCTTATTCAATTCAATTCAGTTAATCTATATAGCCCCAAATCACACCAAACGTCATCTCAAGGCACTTCAATAATACTGTCCAATTCAATAAAAAAAAAAAAACAGATCACCCACATGAAAGATGGCAATCTTACCACTACACTATCTAGTCCCAATTAATTCTAATTATAATCCAATCCAATCAAATCCAATTAAATAAATTCATAATTAGTCCAATTCATACATACAGAACCAATTAAAAAAATATTTCCTAGCTAAGGAAACCAACAGATTGCACTGAAACTTCTCTTTGGTCCAATCTCCCGTCCTGGGTGTGCATGAGGCGACTGTGAAGAGAAATTACTCCCTTTTAACAGGAAGAAACCTCTGGCAGAACCAGACTTAGGAAGGGTGGCCATCCGCCTCGACCAGCTGGGGTTTGACAGGAGAGAAAAGAGTAGACAACAAACACCATAACATCCTTCAAAGGATACCTCCTGAGAAAGAGAAACACAAGTTAATGACAACAATGCCAAATGTACATGTTGTCATATGAGGAAATAAAAGGGTGAGAAAAGAGAACAAAGTGAGGAGAGATGTGACACAGGAAGCCCCCAAGCAGTCTCGGCCTATAGCAGCTTAACTATGGGATGTTTCAGGTTCACCTAACTAAAAGCTTTATCAAAAAGGAAAGTTTTAAGTTGAATCATAAAGGTAGAGAGGGTGTCTGCTTCCTGAACTTAACTGAAGGCTCTGCCTCCCATTCTACTTTTAGAAACTTGGGGAACAACAAGTAAACCTGCAGTTTTCTGTTGGTAAAATCTCTAACAATGAGGTCTTTAAGATATGATGGAGCTTGGAAGCTTTATGAAGAGAAAGCCAATGAAAAGAAGCTAAAACTGGAGAAAGATGATCTCTCCAGCTAGTTTTCATCAGAACTCTGGCTGCAGCATTTTGGATAGTTCTGTGTAAATGATCACAAAGTTGAGCTACAACTATTTTTTCAAGAACTTTAGATATAAAAGGGAGATTGGAAAGAGCTTGATAATCAGCAAACACTTCTGAATCAAGAGTAGGTTTTTTAAGTAAAGGTTTAATTACAGCAACCTTAAAAGTCTGAGGGACATATCCTGCCAACAAAGACAGATTTATCAAATCCAATATGGAAGTGTCGATTAAGGGGTAAACCTCTTATACGAGAGGTAAACCTCTAAACCTCTAAACACAAATCAGGTTCTAAAGATACGACTTTCTCCAAGTCCTCAGACTGTACCTCCCCAATGTAGGACATGTCAACTTGAATGGGGAGATCCTCAAAATGCTCCTTCCACTCCTCGACAATGTCCTCAGTTCAGATCAGGGGGGCCATTCCTCCCTATCACACCTCTTCAGGTCACTCCATTACTGCCAAAATGGGCATTGAAGTCTCCCAGAAGAACAATGGAATCCCCAGGTAACTCCCTCGCCACCCAGAGACTCCAAGAAGGCTGGGTAATCTGAACTGCTGTTTGGTGCATACACACAAAAAACACTCAGAGCCTTTCCTCCTGCGACCTGAAGCCGTAGTAAGGCGACCCTCAAGCTCACCGGGGAGAATTCCAACATGGAGGCATTCAGCCAGGGGCCTGTGGGTATCCCCACACTCGCCCGACGTCTCTCCCCATGGACAACTCAGGAGTATGAATGAGTCATGTCCTTCTCCGGGAGTTTGGTTCAAGAGCCAACACTGTGTGTGGATGTGAGCCCAAATAAATTTAGTTGGTACTGCTTCACTTCACACACCAGCTTTCCCCGCCAACGAGCTGACATTTCATTTCCCTAGATCCAGTTTGCAATGCAGGGGATTAGCACACCCAGGTTCCCGCCTTCACCTTCATCAGATTGCACCCGACCTTGATTTTCCTCCCCACAAGTGGTGTGCCCACATGGAGGTGGCTTCGTGCTTCTTCTTTAGGCTGAGTCTGAACAAAGAGCCAACTCTCGGTCACCAGGTGCTCACCGGCGAGCTCCCACCCTACCAGGCCTGGCTCCAGAGGGGTCCTCTGGTTTCCCTTTTTCGAGTGAGGTAACTTTAACTGTCTGGTGCCGCTCTGTCGAGGTCTTTGGATCACTCTTCGTCTGATTCCTCCCCTGATTTGCCGTGGGAGACCCTACCAAGGGCAAACACCCCAGACAATACAAATGACAGGATCATGGAGATACCCCACTATGTTAAGGTGATGATTCTTTGGTATAGTTAATTATTATACTTCAATTTTATTTATAATTAATTCAAATTCAAATTCAAATGAAATTATAATCAAAGAAATTGCATTTTCCAATAAGATGAATTAATAAAATAGGCAAATTTAAGTGTAGTAGAGATAGAGTAAATCTTGGATGGATTGGAGTGTTGTTTTTATAGCTTGGCAAGAACTTTGCTGATGAACACATACATAGCGCTGGGAGGTAACACAGGTGAACTCTCAGAAGACAACGTGGACAGGAACTCAAAGCAAACCATTCAACAATTGGGGTGCAGAGACGTTCCTTCCCAGTGGCATGTCTAGGATTACATCATCTGTTGTTGATAAGCATGTATAGTCTCAGTAGAGCAGAGTACACAAGAGAAGAACTGTTGGCACTGTCAAGGATTAGACGCGGAATTGAAGCTGTACCGTGGATGCAGAGCTGGAGCAAAAAGGCAAAAAGGCACAACAGTAGGTGGAGTCTTTTCTGCCCTCAGTGATTATGGGAAACGCTAAATCGGAAACGCTAAAGGCGCTTGTGTGGAACCAACGGCTATATAAACAGAGCAGTTTGATTCGTCTGCCTGAGTCCTGGCTGAACGACAACACACCAGACTCATGTGTGGACATATCCAGCTTCACACTCGGACGAGCGGATTGTGACCTGAGTACGGACAGTAAGCGGAAAGGCGGGGGCAGGTGGGCAGGTTATCCTGTTTTTTTAATCAGAGATGGGTTAACCTCCACAATTTGACCGTTAAGGAGAGGGTATGCTGTCCGGACACTGAACTGCTGTCAGCTGGTTTTCGTGCGTTCTATGCACCCAGAGAGTTCCCATATAGAGTTGACATCGTTGTTTACATTCCACCGAGGGCGGCACCTACAACGGCATGTCACATCATCCATGACGCTGTTGCTAGGATACAGACCCAGCATCATGAGGCATTCATTGCAATCACGGGGGATTTCAACCACGTCTCTCTATCCTCCTGCCTGACTGGCTTCATACGGTATGTGGACTGTCCAACATGTGGAGAAAGGACATTAGATCTGTTCTATGCTAACGTGAAGGAGGCTTACAGGGCAGTGTCTCTTCCACCACTGGGTATATTTGATCACAGCATGGTCTATCTACAACCCACATACAGACCTTGTGTACAAAGACTTCCCGTTACTACCAGATCTTTCAGGAAGTGGTCACCAGAGGCAAGTGATGCATTGAGAGACTGCTTTGATGTCACAAACTGGGCTGTACTGCTGGAGATAGAAGAAATGGACATTGACATGGACAGGAGGGTCAGCACCATCACTGACTACATTAACTTCTGTAGGGACACTGTGATTCCAGAATGGGGATGGAGGTGGAGGAGTGTACAAAATAACATTAAAAAGATACTATTTCAAGCTAAGGTGGAGTACAAGAAAAAGGTGGAGAGAGTAGCTGCAGTGAGAGGCTCATCTCACTGAGCTATAGGACTGAGAGGTTCAGGAGGTCGTTTGTCCCCACAGTTTTAACAGTGATTGCTGACTTTGATGTTTTTCTCAAATTTATTTATTTAGGTATTAATTTATAATTATCATGATTGTTGTTATTGTTCCAATATACAATCGTTGTAAACATTTTTTTTTTAAAGAACTAATTTTGAGCTACTTAACTAACTTTGAATTTCCCCCCTGGGGGATGAATAAAGTGTACTGACTAAGTCCTAAACGAAGTCTAGTACTGGTTGCTTATACGGAGGATTTAAGTTTAGACGTGTGCCCAGTGCGCTCGGAAGATATCAAAAGTTTCACAATTATCTTGCAGGTTTAATTTCCTTCATATATTATACAACAGCGATAACTTTAACTAATAATTTAAGCTTTCCCTTCCGTGGATGGTAGACTGCTTTGATGGTATTTCCTTGGCTTCTAGTTCTACAGTGAGGAACCTTGGAGTTATTTTTGACCAGAATTTATCATTTGACGCACATATAAAACTGGTTTCTAGGACTGCCTTCTTTCACCTTCGTAATATTGCTAAAATCAGCAACATCCTGTCTCAGGGTGATACAGAGAAACTAGTTCATCCATTTGTTACTTCAAGATTGGACTACTGTAATTCCTTATTATTGGGCTGTCCCACATATTCTCTGAAAAGCCTCCAGCTGATCCAAAATGCTGCAGCCAGAGTTCTGATGAGAACTAACAGGAGAGATCATGTTTCTCCAGTTTTAGCTTCTCTTCATTGGCTCCCTGTTAAATTCAGAATAGAATTTAAGATTCTTCTTCTCACATATAAAGTTCTTAATGACCGAGCTCCATCATATCTTAAAGATTTAATTGTAAGGTATTTTCCTAACAGAGCACTTCGCTCCCAAACTGCAGGTTTACTTGTTGTTCCCAGAGTTTCTAAAAGTAGAATGGGAGGTAGAGCCTTCAGTTATCAGGCCCCTCTCTTGTGGAATAAGCTGCCAGTAAATGTCCGGGAAGCAGACACCCTTTCCACTTTTAAGATTAGGCTTAAAACTTTCCTTTTCGATAAAGCTTATAGTTAGGGATGGCTCAGGTAATCCTGAAACATCCCATAGTTAAGCTGCTATAGGCTTAGACTGCTGGGGGACCTCATCTGTCACACCTTTCCTCACTTTGCTCTCTTTTTCCCCCTGTTTAATTTCAGAATTGATTTTATGTACATGTGACATTATTGTGGTTATTAACGTATGTTTCCCTGTTCCAACAGATATCCTTTGAATGGCGTTATGGTGTTTTTCCCCCCTCTTTTCCCTCTTTTCTGTCTTCTCAAACCCCAGCTGGTCGAGGCGGATGGCCACCCTTCCTGAGTCTGGTTCTGCCAGAGGTTTCTTCCTGTTAAAAGGGAGTCGTTCCTTTCCACAGTCGCCACAGGCACGCTCAGGACGGGAGATTGGACTGAAGACAAGTTTCGGTGCAATCTGTTGGTTTCCTTAGCTAGGATATTAATTTTTTGAATTGGCTCTATATGAATTAATTGGATTATGATTACAATGAATTGAATTCCAATTGGCTTGAATTGGACTATATTACTTAAGTGCCTTGAGATGACTATTGTTGTAATCTGGCGCTATATAAATAAAATGGAATTGAATTGAATTGAATAGACGCCATGGTGTGGGATATACCATACCTTTGCTGTTGCAAGAAAGTTCCTGTACTCTTCATGAAATCTGTCTTTCTGAAGTCTCCTTTTCAGATCACAAACACGTTGCATGGCAACACAGAGGTTGTTAGGCATTGAAACATCTTTTCCTATGAAACATGTAGTTTCTGTTCTGAAGCTGAGCAGAGCTTTGCATTATCTCCATAAATTTCTTTTCTTCCCTTGACATTTCTTCCTGTTCCGCAGAAGCTCTCTCATTTAAGTCGCAGTTGTACTGGCTGGTTAATAGTTCTTCAATTCTGTCAATGGCGATTCTGTTGGCATAAACTGGGTGGTCACTGCCACAGTCGCTACTTCCCTGTAACGGACCATTCATTACCCACACCAGTAAGGTTCTGATGACTATCAATCACCTCCCAAGGCTCCATCATCTTGGAGGCATTTGTGCCAATTAAGAGGTCAACATCAGCGTTTATGTGGGGAATCTTTACATCCTCTAAATAAGGCCACTTTCTCAGCTCCCTTTCGCTGATTATGTTGGCTGCAGAGACAGGCATCTCTTTCTGGGTACACACTTTGGGAAGTGGACAGAAGGACTCATCAGAAAATCCTGAAATCTCCAGACTGCGAACAATGGAGCTTTCTATTGCATTAATATGGCCCAAGATGCAGATATGTATCTTAAATTTGTGTCCTTCTATGTTCAACTTCTCTATGAGCTTCCTGGTGCAAAATGTTCCTGTACTCCCTGGGTCCAGAAAAGCACAAGTTTCAATAAGCTTTCCTTTTGAGCACTTCACCTTGACAGGTAAAATGGGAAGAATTCTATTGCAGTGGCCAGCCCCTGTAAGACCACAAGCAGAGGACGTTGTACAGCAGTAAGATGTCTTTGACTGCACAGTAACTTTCTGCACACTATCCTTCTGATCCTTCTGAGTAACCCTTTCCTTCTCTCCAATGTGCAAAGAACTGGGATGCATTCGGTTGCACTGTTTACAAGTGATGTGCCTGTCGCAATTCTTGCTCAAGTGTCCTGGGCAACTGAAACACAGACCTTTCTTCTTTAGATAGTCCCGTTTCTTCCTGTGTGTCTTTCTTCCCAGTTTAAAACATTGTTCCAAAACATGACCACCAGCATCACAATAAAGGTAGGAAATAGAATCATTCTTAAAGGATGTCACCTTCTTGTCATCATCTGGTTTGCTGTATCCATCCTCATTCTTGCGAGTGTCCGCTTTGCATCTATCCTCAATGACCACCTGTGTTGCAAAGCTGTTTCTTCTCAGCTGTGGTTTCACCTGTGACAGTTTCACCTGTAACTTGCTTGCTTTTGTAGCTCCTTTGATAACAGGTGAAGTGCCCTGTATGTCACCAAAGACTGGATCTGAAGTGATTCTGACCTAGTGCTCGATAAACTTATCTGATATATCTGAGAACCATGCTCTTCAACTTGTTTTCTTCAGTATCTCACATGCCTTTGCTCTCCACTTGTCTCTGAGTTTTTACGGAACCTTCTGACTTAGAATATACTTAGAAGATATGTTTGCTGGCATATCCAAGTACTGAGGATCATCCAGAGCATTGGAACACTCACAAAGGAAAAGTCCATAAGCTTTGAGCGCTTTGGTGTCTTCAGCTTTGATACTTGGCCATCCTGTGACCTTCTCCATGTAGGCCGCTGTTATCTTGAACTCATCTCCAAAGTGCTCTTTGAGCAACTTTTTGCTGTCATATTAAGTAGACAGCAACATATTGTAGATATCTACTGTCTGATTTTGGCCTTGCAGGGGTTGCAACATTTGTTGGCCTAGAGTAGGTTGAAAGCTTTGACTGAAGGTTGTCTTTGATTGTAACTGAGGGGGTTGAGAGCCTTGACTTTGGCTTTGGTTGTGATGTAAAATTTGTGTTTTTTCCCCCAAAATTTGGCATGATAGTTGGCGTTACCAATAGTGAAGTATTGCTTTGTAGTGGTAAAGATGCATGCTGCTGTGAGGACGAAGCCACAAATATTGAAACCTGTGGATTGAGAGAGGTGAGCGGGAGCTTAGATCTCGCCCCTTTTCTGATGTAGGAAGCAATTTCATCTGATTAACTTGAATGGACGCTGCTACCTAACTGTAGCACTGCTAGATTAGCAGAAGTGGCAGCTATATCGGTAGGCACATTCCCACTGTAGGAACCTTTTGCAGTTCCTATAACCTTTTCAGGATTAGAGCCGTTTTTTCGCGCATTCGGACATACAGGAACTCGGGACCACGGCTTTCAGTTCCTGGAACCATTTTAGCTCCTTCTCTGAGGCAGGGTCTTTTCTGGGTTCCATAGGAACATATATGTGTTTGGAGGTTGGTAGCTCCGCCCCATCTCCTTTGTCTGCAGCGCTCTGCTCTCCTTTGTTCCTTCATGAAATGAAGAAGTATCGCCTGCTGCTCGATTCTCCGTCTCCTGACTCTCGCTGTGTCCTCTTCCAGCCTCGATCTAAGATGCCTGATGTGATCGTCCATGATTAATATTACTGCCATGCAGACCATGAACACGGTGGCCTCTTCGCTCTCCATGTTAGCTTCTTGGTGGTGTTGTTTTGTTTTCTTCTCTCCTTACTTTTCATGGGTTTTGTTGTTGTGTGTGGTGCTAAAGTAACACGTCTGTCGCAGACAGTTGCATCACATCAGTCCCTGTCAAGGTCCCTGACTCATGCGTGAATGCAAAATGAAACAGTTCCCCTGGGGAAGGGCAGTTCTTATAATGAAATTTGAGGTGGACAGTTCTTAGAACTGCGTTCTTGCGGCTGGTGTCCAGCTCAAGTTGCTCCTCCAAGTTTAAGATGAGCTCCTGCTCCTCCAATGCATGCTAATCCTTTAAAGCAGCAGCTTGAGCCAAGAGCATGGCCTGTTCTGCCTCTGCGATGCATCTGGCTGAAGAAGTGGAGGATCTGCTACTTGACGATATGCTACTTGAGCCATGATGCATTGACTGCATGTTTGAAATGCTGTCTTGGGGTCAAATCTGATCCTCCTCTCCTGTCAACCTCATTTATATGCTCTTTATCAACCATCCATTCAGCAATATATTGTTTTACTTTCGACAATTTACCAAACTCAGACTTTCTTTCATTTTCTAAAATGATCATTTTTTCCAGCCAAGTTTTGGGTGTTAATTTAACCTCACGTTTTTACCATGGCCATTCATAAAATCAGCGCTGATCAACACATACCCCAATTGATCATTGGCCGGCTTATATGAATGGTGTCCAGGTGTCATGATGCTGGTATTTTGCTGGCCCTGCAGCTTACTCCGGTAAAGCTCCAATTAGCAATCCACAACTTCAAACATTTGCGCACATCACATCCGAGGTTTTAAAACAAACACGTGAATCCACAATGTCACAGGTCCGCTTCCTCTTGATCAACGGTAATCTCAATCAAAGCAGTTTTCGACCTAAAAATTGTACTGACTAAGCCCTAAACGAAGTCTAGTACTGGTTGCTTATACGGAGGATTTAAGTTTAGACGTGCGCCCAGTGTGCTCCGAACATATCAAAATGGTAAGTTTCGTTTCACAATTATCTCACAGGTTTAATTTCCTTCATATATCATACAACAGCGATAACTTTAACTCATAATACATGTAGCTAAAACAAAAATCTGAATTGCTCACTACATCAAAACCACATAAGCACATACTAGGCACAGTCGAAAACTGTATGCTTCCAGAATCAGCAGAATCAGAATCAGAATATGGCTCATACATAAAGTATTTTTCTATTCTATTTCTATTCTTCTTCTCGTCTTGAAACTGAGGTGTTAGCTGTTCCAGCAGCCATGTTTCAGTGAAAAAAAATAACAATGTGTTCCTGATATTCCTACTGAGCCCTTAGTGTTCTAAGCTTAGCTGTATCTGCCAGAGATTTCAGTATTCCAATTATGTTCAAGAGCAGAAATGGTCTCAACTTCTTTTTTCTTTCTTTTCTGTTTTTTTTTTCTGCTCTGCATCTCCAAGACATCACCTTTTCAACTCATCTAGATTTTACATCTTATTCCAGCTTTTGAAAGCTCAATCAGTTGCTCTCACATGCAAACAACTTTATGGTTGCCATGGTGATGCATTATAAGAGATGTAAAAACAGTGCCAGAGTTACTAGCAGAAATCACATCAGCAGGCCAGCATCCAAACCAGCACAGAAAAATATTACAAAAATGTGTGTTCAGAGAAAAAAAGCTTAGTAGATGCAAAGAAAGTCTGAATATGTCTGGAGCTACTGCAGCAGGCTGCTACAAGAGTGTGGTGTGTTAGAGTTTTTAGTTGTTATCTCATGATGCACATCCCATGTGCTATAATTACACTCTTGTGCTACACCATAAATGTGTGCCATATATGAATCATATGCTATATTAGTTCCAATCATGTGATATGAAATGTTTGTGTGTGTATAGACAAAGGGAGATGCCTCAGGACAGAGTGTATGGAAGCGAATCGTGACCATAATCAAAATTAAAATGCATTTGCAGAAATGATTCTCCATTTTAAGAATGTGGCTGCATTATTGGACTCATAAATATAATTAGTAATTAATCCTTCCATTTGCATTTGCATTTTCTTCTTCAAGACTGCACATTATTGCTTTTTCGTTTTCATGTCCTGCCCGCAAAGTACTGCCCATGATTCAAAAACGAAAAAGCAATCTGAGCGGCGCAGCAGAGTGACGTCAGCTCTTCTTCAGCTCCCTGCTGACCGAGCTACCCATCTTGTTCGGTAGGGGGCGGTGTGCACATCTGCATTGCATTACATTGCAAATGTGCCGGGAAATTGATTGAATTGCCGGGTCTTTAGAGGATGCATCACAGATCATGGCGCTCCCTCAAATTGTGCAAACACTGTTAGAATTAGCTGAGCAGGTAGAATCTAATAATATATCTGGGTCTGATGCCCATGGCCGAGTAGAACAAGTCAGGGAGCTTGGCTGCATACTCTGCCGTCACAGATTTACACATTAATGAGGTTGCCATATTAAACCTCTGTTCAGTCCTGGAACAGCTGGATGCTGTGGAGCCTCAAATGGGACGAGGACAACCAACCATCAACATCCCGTTCGAGTCCATTGAAAGCTATTTATTAAATGGTTTAAAAATAAAGGAAATAGTGGAGCTGCTCGGCGTAGACCACCAGACAATCTGTCGGAGGATGCAAAGCAACGGATTGATGTAGCAGACTCCTTATTACTATTATTTTTGAAGGGACCGTGTCCACAACTAAACTTAATTGTTGCCATTTGATGCTTTGTGCCAAAATTATAACCTGGTCACTGTTGATGTGACTGTCACTAAAAATAACTTTTATAACGTAGATCAGCAGCTCCCAAACTAAACGATCAGCGGCTCTCCCTTCTATGTCCCAACCGGGTTGATGCACCCTCAATACCCCAGACATTAAAGAACTGGGCGGGCGGTTACGTCCGCTCTTCATTCACGGAACGGGGGGTTTGTGTCCTTACGTACTTCATAAGGTCTAGCTGGAGCCACAGACGACACCAGATTGTCTTACTGCCTTCGTGGTAAATCTGGTCTACGTTAAATCCTTGTGTCAAAGATATTCGTTGCTCCTTACCTTCTGCCTTCTATTTCACTTTATTCTACGTTGAGATCTTCAGTCCTGGAATCCTGTTGGATTAATATTCCATTGCCGATTCACTATTCAACTCCGGATCTGCTACCTTCTGCCTTGACATGCCTGCTCACAGTGCCTGCGCCTCAGAACAGCTTCACAGCAATCTACAACTCCTGGTACCCCTCCTGGAAATATGTAAGCGTCTCTGTCTATTTCACATTACGGATTCTCCTTGGACTCAACTGACAAACACTCTCGTTTTAGTGAACCACCGTGCCAGAATCTCCCGGAACCTCCTTACCATCTAAACACTATAAATAAACTATTCTCCGTCTTACCCTGTCACAGTCTGCTCTTGGGTTCTACTTTGTTTGTGTGCGTGGCTACCAGCCGCCATGACAGTAGTTATACATGTGCACTGTTAAATACTGAGTTTAAACATTTTGTATATATTAAGGTATTTAAACAATTCTTCTTGGAGGTCTACATCTTTATAAAAAACATGCCCATGATGTTAAATCACAAGAGTAGTACACAGTGTTCAGTGTAGCAAAGAGAGTGAAAAGACAGGTGTTATGCTGAAAACGCAGCTTGTCCTCAAGGCAGCGGGTTGTCTGAAATACAAAAAGCAATTGTTCAACTGGAAAGGATTCAATGACAAAATGTTGCAAAAATAATTTTTCAAAAAATAATATCAAAACCTACTTTGAAATTTGTGTACATTGTCTTTACTATGTAAGCTGTTAGTATTAGCTAGTGCTAAAAGAATAAATAAATAAACCATGATGACTTATATCTCAGAAACTTCCATTTCCCTGGTCTGAATTTCCCTGGTATCCTTTGTTACGTGGCGGTGAATGAATGGAATCACTGGCACAAAGCATGTCATACCCCGGTACGATAGGTGGCGCTGTACCCATTTCAGCTATCGCTAATAGAGCCACTTCCGGTTGACGTCTTCACCACCAACAACAGCAAAACTCAGGCATTTGAGAAAGATGGCGAACGAAGAGCAAGATGAAGCTGCATCCCTCTACATTTGTGATGAGCATGGTTATGGCACAAATGCGAAGCACAACGGCGCATTCTCCATCGCGTTGTTTGTTTCTTTGTGATGGCGGCGACAACAACAGTAATATCGTCTCCTTCGACTTCTGGGTGACTATCGTGGGAAAAAATCTCGAGCATTTGCAGAACGCTTAATCCGATCCACTGTCGTCTACATGCACGTTTAGTATACATTTGGATTGAGTTATCTCGGGGTCTTAATTCGATTGTGAGTAACCTGATCCGATCCGTTTTTTTTTTTTAGATTAAGGTGTCCACATGAACTGAATAACTCAGTTTTATTTTAATTTAGCCATTAATCCGATCCGATGGCACTCATGTATCCCCTCTGACTGAGACACAAAATGCTCTCTATTGTTGCTCTGTGGAAGTTCACAAGCAGATGAGAGGAGAGTCCAGCCTGCTTCAGCTTCCTGAGCAAGAAGAACCATTGTTGGGCCTTCTTCACCAGGAGCTTCACCATCTCCTGCTTTCACCTGCTCCGTGTGTCAGATGTTTAGTTACTCCTCTGCCTCCTTTAGTGGTAATGGTACATGTAACAAATGTTGTCTTTTTGTAGTTTTGGAGGCAAGGTTATCTGAATTGGAAGCTCGGCTCTGCACTGTTGAAAACCACCCGATAGTGAGCCAGGCCCCTTTAGCCAGAGTGGAGCCAGTTAGCGTAGCTCGCTCCATTAGTTGTCCCCTAGCAGATCCCGAGCAGCCGGTACGTCAGAGTGGCTGGGTGACTGTCAGGAAGAGGAGTCATAGCCCTAAAGTCAAGCCCATGGTTCACCATCAACCTGTCCACATTTCAAATAGATTTTCCCCACTCAGCCACACACCCGCTGAGGACAAAACCCTGGTAATTGGCAGCTCTATAGTCAGAAACGTGGCATTAGCGACACCAGCGACCATAGTCAAATGCATTCCAGGGGCCAGAGCGGGCGACATAGAATCCTCTTTAAGACTACTAGCTAAGCATAAGCGTAAATAAAGTATTCACGTCTGACCAGTGATGACATGTTTAGCCGCATGTTCTCCTTCAATCACTGGTTGTCTAGATGGTGTCCAGCAAACAACGTGGGCTACATAGATAATTGGCAATCTTTCTGGAGAAAACCTGGTCTGATGAGGAGAGACGGCATCCATCCCACTTTGGAAGGAGCTCTTCTCATTTCTAGAAATATGGACGAATTTATTAGTCATCCAAAAACATGACGACCCAGGGTTGAGACCAGGATGCAGAGTTGTAGTCTTACACACTTCTCTGTGGCTTCCCACATGATGCTGCCCCCCCCTCAATCAAAAAACACAAAAGGAGCAAATCCTCTTGTGCAAAAAAAATTTAAAACAAAAACTTTAACTGAACAAAAACATCAAACTATTAAATGTGGTTTGCTGAATATTAGATCTCTCCTTTGGAAGTCTCTGTTAGTGAATGATTTGATCTGTGATCATCATATTGATATATTTTGTCTTACAGAAACCTGGCTGCAGCAGGAGGATCATGTTAGCATTAATGAATCAACTCCCTCTGACTATTTAAATGTTCACGTTCCTCCAACCACAGGCAGAGGAGGAGGAGTGGCAGCTATCTTCAGATCAGGGTTACTAATCAGTCCTAGACCCAAGATTAGTTTTAGCTCTTTTGAATCTCTGATTCTCAGTTTTTCCCACCCAAAGTGGAAATCACAAAAACCTCTTGTGTTTGTTGTTGTGTATCGTCCACCTGGCCCTTATTCTGAGTTTCTGTCTGAATTCTCAGAGTTTTTATCCCAGTTAGTGCTGAGTACAGATAAAGTCATTGTAGTGGGTGACTTTAATATTCACGTAGATGTTGAAAATGACAGCCTAAATATTAACTTTAATTCTATATTAGACTCTTGGATTTTCTCAAAGTGTTCACAGACCTACTCACTGCCTTAATCATACCCTTGACCTTGTGCTGACTTATGGCATTGAGAGTGAACAGTTAACAGTGTTCCCCCATAACCCCGTCTTGTCTGACCATTTTTTAATAACTTTTTAATTTACATTACTTGACTATATGGCTTCTGAGAAGAATTCTACATATAGAAGGTGTCTGTCAGAGAATGCTGTAACCAGTTTTAAAGAGTTGATTTCATCATCCTTTTCTTCACTGCCATGTGCTGATATGACAGAGGACGGCTACCTAAATTTTACTCCAGTAGAACTTGACTCTCTTGTTGACAGCACTATAGCTTCAATGCGTACAACACTGGACAATGTTGCCCCTCTGAAAAGGAAGGTAGTCAGTCATAAGAGGTTGGCTCCTTGGTATAATTCACAGCTGCTTTAAAGCAGACTGCAAGAAAGCTGGAGAGACAGCGGCGTTCCTCTAATTAAGAAGAGTCTCAATTAGTATGGAAAGATAGTTTAATAACGTATAAGAAAGCACTTCGTAAAGCTGGAACTGCTTATTATTCATTATTGATAGAAGAGAATAAGAATAATCCCAGGTTTCTTTTCAGCACTGTTGCCAGGCTGACAAAGAGTCCGAGCTCTGTTGAGCCATGTATTCCTTTAACTCTCAGCAGTGATGATTTCATGAGATTCTTTATCAATAAAATTGTTTCTATCAGAGAGAAGATTAATGGAATCCTTCCCACTATCATCACTGATGTATCATCAAGTAGAGCAGCTTTAGAAGTATCTTTAGAACCTGATTTGTATTTAGACGCTTCTGCCCAGTTGATCTCTCTGAGCTAACAACAGCAATAGTCTCTTCTAAACCATCAACTTGTATGTTAGACCCAATCCCAACCAGACTGTTCAAGGAGGTTTTCCCCTTAATTGACACTTCCATATTGGATTTGATCAATCTGTCTTTGTTGAGAGGACATGTACCTCAGACTTTTAAGGTTTCTGTAATTAAACCTTTACTTAAAAAACCTACTCTTGATTCAGAAGTGTTGGCTAATTATCGACCTATATCCAATCTCCCTTTGTTGTCTAAAGTTCTTGAAAAAATAGTTGCAGCTCAACTTTGTGATCATTTACATAGACATAATCTGTTTGAAGAGTTTCAGTCAGGATTCAGAGTGCATAATAGCACAGAAACAGCACTGGTTACCAGTTACCAATGATCTCCTCTTAGCCTCTGATCGCGGACTTGTTTCTGTACTTGTCCTGTTGGATCTCAGTGCTGCATTTGATACAGTCGATCATAACATTCTGTTACAGAGACTTGAACATGTTACTGGGATTAAAGGAGCTACATTAGGCTGGTTTAAGTCATAGTTATCTGATATATTCCAGTTTGTTATTGTAAATTAAGAATCTTCCTCGCACACTAGAGTAAGTCATGGAGTTCCTCAGGGTTCTGCGCTTGGATTATTTTTACTACATACATGCTTCCATTAGGTAACATTATTAGACAGCATGGCATAAATTTCCATTGTTATGCTGATGATACTCAACTGTACTTATCTATGAAACCAGATGAAACCAATAGGTTGGTCAGACTACAAGCCTGTCTTAAATACATAAAGACCTGGATGAGTCAGAAGTGTCTGCTTTTAAATTCAGACAAAACTGAAGTTGTTCTGTTTGGAGCTGAGCGCTTCAGGGAGAAATTGTCTTGTTATATAGTTACTCTAGATGGTATTTCCTTGGCTACTAGTTCTACAGTGAGGAACCTTGGAATTATTTTTTACCAGTATTTATCAATTGACGCACATATAAAACTGGTTTCTAGGACTGCCTTCTTTCACCTTCATAATATTGCCAAAATCAGCAACATCCTGTCTCAGAGCAATGCTGAGAAACTAGTTCATGCATTTGTTGCTTCAAGATTAGACTACTGTAATTCTTTATTTTTGGGCTGTCCCACATATTCTCTGAAAAGCTTCCAGCTGATCCAAAATGCTGCAGCCAGAGTTCTGATGAGAACTAACAGGAGAGATCATGTTTCTCCAGTTTTAGCTTCTCTTCATTGGCTCCCTGTTAAATTCAGAAAAGAATTTAAGATTCCTCTCCTCACATATAAAGCTCTTAATGACCGAGCTCTATCATATCTTAAAAATCTCATTGTTAGATATTTTCCCAACAGAGTACTTCGCTCCCAAACTGCAGGTTTACTTGTTGTTCCCAGAGTTTCTAAAAGTAGAATGGGAGGTAGAGCCTTCAGTTATCAGGCCCCTCTCTTGTGGAACCAGCTGCCAGTAAATGTCCGGGAAGCAGACACCCTTTCCACTTTTAAGATTAGGCTTAAAACTTTCCTTTTTGATAAAGCTTATAGTTAGGGATGGCTCAGGTGATGCTGAAACATCCCATAGTTAAGCTGCTATAGGCTTAGACTGCTGGGGGACCTCATCTGTCACACCTTTCCTCACTTTGCTCTCTTTTTCCCCCTGTTTAATTTCTCAAATGATATTATGTACATGTGACATTATTGTGGTTATTAACTTGTGTTTCCCTGTTCCAACAGGTATCCTTTGAATTGTGTTATGGTGTTTTTTCCCCCTCTTTTCTGTCTTCTCAAACCCCAGTTGGTCGAGGCGGATGGCCACCCTTCCTGAGTCTGGTTCTGCCAGAGGTTTCTTCCTGTTAAAAGGGAGTCGTTCCTTTCCACAGTCGCCTCATTGGACTGAAGACAAGTTTCGGTGCAATCTGTTGGTTTCCTTCGCTAGGATATTGTTTTTGAATTGACTCTATATGAATGAATTGGATTATTTCAAAATTAATTAATTGGATTTCATTGGATTATGATTACAATGAATTGAATTCCAATTGGCTTGAATTTGACTATATTATTATTGACTATATAAGTGCTTTGAGATAACATTTGTTTTTTCGTGCTCTATAAATAAAATTGAATTGAATTGAATTGAATTGTATGCCGCTGGAAAATTGCAATAAACCTGGTCTAGTGTGTTATTGTCTTTGGTCCGAAAGTTGATGAACTTGTGGAATTTGGGGAGCAAAGCTTTTAATTCCACATGGTTGAAGTCCCAGCCACAATCACTGCAGCCTCTGGATTTGCATTCATATTACTGTTTATCAGGCTGTACAGCTCCTCCAGCTCTAACTAAGCATTAGCTTGCAGGTTATGTAGGCCGCTACGATCATAACAGAGCTGAGTTCTCTAACCAGTTTGGGAACAGCTGCAACAGGCTAGTATGTATGTGGAATTTGTTTAAATCCCAAAGATGAAAATTCCTCCAGCATACTTTAGTATATGATTCTGTTGAACAAAGGGATTTGGGACTGTCTCCTTCGGTATCCAAGCGAATAAGCTGACTTGTTTGTGGTTAGCAGCAAGCATACTGACATGGCTGCACAGCAAAGCTAAGTACCAGGAATTCCTGTTTGCATCAAACAAAAAGTCTTGATTTCCAAGATAACTGAAAATATAGTGAAGAACCAGGGGAACCTAACTGTCCAATTTGGATTTTAATTTTCATGGGACACCACCACAAAAACTGGAGAACTCATGGTGAAGATTAATCATCTCCCTAAGAAATTGTAGCAGCTTCTCCAGGAGTACTTTTTTAACTTCACTTCTGTCACTGTCAAAGCCCACTGGCAGTGGCTGAAAGTTAGCATTGCATTATTGTCATGAATTTGTTTGCCACCCAGGTCAGATTCAGGTCATCAGGACTTCTTTGCTTCACAATAAAATGGTAAAATGCATCACCATGTAGGCGTGGAGCAACTAAATGCCTCTGTCTGAAGAAATGTGAGCAGCAGCTCAGTCAGGCTAGCAAAGGATAGCGAAAGCAGACCAAGCAGTGAGTGGGCTTTATGCACTAGGGCAGGTATCGGCAACCTTAAACACTCAAAGAGCTATTTGGACTTTTTGGACTAGCTATTTTTTTACCTTTATGCTATGTATAAGAAAACTATACAGTGTACATTTATGAACTCAATCAACTGCTACAGAGAAAACAAAATTTAACTGTGAAAATAGACGCTGGGTTGAAGGCTGCTTTCAAAATAAAATAAAATATTCAATATCTACTTGAGTCCTCCTCCTATTTATAAAATAAAAAGCTGAACTTAAATGATCCACTTTCAGCAAATCCAGCCGGATATTTTTCAGCAAAGGCTTAGTGTTTATTCTAGAAATTTCTTGCAAAATTTGACTTGTAGTTTGCCAATTTCTCCACACATATTAAGCAGACTGGTAAACCAGACTCGTCAGCAGTGAAAGCAAATTAATCTGCCCACGTAGCATTAAACGTTTTGTTTTCTTCAGGAACTTTTGTTTTCTTGGATTTATTCATATTTGTCCAACCAGGGGGTGAAAACCTCAATAAATGGCATGCCAGCGGATGTTGCACATTGGTGACACATATTTTGAGCAACAAAAAATTTGAGTCACTGACAGGCAGTTTTGTTGCACATTGCGTAACAAATGGAGCAAAAGTGTTAAATATGCTATTGTGCTTCAGCTAAAAAAAAAAACAAAAAACAGGTAGATAGACACAAATAACTACATTTTTGTGCAGTGCAGTGCAAAACTAGCTAAAAAGAGGTATGGACATTTTTTTTTCATAGAGCACCAAAATACCTCACAGACACAGTGGTAATAAGAAAGTTACATCATGTGTTGTTTTAGTCATCATCAGATAAAGAACAAAGAAGTCAGTTTAACCAGTTTTTTTTATATCCAGATGTATGCATGTGCAAAACAAGTGTTCTGTCTTCAGGTTCTATTTTTTCAGCATAGCTCTGTCTCTATAAGGGTCACTTGGAGCTTCTGGCACTTGGCTGACGATATATAGATATATAGTATATAGTATATATGGTAAATACCATTAGACCATCTTAGTGTGGAACAAAACAATCAGGTCTGGTTATTCCATACATACTATCAATGTCAGATGCTATGACAACTGATCTGTGGTTACCAGCTTCTTTCACATACTGAGGCTGGGATTGATACATGAGCATAGCATCATGTGTGAAAGTACAGAGATGGAATGGGAGGGTAGCGGTCAAATCACCATTGATATGTCTCTAAGCTAGCAATGGGAAAGGGGCAGTGCTTGTATATCCCTTTTCTAGTCCTGCACTACATGCTGCTTTCACCCATTCACACACTCATACAGACTTTAGACTTTAGTCTACAAAGTTTTACAGGCTATACTGTGTTTTTTTTCTCTATCATACACAATTATACACTAACAGACGCATTGCTAAGTTCAGTGTTGCCCGAGGATACTTCGACATGTGGCCCAGGGAAGCTGTGAGTACAAACACAGACCTTTCAATTGACAGACGACTACTCTTCTTCCTCCTCCTTCCGCCCCAAGTAAGTAATGAAATAAAATTAAATGAAACAATACTGTATGCTGATGAAGATTCTCAGTCATCCAGGTCACAAGAGATTGAATAACATTACTGTCCTCAGAGTCCCTTTTTCTTCAGATGTAGGTGCACTGCTGAGTCTGGACCTGAAGAGGTGGCTCTCCTATGTTGTGCCATGCGCTTGTGGAACTGTTGTTCGGTCTCTCCTATATAGAGGTCCGCACACTCCTCGCTGCACTGTACTGCATACACGACACCACTCAGTTTGTGTTTGGGTGAAGCAGTCTCTGTCTGATGGTGTTCTTGGGTTTGAAGTGCACTGGACTGTCATGTTTGGATCATTCTAAGTTTCTGTGAGACTTCTGCCACATATGGAATTACAGTATGTTTGCATTTCTTCTTCTTAGCTTCTCTATCAGTGTGGTTTGGTCCATTTGTCTTTGGTGAGTTAACAAAGGGGTATTCACAGGTTTACAGAGCTTTCTTGACGTGTCAATTTTCCTTTTTGTTTTCCATCAGCCTTAGAAGGTCCGCCCTCAGCCCGGTGGTGTTGACAGCCTCTTTGTGTTCTAGTGGATGATGTGAGTGGAAAAGAAGGTGCTGGTCAGTATGTGTGGGTTTCCTTTAATCTCCGTGTTAAGACTTCTGTCCTCTTCAATGTGCACAGCATAGTCCAGAAAGGGCAGCTTGTGGTCTTTTGCAGCTTCCCTTGTGAATGTTGCTGTCCACCAAGTTGATGTACTCCATGAAAGCCTCCACAGCTTGAGTTTTAATCTTGACCCAGGTGTCGTCCACATATCTGAACTAGTGGCTTGGTGTTGTTCCTTTGTATGAGCTCAGTGCTTTGCTTTCCACTTCCTCCATATAAAGATTAGCCACAATGGGGGACACTTGAGATCCCATGGCAGAGCCGTACTTCTGTCTGTAGAAACAGTCATTATATTTTAAATAGGTGGTGGAGAGGCAGAGGTTCAACAGGACACGGATCTGATCAGAAGTGAAGTTGGATCTGTCGTTCAGTGAGTCATTTTATTCCAGCCGTTCCCTGACAGTCTCCACTGCTGCTGAAATTGGTATGCAGGTAAAAAGTGAGATCACATCAAAGGACAGAATGGTTTAATTTAGGGACAGTTTCAGATGTTGGATCTTCTTCGCAAAGTCTGTGGGGTTCTGTACATGATGCAGAGTGTTTCCTACCAGGGTTGCTAAGATAGAGGCACTGTGTTTAGCAGTGTTATAGGTGACCGACTTAATGCTTAATGCTTAATGACTTAATGGGTCTGAGTGGGACTCCCTCTTTGTGTATTTTGGAAAGTCCATAGATACAGGGTGTGGTGTACCCAGGGTCAAATCTGTGGTAGAAAGAGCGGTCAATAACTTTGTCCTTTTCCAGGTCTTGAATATAATCTGTGACTTTCTTCCAAGAGTTATTTGTGGGGTCTTTCTTCAGGTTTTTGTAGGTGGTGTTATCACTTAGCAATGTTGTTATTTTTCTGTGATAATCGGCTGTGTTCAGAACCACAGTGCATCTTCCCTTGTCTGCTGGCAAAATGGTTGTTTTGGTTCCTGCTGAGGGATGTCACTGCCTGCCTTTCCTGGGGTGTGAATTTGGAGGGAGGAGTTTTAACGCTGAAGAGGGCTCTTTCATATGTAGCTGTTCTGCTTCTGCCTTAGAAATCAGTATGCTTTGTTATTGCTTATCAAAGATTATTGTAGATTCAGTAACTGTATTGAGGTATCACCACTGGCAGTTGTTGTAGGGAATTGGCGAAGTGAGTCCTTTAGCTAACACACCCATTTCTGGTTGGGTGAGTTCCCTATCTGATAAGTTCTTCACCCAGTGGTTTTGAATGTCCTGTCTGTAGTGTCACTGTCTTTGTTTGATAGAAGCAGATGTGGTCAGGGAAACGTCGGCTCTTCGCTGTAGGGTTTGGAATTTCTATCTTGTAGAATAAGCTTCTAGTTTAGGTTTTGGAGGCAGACACCCTTTAAGCAGTGTCAAAGATTAGGCTTAAAAGTTTCCTTTTTGATAAAGTTCATAGGCTGGTTTAAGTGACCATAAACCATCTTTTAAGTCATGTTTCAATAGCCTTCGACTGCCATTCTTGTTGTCATTAACTTAACTTAACTTTTTGTTTTTTGAGCCTCTGTCCTGCACTCTTCCTGTCCAAATGGATTACATTGAATTGGTTTATGATTAGATTTTATTGGATTTATATAGAATTATTATTATTATTTTGTTTTTAGTTTAAAGTGCCTTGAGATTACATATGTTGTGAATTGGGACTTTATAAATAAACCGGTGTGATTATTATTATTTTTTTTGTAGCTGCAGTTTCTGGTGTTTCATTCATATGTTCAGCAATCATCATACACTTACATTATCTGGACCAGTGATCTCCCAGTTACCTGATCAGGACAAATCACTGCACATGTACGTTGCCTGGATCCCTCACTTTACAGTTATGACATATATGGGTTTCCTAATGTTGAGAAAGCTCCTTGTGTGACGTAGGAGCTAAAAAATAAGGGCTGCAATTTCAGCAAAGTGGACACAAAAAAGGGTGGACTGCCTGAAATACTTATTAAAAAGTGCAAGAACTAAATAGTTGGCAGCACTAATATGCTACTTACCAATTAGTGATCCACTCACTTTGACAAAACACGAATCAGCAAAAAAACAACAACTGGAGAAATAATTAAAATGAATAATAATAAGGTGCCATCCTGCAAAGCAGTAGGGTCTCAAAAGGCTTGAGGTACCTGAGATGGCTCAGCTTCTGCTTGGGTAGTCTGAACAACCTGCATTGCTGGAGCAGGTGGAGGGCGAGTCTGTGGATACACAGGTCTCTGACTGGAAGCCTGCTGAGCACACACAAGCACAAACACAGAATCCAACTTTAAATTGTACAGTTAAATTGAATGATTCCTGTTGTCTTAATAGTCATCAAATCAATTACTTAAAATCTGTTTATTTACAACATCAAAAGACAAAAAATGGTTGACCACATAATATGTTCCTCTCAATAAAAATATTATATTACCGTTCCAAGTTTCATTACCATTCTAACCCCAAACCTGATCACCCAAATGCCACTATCACTAATGTCTGTCTATGTTCAATCTTATCTGATTTATGTACCTCAAACTGATGTACAACACCCAGGTTGTACCACCCACCTCATTATTTCCCGTGTATTCATCCTATTTTTTAGGAAAGGTCATGTCGCTATCTCCTATCATAACCTTTGCAGCTGAGTCAATTCTCCTGATAAATCAATAGCTCTACTATAAACTTTACAATCAAGTCAACTGATAATCTGCCTTTCATATTTGTAAACAGCTATTTTGCTACCTTTTTTTAATCTGTCCATTTTGTGTGTCTATATGTCGGTTTTATAACAAAAATGGGACACAACATGGATAACAAACACGTAATAACTTTAAATTTTTAACCGCAAAATGTATTTATACATTTGTATATATAAGAAATAAACACTGGCCTTATTGAAAAGAAAAATATTTTAAAAAGGGGTCTGCAAATAAAAACATTTGACATACAAAATGTTCTTGAATATATTATAGAAAAAAGTGACAAAATCGTTATTGTTGATTGTGACAGCATGTTTGAGGGTTTTTTTTTTTAAAGGAGAAAAAATGCACAAGGACCAGTTGACACCTTGGGAGCTACCCATTTAAAAAACTACTGGAAGGTAGTATAATTTGTAATTGAAGGTAGTATAAATTGTAATGTATCGCTGTTGTCCATAATGGGTAATAATCAGCACCCTCGCCATCACACCGTGCTCAGACAGCGGAGCACCTTCTCAGACAGCGGAGCACCTTCTCACACAGGCTGCTTCAGCTCCGCTGTCGAAGGGACAGATACAGGAAATCATTCCTGCCACATGTCATCACACTGTTTAATAAAAGCTAAAAGCACTGCTCATTATCCTCTATCTGCACTTTAGCTATATTTTCTGTTAAACATACTGCTCAGTTATACATATGTCCAATAACTGCTACTGGTACACTTTAATACTGCACAAGTGCACATTTTGTTGTATATAGACGATATTTTTACTTGAATCTTATTTGTAATTACAATCTTAAAGGTTGAATTGTACATTTTGTTTATACTACTACTTAATAGTAGGTGCTTTGTGCTTTCATGTCTATTTCAGTGGGATGTAAATGCTGCTACTGTAAAGTAATTTTCCAGTTTGGGATGAATAAAGTACTTCTATTCTATTCTATTCTATTCTATTTTGGCACAGAAAGATTTGCTTTCCCTTCAGTCAATTTAGTCAGCAACTTCCAACCATTTTCAAACATTTCAAATCCACACTCAATTGACGAAAATTTTGTACAGAACGACTTGGATAATTGTTAACTACATTTTATCCTCAGAAACATTGCTGATGTAAGATTACTGGTAGTTACAATACGTTTTGTGCACAGAATTAAAGTTCAATTTAAGGTATTACACTGCTCAGAGGTATTTCAAGTTGTTCACTGGATATATTTTCTTTTTATCTTTGAGGTAGTTTGAAGGAGAAAATTAAGAACACTTGGAGAGAACTGACTTGCTTTAGGATTCAGAGTATTACGATCATGTTATTAGGAATACAACTTGCAACAAGGATCAATTTCTCTCATTTGTAAAGTTTACAGCAATAAAACAAAGTTTGTTTAGTTCTCTCCAAAAATTATCAACATGATTCTTTGTTTTTATCAAAGTAAACAGACTACAGCAAGGGATTATTGAACAAAATTAACTTTTGACACAGGCAACTTACAGTATTGCCTTTACTTGAGCAATTAATGTACAATTCATGTGATACATATCCAACATACAACTAAGATGGCAAAAATGCATCCTGAGGATAAAAACGTTTCTCTCATTTATCATAGGATAAGAATGATGATTTAGAAGAACTTTGTATGGATTGATAGTGACTCAGCCATACAAGTGGACAAGTGGATCACTGCCATGTCAGTAAAATACTTCCTGCACTACAACAGAGCCATTGAATTCCTCTGCTGTAGGTGTCAAAGATTCAGATTTTCCTTAAATATTAGCATGAACTACAGTGAACCACTGTTAGTATTGGTGGATGGTGAGGTTTTTTTTTTTTTATGTTACACCTGTGTAGATTTAAGACCTGTATTATCTGGCACATTCCATATTAAGGTAATCTCAAGGTAAAAAAAAAAAGAAAAGAAAAGGAATTGAAAAATGTCTGCGTGATGGTGTTTCTGAAAATTCAAGCTTTTTAGAAGTCACTTATTGTAGACCGTACCTGGTTTCCTTCAGCAGCTAGGACACTAAGTCCAAACAACATGGCAGTGATGCAGATCAACAGCTCAAGCACCAGGAAGATCACCAGTGTTCCCAGAATCCCATCAATCAGCAGCTACCCAGGTAAATCCAAGAACATGTATGATCAGATAACAATATCTTTCTTTCTATGGTAGATGATTAATAAAAAATAAGAATCTCAGAATATAATTTATATGGACCAAAACATTTATATCATCTACATGTACTCAACAAAACACAACCTGTCTTACCAAGGTATTATTTGTAACAATTGTCAGTCACTTACTTTACACTTTTGCTCGATCAGCCCGGTGCATTTTCTGAAACAATGTTGCTGCAGTGAACAGTAAAGACAGAGAAACAGGCAGTCTGCTTTTTTACAACATGTAGTGTCAACTATCAATTTATGTGATGATATCAAAGGACCTGTGCAGTCATGTTTAAGTGATGGCTCTGTGTACATTACCTAGCCTACATTCTACACAACATAAAAATACAAATTCATCTCCATACATGTGGTTATGTGGCATTTGATTATATTCTTATATATAAAAATACCCTTTAATTTTACTTGTGTAAAATCTTTTCTTTTATTATAATATGTATTAATCGTGTTTTAAAAAGGCATTATGTTAGATTTATTCCAAAGATATATATATAAAGATATATAAAGTGTAAATATTGTGTTTACAATAAAATGTGAGAAAAAAAATTCTGTCAGATAAATCAGCATACTACATATGTATGTATATGCACTATATTGGCAAAAGTATTCACACACCCACCCAAATAATTATATTCAGGTTTTGCAATCATTTCCACGGCCACAGGTGTATAAATTCAAGCACCTAGGCATGCAGACTGCTTCTACAAACATTTGTGAAAGAATGGGTCGCTCTCAGGAGCTCAGTGAATTCCAGCGTGGTACCATGATAGGATGCCACCTGTGCAACAAGTCCAGTTGTGAAATTTCCTTGCGAATGAATATTCCACAGTCAACGGTCAGTGGTATTAAAACAAAGTGGAAGTGATTGGGAATGACAACAACTCAGCCACAAAGTGGTTGGCCACGTAAAATGACAGAGCGGGGTCAGCGGATGCTGAGTACACAGTGGACCTCAGATTGACTCAATAACAGTGCGTAGAGAGCTTCATGGAATGGGTTTCCATGGTCGAGCAGCTGCATCCAAGCCATACATCGCCAAGTGCAATTCGAAGCATCGGATGCAGTTGTGTAAAGCACGCCGCCACTGGACTCTATAGCAGTGGAGACGCGTTCTCTAGAGTGACAAATCACGCTTCTCCATCTGGCAATCTGATGGAGGAGTCTGGGTTTGGCGGTTGCTGGGGGAATGGTACTTGTCTGACTGCATTGTACCAAGTGTAAAGTTTGATGGAGGGGGGATTATGGTGTGGGGTTGTTCATCAGGAGCTGGGCTTGGCCCCTTAGTTCCAGTGAAAGGAACTCTGAATGCTTCAGCATACCAAGAGATTTTGGACCGTTTCATGCTCCCAATTTTGTGGAAAAGGTAAGGGGTTAGAGGTATGGGGATGGCCCTTTCCTGTTCCAACATGACTGCGCACCAGTGCACAAAGCAAGGTCCATAAAGACATGGATGAGCCAGTTAGGTGTGGAAGAACTTGACTGGCCTGCACGAAGTCCTGACCTCAACCTGATAGAACACCTTTGGGATGAATTAGAACGGAGACTGTGAGCCAGGTCTTCTGTCCAACATCAGTGTCTGACCTCACAAATGTGCTTCTGGAAGAATGGTCAAAAATTCTTATAAACACACTCGTAAACCTTGTGGAAAGCTTGGTGTTGAAGCTGTTATAGCTGCAAAGGGTGGGCTATCATATTAATTCCTATGGAACATTCCTATTGGAATGTTACTTAAATTCATATGCGTGTAAAGGCAGATGAGCCACTACTTTTGGCAATATAGTGTATATGTATATATACATACATAGATATAAAATGACAAACTTAACACTATGAGGCTTAGTATTTCCTATCCATTTCCACATACACTCATCTGCATATTTTTGGGAACTAATCCAATACAATAGCCAAACCATAAATTCTATTAAGTTTGAGATATTTTCAGTTTTTGTTTAAACTGGGTTAATTCTAATCAAAATAAGAAAATATATATAAACAATAATTATAGATATACCTGATCCAACCAATAATAAGCTAGCAAATATCCATGTTTAGTAGGTAGTCTTAGCCATTACTGTATCTTTAAGGCCGGAGAACCAGAGGATGCACAAGACCCATATGTATCTGTGGTGATTTTTCCTCTTTTCCTGCTTGTCATTGTTCTGACAAATTCTGACTTTTTTATAGGGCTTTACCATGCTCTTTTTGTGTCTTTTTGTGCATGGATGGAGCAAAATGACTCAATTGCTCTACATATCGAGGCAACTCCAAAACTGCATTTAATAAACACTATTATGAAATTTGGTACATGTAGATACCAGTTCAAGATAGACAAGCAGGCACTTTAGAAATGGTGCCATGGACAGGTCCTGTACTAGTACACTGAGATTATGGAAGCGCACAGGCTGGAGGTGAACAGGGTTTGCCCACTAACATCACGGAGGCAAATCCTCTTCGCGAGGGAAGGCTACCAAGCCCAGACCAGCATTTGCAGGACGTGGTTTTTGATCTGGAGCTAAGTGAAACTTGACAGCTGATCTAAGTCAGTTGCTCAAGTTCCCTCAGAAGATCATCACATCAACCTTGCATTCTGACATCATGATCTGGTCTTCCCGAGCAAGACCATGAAAATGTGAAAATTGTTGTGAGTCAGGGGAGTTGATTCATTAAAGGTAACATATCAGACTTGATGGACCCATGTTTCTGTTAGAGCGAATACGTCAATCTTATGTTCTATGATAACATTATATATAAAGAGGGATTTAGAGGAAAGAGATATTATGTACTTAACTTATGTTAAGTCCACATTTGATTGTGCAAAGACACACAGAAAACACTAATGTAGTGTTGTGCATGAATGTGTTAAAATGAAATAAAACTATAAACAAGCAGAACTGAACTTCACTGAACTGTAATAATATGATAAACTAGTTATATTTTCTGACTGAGGATCAGGCAGGAGCTGGCTTAGTTTTTAGCAAATATTTATGTGTCCAAGGATAGTTATCAATATTCAATACATTTATTAATGAAACATATTAACTACAAAGCTCCAATGACAAAAGTCACAAGCTAATAACATATCTGGGACAGATATGACATTTACATAACAGACACAAAGGCTATGAATTTGAGCACTGAGCTTTGCAACCAGCAGCTATCAGTAAACATACACAATGACCACAAACAACTTGTCCTTTAAAATAATTCAATAGAATTGATTAAACTTAGTGCATTGGCACAATAACTAAATCAGTGATACTTTCATCAATGAAGACTATTGTCTATTAGGTCAGCATACCGTGTACAAAGTAATTGAGCAATGAAAGACAGAGCATCAATGTGTGTTTGTGTGTTGTCGATATATGAGTATGGGAGAAGAGGGAAAAACCATGAAACAAATTGGTGGCCTTGATCATGTAATGGTGAGGGCACACGATGGTGGCCATTACTATATGCTCAGAAAGACGTGTTAGCTAGAGAAGCTATAACAATGACAGAAATGTAGCTCACATGTTAACTGGAGATCCCTGAGCTCTTTGTCTGTTTAAAATGGTAAATGGACTTGTACTTGTATAGCGCTTTTATAGTCTAACTGACCACTCAAAGTGCTTCACTACATGCCGCATTCACCCCACTCACACACACTCATACAGCACGTCTTAAGATACATAACTACATGCTTTTCTAATCATTCATACACACATTCATACCCCAGTGATACACTGGGAGGCAACGTGGGGTTCAGTGTCTTGCCCAAGGACGCTTCGACATGTAGCCCGGGGAAGCCAGAGTTGAGCCACCGACCTTCTGATTGGTGGGCGATTGCGCTTCCTCCTGAGCTACAGCTGCCCGCTTTTAAGCATGTTTGCCAGAATATGAAAACAAACGGCAGATGTGCTACAGCATGATAGAGACCCCATACAGAGTGGGATGTTTAAATCTCTGTCTCGGTCTAGTTTAGATTTGGTTCAAGATCGTTTGGATTTGGTTCAAGATGGCAGGCGGTGGCGCATACCGGCTACCGCTCCGTCCCAGAAACTAAAACTATATCGGTCTTCTGTGCCACATAAATCTCTGTCTGTTAGGTTAAAGACGGGGACTGTCAGCACTTAAAACCCAGCAAATTAACATTCTTCAAAGTTTTACCTGCACTGAAGTCCTACTGGTATTACACACCAGGAGTGACGCCAGATCATCACCACAGCCTCATCGCTGTACTGCAAAAAGTATTTATTGGTCTCCACCAGCCAAGACGCCTACACCAATAGCTCACTGGATTGTTCCGTCGGGATTTATGTGTCCTGGACTGATCAGCCCTGCTGGACTCAAGTCGGCGTTCACGACTCGCCACCAATCCACCGTAGAGAGCTTCCTGCAGTGATCGGAATTGTAACCCACCCAGACATCTACTGACCATCCTATCCAGTCAGCCGAGGTTATTCTTACCCTGGATACTCCTAGTGTGCTTGTGTTTTTGTCACCAGGAGACCAAGCTCCTGTTAGCAGAGTGAAAATGCTCCTCAGCTGCAAAAAGACAAAGGCTAATACTAGGTCCGGGCTAGTGCTGTCTCATCGGATCATGCCACTGTGGGAGGGAGCAGGGCCTTGCCACTGCTCACACCACATATTTTTAGGGTCAGAGTGTTCTCTATCAAGGTAATAAAAGAAGATGTTGTGGAAATCTCTGACATAGTGGTGGCGGACAGAGATTGGGTTTTGGCCACATACGCACAGAATGTTATCAGGAGGTATAAAAGAATCTCACAAGCTATTGTCGTGAGGAATTCCGTGTATGCTATGTCGTGTATGTATATGCCATGTAATATGTTTTTATGCTGTTGCTGTTAATAAATTTCCCATAAGAGGCTGTCAAAGATGAGTCCAACTACTCTGGTCTTTTCTTTACAACAACACCACTGTATTCCACCACCAAACTCCTCAGGCTCAACAACCACCACGACCCAGACTGCATGGACATTCACTATCTAAATTAAATATTTCACACCTCCCTTCCCCGACACAGAGGCTCTGGACGTATATTTACTCTATCCCGTCAATGCGGTCCTGGCCTTCTTCGACTTCTGCATTACGTCATCACAACACACGTGAATTTTTCTAATCTCTGCCCACTTCCACAACCAACCACAACCTTCTAGCAGCTCCTACACCACGCCTAAGACAATCCAAACTCTTTTCATGTGTCGTCCCACGATGGTGGAATGACCTACTGAGCGCTACCAGAACAGGGGCGCCCCTGTCTATCTTCAAGAAGCTCCTGAAAACCCAGCTCTTCAGAGAGCATCTCCTATCCCAGCACTTACCTTGTACTTACCTACCCCCTCTATCTCTGCACTTTATCTTTCTGCACTTCCTTCTATGCCTGCACCCTATCTCTACTCTGTCACCTCTGACATAGTCAGACTAGTGGGTTCCTTCTATGTAGTTTATTGTTAGCTTTATATAGCTTGTTAAATCTTCATTTGTAAGTCGCTTTGGATAAAAACGTCTGCTAAATACATAAACATAAACATAAACAAAGCATCATCTGACACTGGACCTGTTCAACACCCACTCACACAACAAAAAAGTCTCATCCTGCGGGTGCACTCCTCTTCAGTCTGTGCAAGACATGGGCTCTTGCAGTTTAAAGTACTTCATCAATTACATTTATCAAAGGTAAAGCTCTGTAGAATGTATCCAAATATACATCCTGCAAGTGACAGATGCGGTCAATCACCAGCCTTGTTAGCCCATATGTTCTGGCACTGTCCGAGAATAGTTCTATAAAGGCAAAAGTTTTTCCAAAGACATGTTATGCAACATCTATAGTTAGAAAAAATCTAATTCTCATTGAGAGGGTATGAAGATAAATTCCATCAAATCTGGAACCCTTTTGTAGATTACTTCAACAGAAGTAAATCAACACTTCCCGCAATTTAGCTTGATGTTAATATGAAGACAGCAGTGAACTACTCGATATCCTCTTTCATTTCTGTCGCTTCTCATAGTTATATTTTTTTGTGTTTGTTTTCTTTGGTGTATATATGTGTCAATGATATATATCGGTATGTCAAATATGTCAAAATATTGTGTGTATGTTAAACTCTGAAAACCCCAATAAAAGAATGTTTAAAAAAAAACAAAAATTAATTGCATATTACATCCTTGACTTTTTCTGCCTCGCTGAAACTTTTTTTATTCAGATTTCACTCATTTTTACCTCTTACCTTCCATTCCCCTTCTCTATGATTTTAACTTCCACATCAACAATACCAATTGAAAATGGCAAACTTCAACTTTAAACAGCACGTCAGCTCCCCCACCCACAGCTGTGGCAATATTCTGAACTTTGTTTGTTCCACTAGACTCACAATTCATCAAATCCCAACAATGAATCTCTGTATCTCCACTTGGCTATTACCATGGACATTAACATTATCATTCCAAAAGAGAAACGCATCATGTCTTTCAGAAATCTAAAATCCAAACCTCTCTAAACTCTTCCCAAGTTGATTGCAAGTAAATGTCAACCTTCCCTCCCCCTTTGACTGACAGTCCCCCTGAGCTTGTCACCTGCTACAACAACACGCTCTCCTCCTGCCAATCAAATAGGCCCTATCAGAACAAAATTGGTTTTCTTCACTGACATAGTTCTCTAGTATTCACCTCAACTCCATGAAATTAAATTCAGCAAGCGCCAGCTAGAAAGATCACACAAGAAAAACAGACTAACAGTTTGTCTCCAAGCCTACAGAGAATATAAAGATGCTCTCACTGCTGCCCAGTCCAACTACTACACTCAGCTCATCCACTCAGGCTTCAAGAACCCCAAGCTCTCTTCTAAACAATAAACAAGCCACTCAAACCCAGTAATAATAGCAAAACTGTGTCCTGGACTCTATCCAACCTCATGAAATAATGTCTCCCAATCATCTCACCCCCAGCTCTGGTTCTGTCCCTCACTCACTTAGGGTGATTTCACACTGGCATGGTTTAGTTTGAACCAGAGTTTGTTTCCTTAGATAGTGTGCTTCTTTGGGCAGGTGTGAAAGTTCACCTGAACTCTGGTGCGGACCAACAAGCAAACTCTGGTCCACCTGAAAATGTGGTCTTGGGTCTCTTGCAAATTAACTCCATGGACTATCCAGTGAACCAAATAGCCAACAAATAAGCCAGGTAATCTCCGTTGTCATGTTTTTTTGATACGCCCCAAACAAGCAGGAGTTGTAAGATTGCTGCCTTTCATGTGGGTGACCTGGGTTCAAATTCCTTGCAATGAAAGCTTCTACCTCCAATTGGCAAGACCCCCTTACCCTACTTGCCAACCAGTGTAAGTGGCTTTGGATGAAAGCATCTGCCAAATGCATAAACATAAATGAGGGTGTGAAATGTTTGTTAGTTTTGTTAGTTGAAGTTTCTGGTTAGTCTTTAGATTTTGCCATGTTTTTTTCCTTAGTTTCTCTTGCCCTGCCCTCAGCTTCATCCACGTCACCTGTGTTTCTCCCCTCATCGCCAGGGGGGCTTGCCTCCCTGTTGCCGGATGTTTGACCGTTTGTCCGCCAAACCGTCTCCGGGTCCAGTTTCCTTTTTCACTGGACGTCTGACTGTCCGTCAGACCAGCTCCAGCTCCCATGTCGCTGGATGTCTGGCCGTCTGCAGACCGTCTCCAACTCCTTCTCCCACATCACTGGAAGTCTGGCCATCCGCCAGAACGTTTTCGGCTCCAGGTCTCTCGTCGCGGGTCGTCTGGCTGTCCGCCAGACTGTCTTCGGCTCCAGGTCCAACTCATAAACTGCGGTTTGTTTTAGAAGTAGTCAATAATCCAAGTAATTGTGGAGGCATCTAAGTCTATCCAACTGGTCATTTTTTTTAGAAAGTCTCACAAATTATTGCAGGCTGAATTGAATTGAATTGAATGAAAAGGTTGGGAGAAATCAAAGAACATGATCTTCACTGTGTTGCCTGCTTCGTCTATACTACATCCTTTGGACCTGCAGATATATCGACCTGTTATGGGATTGCTCTGTCTCCCATGTGCTTTTTCAGTAGTGTTCATTTTCAAACCTTGCAGGATATAATCTCATCTTGTTATTACTGAGAGTACACTTTGGATGGTTAAGTGAAAAACATCCAGTTTATTCTCTTGGTTTGTACTTCGTTGGCTTCACTAGGAAAAACGTGACGGCAGCTGAGTGTCTGTTTCTTCAAAAACCCAATAACGATGATGGTGTTGTTAAACGAGGGGAAAAAAGAAGGACTGATGCAGTGGAAGATGAGGGACACTGCAGAGAAAAAGTTACATGTAGGCTATACATGTGCTTGATGTGTGAAAGCACGGTGTGGATTCTTTGTTCAGCTTGTTCGGACTGAATATTAATCAAAAATGAATGAAAATGCTTTTGAATATGTTTTTAAAATTAAAGCGATGGGTAAAAGTAGATTTTGACAGGATTTTTATGACACTGTCAGCTCAGATATTGACTGGGGTGCATTGTGTTCACGTCAATCTATTTGAGCTAGAGGCCATGTTTCATGCAGTAGTGTTCTTCTTTCTCTCTGTTACTCACTCTCCGAAGAGTGATGGCTTAGCCCAGAATTTTAAGTGTTATTTAGGAGAGGCTCAGGTCAACTTTTTTGCAAGAGACCACCCGTTGTCCATTGTGGTAACTGATGTTGAGACCCGCAGGGACAACAGGGGTCAATGAGTGACATGCTATGGCAGGTCTCCCATTCCCCTCCTGCCAGCTGTTCTGGCCAAGGTGAGGATGATGAAGACCCGAGCCCTGCTGCTCCAAATAGGTCCTACCAGCCTTTTATGGTGAATCTGAGGGGGTTGCTGGCAGGGGCCACTTGGTGTCTCATGATGAGATCAGACAAGGAAACACAGGCTCAGGGAGAGCCATGGCAACTGAATCTGGAATCCACAAGCTGCATGTTTGGGCTCTGGATTGGCACCAACCAAACAGTGGGGAGATACCAAAATCTGCTACAGACATGAATGCCAGATTAAGGCAGAATCTACCAGGCAAGACACTGCTTTTGGGGACTCTACTTGGATTCACTGTACCTATGGAAGTTGAAGATTTGGTCACCTCTATACCTGCAATTCAAAGTGCTTCTTAAATTAGAATGATGTGAGAATATGATAGTAATTAAATTTTTTTCAATTTAAAGAATTAGTTTATTATTGTTTATTCTAAAGTTCAAAGTTAATCCTCTGAAGTAACTGTGTTCTAGATGCAGCCTGTTTTCTATAAAGCACATTCATGCATTTAAATTGGCTGTTTTACGGTTCATATGACCCACTTTTGAGAATATTTTAAAAATAATTTCTCATTGCAATGATGATTTTTTTCAGGTATGTACATCAACAAAAAGTTCTTTAACAACCCACCCATTAGATTTTCTTTTGTTTAGAAATACAGAATGTATTTGTCCTGCTAACATTGTTTCAGTCTTGCACCAGGCAAGACTCGTATATTTTCAAAAGTGTCTGTGTGTAAAGCAAATTTCAGCACTTTTAGCCGAAAGTGAATTTTCCAGCAGGAATTTGTGATCTTGTTGAGGCCCGATATTCCCATTTAAAAGTCAAAGTTTCTCCATTACATGTTATCTTATGATGTGCAAAAGACTTTAGGAATAACCATGCTGTACTACAGCCTACCGAGGAGTCAGAGAAAACATACTTTTGTAGCAGGACAGTGATTATTCTATTTTTCTTCTTAATCAATAAAACTTGAGATTTTACAAATCACTATTTTTATTTTCTGTGTTGTTTTAAAGAAAATACCACAGCATGTAGCTCCAGTCTGTGACAATGTTCACAGTGGTAAGAGTCCTGGCGATAGGGGAGGTGTTTTGACATCAGACCCAGAGCAGCAGTAGCAAATGCAGCACTGATGAGATGCAGCACCAGGGAAAGTTTCACCTGCAAACAACAACAGCAGTGCTCATATACAAGGTAATAACACTGGCCAAGCATTGAAATAAGTAAATCCAATAAAGTATTTTTTAAAAAAGTAGCTAGAAAGCAAAAATTCTACAATGCAGCATCATACATTGATAATTAAGTGAACCGTCCAAAAGTGAACAATGGTTTCCTGAGGAATCAAAGTGTGCCTTCAGTTTGTTATTTGACATGAAAGGGGACATTTTATGGATATATTACTCTTTTCTGTTCTTGAGAGCATATATTTGGGTGTCTGAAGTCACTACCAAATACAAAAACAGAAAAATCCCAACCCTGGCATTTTGTTTTGGGCCCCCTAGATTTTAAAATATCTTACTCAACAGTCCATTTACATTTTCAATGTAAATTATGCCACTTCTCAAGTTCACTCCGCCTCCTCTACTAAGCCTCAAGCTGAGCTCCATCTGCTTGCATCCTACCTGCTAGGTCAATGAAGCCAGCTTTGCATGGAAACGTTCTGTTGTCAACTGTACTAAGGACCATGCATCTTACATCTACCATCAGCCTCAGAGAACAGAAGAGCCCAGTCGATAAACCAAATTTAATGGCAATGTTCCAGCAAGAGTTAGGAAAAAACGTGCAGCATCCTTTTTTCGTGACTTTTCCATTTTCATGACCGTTTTAACAACTTGGGCCAGTTCAATTCTGGACTTGTGAAAATAACTGGGCAGCAAAGGAGAATCAGTTGATCTTAGTGCCCAAACTTTAGAAGAGTTGAATGAAAAAATTAAAGAAATAAGGGTTTATCAATTTATTTTCATTGTTTTCATTTAAAAGTGGCTAACGCTAACAACTTATTCTGTAATTCAGACAACCTGAAGTTGTATGGATTTTCAGCACAATGCCAGTTCTCTCCCCACTCTTGTTGCTACATTAAAATTCAATGCACTGCTTTTGGTGTGTTAACATTGCATTATCGTTTCTGATAAAGCCTTTGGTCTCCAAGTACAATTATTTAATGGCGTTAATGTATGCAAAATATTTAAATGCAGTAATTATTGGTATACATGCATTAGTATGATATACGCTGTGAACATCTCACTCCTTTGCTATTGATAAGAAAGCATTGGTTACTAGCATCTATTATTAATATACAGAGCTGCACAGATAAAGAGTTTTCGTCTTGGTTCAGTAGTGTGACCATCTATATCTATATGTAAAGAAAGGTCATAATATGTCACCTTTAAAGCTGGCGATGGCAGTGAATAATATAATTATGTCTTTTATATCACTGGGCACAAGTTCCTGATCCTGTCTGATCAAGAGCAAAAAAAATTGATTGCCAGGCGATACTCAGGGAAGGGAACTAATATATTTCATAGAAAGAATTAAGGCTTAGAGTGAAAGTTAAAACAGCATAAGACCTCAACATTGGACTTGTCTAGCACCTTTTTCAACTGTACCTTGTGCTTTACAGTGCGTTTCCCATTGAACCACTCACACAAATACTGTCATTATATAGTGTGTTTAAGCACTCTAAATACAATATGCAGTGTTTCTTATTTTTCTATATATTTATCTTTAAATCAATCATTTCTTTATAATACAGCAAAATAATAGTATGTTTTTTGTTTTATGAATGCATTGCAGGACAGATATTGATCAATAGACTGCTAAACAGAATATGTAACTTGTAGCAACACATTTTTAAGGTGTGATCATGGTTTAGTTTCTACACAATACTAATTTGTAGCCATGACACAATAATTAAATTCCCATGCCGTTTACCCGTGGCAAACTGAAAATACTTCATTCCCCAAATTTATCCTTTTATTAGAGATCTTACAGACCAGATCAGGTGAAACAGTATAAATATCAAGGAACTGCTGGACTTGCTTCAAATACAGTATTAGGATGTGGTGGACATGGTGGGTTAACAGTCGACTGTAGTCTGCGAAATGAATGAGAATACCATGTTTTTCTTTTAGATGGTAAAACCTTGGAGCAGCAGAAATTATGCAATATATACTAATTTAATCATTCACTGATGAGTCTGTTTTCCATATAGCATCCAAGACAAGTAACTGAGTAACTATACAAGTAATCACATCAATCAATCAAAAGTAAAGTGAACTTCCCTTGATTTTGCAGTAGGCCACACACCGGGAAAATGACAACAAAGAAGAGAATTTTAAACTATGCAAGTACACTTATACTTAAATGTCTTGAAAAAAACATCTTACATTATATCTTACATGTACAATCTTACATTGTATCACTTATTGGCCTATATTTTTCACAGCTGTTGTGAAACTTTATTAACTATTAAGTTTGACTTTATTTATTTTGATTTATATTAAACTGGTTGACTTTCTCTTTAAAGTGCTCTGAGATTTGTTTTGGTGGTACAACTGAAGGTAAAGGGATGTGGTGTGGTAGTTGTTGCCTCATAGCAAGAAGGTTACCACTTCAAATCTGGGCTGAGACCTCAATGTGTGAAGTTTGCATATTCACTGCCTGAATGTGTTGTCTCTGGGCACTCCAGCTTCTGTTCACAGTCCAAAAAACATACATGTTAGTTTAAATCACAATTCTAAATTGGCTGTGGGTATAAATCTGAACTCTGTCCCTCAACAGGATCAAGTTTTTCCTTAGAATTTTTAAAGAAACACAACATACATATCACTTTCTACGTGCAAATGAAACAAATACTTCTACTAATAATAAGACTCTCAAGCCAGAGTTCTGATGGGAACTAACAGGAGAGATCATGTTTCTCCAGTTTTAGCTTCTCTTCATTGGCTTCCTGTTAAATTCAGAATAGAATTTAAGATTCTTCTCCTCACATATAAAGCTCTTAATGACCGAGCTCCATCATATCTTAGAGATCTCATTGTAAGATATTTTCCTAACAGAGCACTTCGCTCCCAAACTGCAGGTTTACTTGTTGTTCCCAGAGTTTCTAAAAGTAGAATGGGAGGTAGAGCCTTCAGTTATCAGGCTCCTCTCTGTGGAACCAGCTGCCAGTTTGGCTTCAGGAAGCAGACACCCTCTCTTATCTTATCTTTAGGCTTAAAACTTTCCTTTTTGATAAAGCTTATAGTTAGGGATGGCTCAGGTGATCCTGAAACATCCCATAGTTAAGCTGCAATAGGCTTAGACTGCTGGGGGACCTCATCTGTCACACCTTTCCTCACTTTGCTCTCTTTCCTCCCCGTTTTATTTCCTCATACGACTTTTTAAAATTGATTTCCCTCCTTTGATTATACACATTTGGTATTGGTCTTGGCATTAACTTGTGTTTCTCTGTCTCAACAGGTATCCTTTGAATGGTGTTACGCTGTTTGTTGTCCCCTCTTTTCTGTCCTCTCAAACCCCAGCTGGTTGAGGTGGATTTTGGTTCTGGTTCTGCCAGAGGTTTCTTCCTTTTAAAAGAGAGATGTTCCTCTCCACAGTCGCCTTGTGCACACTCAGGATGGGAGAACGGACCAAAGAGAAGCTTCGGTGCAATCTGTTGGTTTATTTAACAAAACAGCCTTTTTTAAAAATGGGCTCTTTATGTATGAATTGGACAAATTTTTCATTTAATTAATTGGATTTAATTGGATAATGATTACAATGAATTGGATACTAATTAACTTGAATTGGACTGTATCATTGAAGTGCCTCGAGATGACATTTGTTGTGATTTGGTGCTATATATATGAATCAACTGAATTGAATTTAATTGAATTGTATTGACAGATGTGGTAGGCCCTTTGCCACATTTGCCTTTTGGTACCAAAGACATCAAAACATCTGCCAAAATAATTTGTATAATTTTGTGTTCTGGTCACTTTATGTTTTGTTTAGTAGAGCATCCCTCCTATTTATTCTGTTGAGTATTAGTTCCTTTCCTGTGTTACACCTGGTTTCTGTTGCTGATTAGCTCTCATCTGTTTTCAAACCTTTCATCACTCCCCTTCCCTATATACCCCTGGTTTTCAGTTATTACTTTGTCAGATAATTTTCATGTTGCACTTGAAACCCTGTGGGTTGTCTATAATGCTTTCTAGAGCTCCAAGACCATATACCAGCTACGCCCTGCTCTTCTCTTGTTTGCACTTTGGTCCACTCCTCCAGTAATCCATAACTGTGACAGATTTAGTAAAAAATAACAAGGCAGCAATCTTAAACATTAAATTGAAAATTACATATATGTTATGTAACATAACAGGAAAAATCCTTCATCCTTCCACTGTTAATTGCAGATTGACCTGTCTTCTAAACGGCTGGGCTACAACTATCCTTGCAAAAAAACATGTAAAACAAAACAAAGCTTTTTAATGAGACCCACCCTAAGCAAATTGATGTACCGTACACAATACAATAATCTCCTATTATGCGAATCAGAATATTTTAAAATTTCAATAATGAGAAGCCATATCAGCTTTTAAAAACTACTAGTGTGAAACTCAAGGCCCAAGTGGTACAATGTAACAACTGTCAAATAAGGAAAAGTTCTATATAGCATATACCATATAGCTATCTGTATCATTATAGAGTACTTGAGATGTTCTGTTTTGTTTGATTTATATTGTAGGAGACAGACTTACCCAAAACAGCGTAGGTTTCCTGCCACTGTGGACCAACACTGCACCAGACAAGGTCACCTAGTGCATTTAAACGTGAGGTACATTGTATTGTAAAGTACTTGCATATTATATCAATAAGATAACATGTAAATATGCTGGATTAATCGAGTATAGAAAATAGATGGATGAATGTATGAATGATGAATGTCATACTGATAATCAAATAGGTTCTTCACAGTTTAAGCGGCATATTGTGATATCATTTCAGAATTGAAAAAATTAAGAATAGTTCTTTAATCAATTTTTCATTTTGGATCAGGAAATTTTTTTGTAAAAATGACTTTTTAGTCTTTTTATTTTTGGTTTTATTTTGAAATGGAATGTATGAATGACACAAAAATGTAAGTGGCCTTTGACTGACCTGTATAACAACAACCAGGAAGAGGCCCACATCTCCTGTAAAATGGACCTGATGGATCTGGAGCACAGATGCACTCAGGCAAAGGATCAAAGCCCCAATTACAATTTGGATTGCCTAGTTTTGGGAAAGGATATGGAGAGGGTGTGGGGGGGCAGACAGGAAGTCATTAGTATAACTTGTTCAATCTTTCATTATTTCAGAGCCGCTGTAAGTGGAGCAAAAAAAAAATTCACACTTATCTAAGAGTTTAGTATTTTTTTTAATCTTTTTCAGTGGACATACAATACTCCACAAAGGTGAAAAAAACATCTGTTTTGTTAATTAACTGCAAGACCGTAACATCAGACTAAAAGCCTCATCAGGACAGTCAAAATAAATCAATCAATCAGACTTTATTTATATAGCACTTTTCATACAAGAAAATGTAGCACAAAGTGCTTTACAAGATAGAAGCAAATAAAACAAAGCAGTAAAACCCAAGGCCACATAAGGACACACACACACATACATGCACACACACAAAAACCTATACGTACACATTCACCTACATAAACATGCCACACATACTGGAAGGAAGGTAACTGAAGCACTATCTTACTGTCAGCGAGTTGCAGTGAGGAAACACCAGAGACTGGGTAAAACCAAATAAATGAAAGGAGCTAGAAATAAGTAATACAAATGAATAAATAAATAAAAGATCATCAACAACTAAAATTAAACAATACATGTGCTAAATACACAAACGGACAAAAAATTAATTAATTAACATATGAATTAAAGGATAGAATATAATGAAAAATATTACTAAAATTAATCAAAAGCCAGGGTAAAAAGGTGAGTCTTAAGTTTGCTTTTAAAAATGCCCACACTGGCAGCTGCACTCAGGTCTTGAGGAAGGCTGTTCCACAGGCGTGGGGCATAATAATAAAAAGCTGCTTCACCGTGAGTTTTAGATCTAGCCTTACGAATTGAGAGTAATGCATTGCTCATAAGTTAAAAGCAAATCTTATAAATAAAGAGGACTAAGACCATTAACAGCTTTGAAAACCAGTTAAATCATTTTAAAATCAATCCTGAAGCACACAAGCAACCAGTGCAGAGACTTTAAAAACGGTGTAATGTGAGCTCTCTTTCTGGTCTTCGTCAGTACTCGTGCAGCGGAGTTCTGTAGTAGCTGTAGTGGTGCAATACTCTTTTTTGGAAGACAGAAAGAAGAGCATTGCAGTAGTCGATCCTACAGGTAATAAAAGCATGAAATAGTGTCTCTGTGTTGGCTTTAGAGAGAAATGGATGCAATTTGGCAATGTTTATAAAATTATAAAAACTGTTCTTGATGATTTGTCTGATGTGGTGTTCTACAATTGACTACAAGGAATCAAACATCAACATTCCGAACAACACTTTAAGAAGAAAGGACAACAGAGGCAAACAACAGTAACTGAATCACAGGCCAGATTGACCATGGCAGCAGCTGTGTAGAAATACATGCTGACGATGTTTGTTTTCAGTCAGTTTGATTTATTCATTCCTGAGCATTGACTTTTTGTTTTGTTGTTCTTCTGGCTAAACCGGGTACTAAATAAACCATGGCACATGGCGCACATGGCGGTCCTCTGGGATACCACTCTCCAGTGGTATCCCATAGCAGACCAGATGAAACATCAGGAGTTTTATTCCCTTCATAAAAATAGTCTAACTGCACTTTTAGGAATTTCTCCAAATTGGGGACATGGTTCAGAAATGCACCGTATCTCCAGGGTTGGCTTTGACATGCAGGATTCAAATTATTTAAGGTTATATAAATGGGTATATGATGTGATACAATGCCTCTGCCTGTCTCTCTCTCTGCCTGATCCGTTTCCTGTCTTCGAGGGAGCCCAGGAGGTTCATGTCAGCCTGATCTGAGCAACATGAAATATACATTAGTAAGTAATTATTAAAAAAAACAAAGCAGAAAAGAAAAGGTTCAGGGAGACTAATCTTTTTCCCAGGCTAGGTCTGTAAGCCCTGACCCCATCCTCCCAGTGGCGCTAAGATAGTTAAGAAACAGATCCCATGTCCGGTAAAATAAAAAGGGTTTATCCTTCATTGCTGTAGAGTAAGCTTCAAATGGAATAATACTAGTCACTGTTTGTTTACACTGATTAAGAGTGGGAGCTTTATCTGAGATCCATAAGGCCACGATACATTTCCGAGCACAATGTAAAAATGTGTAAAAGGTCTCTGTTGTGAAAATCTGCAAGTAACTCGTCCGCCGGTCCCAGCAGGCAGGTCCTTGCACTCAACTGTAGATGACTCTTGAAAATCAGATTAAACTGTTGAACAACTACAGTCCAGAACTGCTGGATGAGATGACAGCTCCACAAACAATGAATAAGTGATCCAACAGCTAGTTAACATTTAATACAAAGCTCAGACAAAGTTGGGTTCATTCTGTGTCTGTCTTCAGGGATGACATACAGCCATATGTAAAATCTTGAATTGCCTTTACCAGGCAGAAATAGACATCAAGACCTTAGAAGGATGGCGACATAGGGCATCCCAGACATCAGGCTCTATTCTACCCAGGTCAGAGTCCCATTTGCCTTTTACTCCAACAGACTTATCTACAATGAGACTACAGAGAGTCTTATAGAGCTTCTTAGTGAAAGCTTTAGGCTGCACAACATTTACCAAAAGGGATTCTAAAACAGATATCGGACAGATATCGAATCCTTGATAAACAAGATATTCTGGGCTGGAACTCGGTTTTGATACAGTAATGTCTCCAATAGTGCAACTCTATGAAATTCAGGAATGAATAAATTAGCTCTACAAATACTCAATGACATTTTAGGGTATCATTTAGGTGAAAACAAAGTCAATTCTCCTGGATATTTTGTGTACACCAGAATAAAATATAAATGCTTTATTCTTAGGATGTAAAACACGCCAGGTATCCACTAGATTAAGTTTGTCACAGGTATTTACCATGACTCTAGCTCTTCTAGACATTGAATGTTGTACTGACAGCTGACAATTTGTCCATTACTGAGGAGAAATGGCAATTAGAATCACCCGAGACGACTGTATTCTCATTAATCCAATCAGTAAACAAGGAAAACACTTGCGAGATGAATTCATTAGACTGGACTGGGGGAAAGTAAATATTCAAAAATTAAACAAGTTGGCCATGTAGACAGCCCCTTAACATGACATACCTACCAGATTTATCAGAACTAGTTTGGACGTCAGATAAAGGTAGATACTTATGTATAAGAATGGCAAAACCCCTGCTCTTACTAGTAAAAGATGAACTAAACACCTGCCCCACCCAGTCACGCTTCAGCTTTAAGTGCTCATTAGCGGTTAGGTGTGTTGCCTGCAGGAGAGCTAAGTGGACATGTTCTTTTTTTAGAGAACTTAAAATCTTTTTCCACTTAATATGATAATGTATACCCCCTTGTTAAAGCTGCCCATTTTCAGTGTAGGTCCACTGGCATTCATGAATTAAGGAAACCATACTGACAACTTGTACATAAAAATACTGAAAGCAACCATAGCTCCCTGGAGCGAGACCAAAAAGCAAAACATAAAAAGAAAATGAAAGAAGATTTAGAAGATAACAATATACAAAAAAAAACACACAAAAAAACAAAGATAACAGATAGTCAGAGACATAAACAAATCTCCTAACAGCAACAGAAGAGAGACAAATATAGAATGAAAAATAAAAAAGTTAGGAGATGCCAGTCAACCAGTCTCAGTGCTATAGAGTTTTATGCTCATCCACTCCTAACAGTCAAACCTGACATTTGTAGAGAAGATCAGTAGATGACCACAGCAACGTGCGTAATATGTTAGCTGAAGAAACAAAAACTCTCACTCATGCTCGTGCTGTGACTCTTTATCCAAGAAGCCACTTCTTTAGGATGTTTAAAGACTTTCCTGCCCGTTGTGTTTGATCCTGAGCACGACTGGGTACATCATGGCAAGGACGACCACTCTCTCCTTAAGCGGTTGTTTCACTGTGTAATATTCCTGACATTTCCGCATAACGACAGTGGAGAAATCTCAAAGATCATGATTGGGGTGCCGTTGTACGTCAGGGACTGTGCTTTTCTTGCCACTTGCATGATTCAGGCTTTATCTTGGAAGTTGTGGAGCTTGACCACTGACCGGGGAGTGGACGAGGGCACGATGACAACGATCCACCTTAACAGATCCTCCTTTCACGCTAATCTCCAGTAGTTTCGGTAGCCAGGTTTTAAAGAAAGCAACGGGATTAGTGCCTTTTCTGCCCTCAGGGAGCCCGACGATATGTATGTCGCACCGCCGGCTCCTGTTCTCCAGGTCGTCGATCTTGTCCAAGGCCGTCTCCAGCTTGGGTGAAGAATGCTGCAGCGTCTGCTGCTGCTGCGTCTTCGGAATTTGAGACGCAGCCTTCAGCCTCTGTCATTCGTGTGTTCAGTGACGCGATTTCAGGTAAGCATGCTTCGAGTTTCTGCAGAACTGGGTCGATCTTTTTATCAAAGGAATCCTCTACACCGTCAAGCACTTTAGCAGATATTCATTCTACCAAGCTGTTGGCACCAACTTGCCCCAGCATTGACCGCGTATCGTCCACCATGTTAGCCTGGCTGCACAGAGGCGACTGACTCCAGGCTGATTTAGCAGAATTCGCACCGATATCTCTGAGTACCAGGCTATCTTGAACTTTTAAACTCAGATGTCAGCTCATCACAACAACGTTTTTTTTCTTCTTTTTGGCAAAAAAAACAACACAACAAGCTAACTTATACTGAGTTGCGGGAGCACAAACTGGAGCTGCAACTCCGCCATTTGCGTCACGTGACCCCCAGGATCCCTGTTCTACCATAGACCGACGACTCAAAACATCCAGTAGGAGGGGAGGCCTCCACTGCACTGGTCTTTTAAGCTCATCGTTCTAATTGCCTACCAGCCAAAACATGATTCCTGACGTCATAAACTGTATTGACTTGGTGTTTGCACCTGAAATCAAGCCACCGCTCTGCTCTCCAAACTGGCATGTAGCTAACTAGTGTTGTTTCTGAGATTAGAGACCCAACAAACAGACCAACAGCCCAAAAAAAGCAGAACTCCTTGCCAACTTGCCAAAGAGTGTTTAAATACCTCTAAACTTCAGCGTCACTTGACACAAAAACATCCAGTAGAGGCCGAAAAAACTTCCTCAAACTTATCAAGCTTGCTTGATCTCAAGCTACTAAGGAAATTGTCAGAAAATTGCTTAGCTTAGCGATGATGCTGCCAAGAAAATCGATGCTGTCCCATTCTCTGACAACTCCATAAGCCGACGGATTGGTGAAATGGCCCAGGACGTATCTGCTCAACTTTTGGAGCAGGTGAGAGGCAGCAAATACTTTACACTTCAGCTGGATGAGAATCCAGACTTATCAAATGCTGCCCAATTGCTTGTGTACATCAGGTTTATAGCCCCAGAAAGGTCTGGAAATACTATTTTGTAAAGTACATCAAAGGAGAACCACTGAGAAAGAAATTTTTCGGACAATTACATCAAATCAAGGAAGTCATCAAGGAAGACTGCTCTTGTCAAGCAGTAAGCCCTGAATGTAATGGTTACACACTGCATGCTCCATTTTGAGGCGCTTGTTGTGAAAAGGATGGATGACAAGCTTAATCAGGTACTACAGGAGGTTGTACAAGTAGTGAATTTAATCAAAGCCCCCCCATGAAACTTATATCATGCTCTCCTCATGCAACACTCTTGGTGTAAAGTCAGTATTACACATTTACAAATGTGCAATGTGTTATGCCTTATACATCAGCTAATACTTTCAGGAATGTTCAATATGAATGCACAAAGTGTATTAGTCACAGACAGACAGGGCATACTGTATGAAGTTTGATTTGTAAATTATGAATGCTTCATGCTCACCCCAAGAGTCTTGGGCTCCATCTTGAGGTGGGACTGCAATTGGCCTGCAGAGAGGGTCCCTGTTGCAGGCATTGGCTCTTTGTCAATATGAGCCATCCTAAAGATGATTGACAAATAGTAGGTGTCAACAGACAGCAGTATGATGACAATGATTAGCCAAAAAGAAGACAAAGAGTGACTAAGTTCAATTAAATGATTTCAGGAGAAATGATGACACTGTAACATTTATTATTTATGCATAAATATGTGTAAAACAGTAGTTGAAACTTTCAACTCTGCAAGCATATCTCCACGGTCTCGGAACACGCGCTGTCTTCCAAGAGCCTGACGCGCTAAGGCATCCAAAATTAGCAAGTCAGCCGCTGGTTACACTTCCCATTGACCTTGTTATATACAGAGTCAAATTAACTTTCAATTAGTGAATAATTTAAGTCAAACAGAATAATGTCATCATAATTATGGGGTATAATGTATTGCACGAATGCGAATCTGTGCATACGAGTGGTTCTTGCATGAGGCCCATTGTTTCTCAACCCTACTTTCAAAAAGACACAGGGCTCAAACTTTAATCTACCATGAAAGAAAATTATTACACAGAAGCAATAAAAAAAGTTGGTATATTGCAAAAAAATTCTTGTGATTGTTTTGTTCCAGTATAACCTATGGCATTCCAGCCAACTGATTTGTTTTGAAATAAACTAAACATAGATGCTGGAAGACAGTGTATTGATACAGTCGAAGGAAACTAGTGGTGTGCTTCAGATTTCATTAAACAAACAAGGTAAGAATAATCAAGATTTGGCAACGTTTTGGCACATTACATTATGGGTAGTGGGTTGCCACCTAATGCCACTTAACGAAGCTAATGTGACAAAAACTTCTGGTAGGATACAAATAAGTTCTGAAAGTTGTATGAGTTTAAAAAGTGTGAGAATGACATGAGAATGACAGGAAGACACCGACAGTTTAGAATGTTGATTGTCTAGTCAAGCACCAGTCTTAATGAGTATGACACTGAGTTGAAGTCATAATTAACTCATGCAATGACAACTGTGGTAAGCTTAATCAAGACATTATTTGCCATTTTTGTCCACCATCCAAAAAACACCACCAAGCATTTAATAAGCGCCAATATAAACTTCACCAGTAATTGTAGTGTCTAAAGACTGTAAAAAGTGTAAAACAACTAGGCACTTATTCTTTTTTATTGAAATGTCTGGTGGCATCCAGCTGGGTGCTGCTAATCAAATGCACTTGATTAATGGATCATCTTCTCTTTAAAACCATATTTTTTGGCAGTTTGCTTTTCTTGAGCAATCAAAAATGTATACACAATGCCAAGAAGGAAAGACATCTGAAATGACCTTATAAAAGCAACTTTTATTACCCACAAATCTGGTTAGGGTTAAAAATCTGTTTCCATATTATCTGGATTCATTGATACAGCTTCGGACTGTACGGGCCTCAGTTAGCATGTTAATTAATTAATTAATGTTTATGTTTATGTATTTAGCAGACACTGTTATCCAAAGCGACTTACAAATCAAGATATAACAAGCTATACAAAAAGCTAACAATAAACTACATAGAAGGAACCCACTAGTCCGACTCTGTCAGAGGTGACAGAGTAGAGATAGGGTGCAGGCATAGAAGGAAGTGCAGAAAGATAAAGTGCAAAGATAGAGGGGGTAGGTAAGTACAAGGTAAGTGCTTGGATATATGCCAGGATGCTCTCTGAAGAGCTGGGTTTTCAAGAGCTTCTTGAAGATAGACAGGGACGCCCCTGTTCTGGTAGCGCTCGGTAGGTCATTCCACCATCGTGGGACGACACATGAAAAGAGTTTGGATTGTCTTAGGCGTGGTGTAGGCACTGCTAGACGACAATCCTGGGACGAACGGAGGGACCGAGTTGTGACATAAGCCTTTGCAAGAGCATTCAAATAGATGGGAGCCGTTCCATTAAGCACTTTGTAGCTAACATCAGGGACTTGAATCTGATGCGGGTGGGTAAGGGTAGCCAGTGGAGTTCAGTGAACAGAGGGGTGACGTGTGTTCTTTTAGGCTGATCGAAGACCAGACGCACCGCCGCGTTCTGGACCATCTGCAGGTTTCACAGCACACAGAGCATTGCAGTAGTCAAGGCAGGAGATGACCATGGCCTGCACCAGGAGTTGGGTGGCATATTGGGTTAGGTATGGTCTGATCTTTCTTATGTTTAGTAATGCAAAGCGACATGAACGAGCAACCGAGGTAACGTGTTCTTTGAAGGTTAGGTGGTCATCAATCATGACACCCAAGTTTCTAGCAACCTTTGATGGAGCAAGAGATAGGGATTCAGTTTGTTAATTAGTTAATTAGAAAAAGACTTTTCAGGAAAAAGCATATTCTCTTAAAAAAAGAATATGACAGCATAGGTTAGGTTTGTAAAGTTGTATATGATCTGTAGGTGCCATATGATTGATAAATAATTCATAGTAAATGTCATTTCATTATGGAGAATGTATTTGGATTTCATAGCAGTATGATAATTTAATTGAATTTATAAATAAGTCAATTGAAGCCATGATTGTTATTATTTAATTATTATTTGCACATAAACACTCATAATTCATTGTTTAATGTCATTATTAGTTTCAGTGAAGCAGATAACAATAAGCACCTGTATCTTTAAGAAGGTAGCGGTTCAAGGCACAGTGTTTAGGAACTGGGCTGAGTGGATCACGAGAGTCACGAGAAAGAGTCACACAAGCACACGCTTTTTCTGACCATGTTGATAACTTGTTGATATTTGTGTTGGAAATCCTGGAAGACATGTTTGGAATGTGTGAGTACAGGTATCATTAGTTATAGTGCCCGTGGAAAACGAATGCTTTTTATTTTTTGTACTTTGGCGAATAAACCTGTAAAAACAACAATCGTGGTGGACACACTTTTTATTACGCGTTTCATTTTGGACAACACGCGTCAGTCATATGCTCCGGTGGAAACACATAGGTTTATTGGAAATCCTACATAATCAAACTACTAAACCTCTTTGGACAGATTTAGAGAAAACCAAGCACAGCACATCAACAAAAACATCTTATACCAACTTTCAAGTGCAGTGGTGGAGCAATGATGATTTGGATTGGTGGAATGACATGGAACCTGGGCACATCTTTGAGTTGACCATGAACTTATGAACTCTATATACCAAAATATTTTAACTTAAAAAATAAGAACTCAACCTCATTTGAAAGGTATGACATGACTTTGGGAAAGCTGTGCATGAACAAAAGGCTGCAAACCAAAATGAATTAAGTTATTTTGTAAAGATGAGTGGCCAAAACTCCTCCACATGTGTGGGACCAATTTATTACGTCAGACTATCGATGCTGCAAGTGGTTCTAAACTATCAAATCATAGGCGATATACACGCATTACTTCTGCATTTTGGCTAAGTTTTTGTTGGAGAAATAATGACCATGAAGAGTAATATGTTATATGTTGTTCCTTCTTATTTTTTCCTAATTTTAAGACCAGGTAAGTGACCAAGGACTGGTTTTACAAATCAAATTTCATAGCCCGGTAAATAATTGTGGCCAGATTATTAGACTTTAGAAGATTTTGTTTGGTCACACAAAGTTACACAATAATAGTCAGTCAACAAAAATGAAAATTATCTGCCCAAATCAGCTCTCTTACAACATAATTTTACTGAACAGTGATTTCCGAAGTAGAGAAAATTTATTTAAATTCAGGGCCCATCACAACAAATGTCATCTCAAGGCACTTCAAAGGGCAAGTGTGATCACAAGTTCTTATGGTAGGTTAATAATAGTAAGACATGCTTTCATTGTTATAAGTTGCCATAGTTTTAACGCGAACACGTGAGAGATCTAAGAACATAGTAATGATACATTAATGTATACTATTAACACAAAGTAAGAACATAAAGAAAAAAACAGAAACAGCAAACAAAGTCAGACATACAAATCACAAGTTATCCCAAAAAGACAAAACCTACTGAAGTGGCCTTCAGTATGAAGTTAAGGAATTCTATCTTATAAGTAGCCTGTGCTGACAAGGTGTTGATGAGGCATGAGCAGTTGGCCTTTTGGAACAAATACATTATTATACAGCAAAAATAAAATACAGACATGATCTTAAGTAAAATCGAATTATTTTTTTTTTTTATCAATGATAATAATTCCGGGGGGGGGGGGGGGGGGGGGGATTATTTCTTACAGCAATTAGTCATTGTTTAAAAAAAAAAAAAACACAATAGACCATCTTAAAATTTTACACACATGTACGCCTTCAACACTCTGATTCTTGCATTGGTGAAATTATATATATGATACCTGCTCTGCTCGTGGGATAATGAACTTGTTCTCCTGTCCTTCCTCCAAACTATGTCATTAACTCTGAGATAGACTGCAGTGGAACTGTTTTCAACTCTGACTCCAGCACCTCTCTGAGCCTCCACCAGCTCTGCTCCATCATCTGGGCATCACACGACCACCACGTTGGAAGTATTTCCATAGGGGATCCAGATGGAGCTACAAAATCAACAGAACAAGCCTGATACCTTTGTTGTGGCCCTCCTGCCATTGCCCCTCCAAAAAGATTTGGTTGAACCCACTCCATTGAGTTAAAGAACTACCAATCACAACCCTCCCCAGTCAGCAGTGGTGTGCCCCAGGCTCTATCATGGGGCCTCTCCTGTTCATTATTCACCTTCTTCCTCAATGCAATATTTATACATTATCCTCCCAGCCCACCACCACACTTCCTCCCTCTTCCCTCCTTGACTGCTAAGATTTTCCCACAGTTTCCTCAAGCTCAAAGGAAATAAAACACAATTGTTTCTCATTGGTTCCAAGTTTACTTTCTCCAAGTATACCAGTTTTCCATTACATAATGATAACTACTGTTCATCCCTCCCCTCGGGTCAAGAGTCTGGGTATCATCCTATACAGTACCCTGTCCTTTACGGCACAAATCAATAACATCACCCGGTCTGCTTACTTCCACCTCTGTAACACCAACCGGCTCCGACCATTACTAACCCCCATCAGCACTGCCATACTAGGTAATTGTCACAGCACGTTTTGAGCTTTGTTTTGTTTTGTTATGTTTTCAGATTTTAGGTTAATTTCTTGTCATGTTTTTTCCCCTGTCACATTAAGTTTCACTCACGTCACCTGTTTCTGTTCACAGCTGCACTCCATCACTGTTGGAAAAATTATATAGTTATACTATGACAGAAGAGTCCCTCCATCTGTTCACCTTCTATGATTCAAGCAAAAGTGTTTTGACTCTGGTACTAGTCTTTCCCATAATATTAACTGGTGAGAAGCACCTTTTATGTTCCTTCCCATAACAAGGAATGGGGAGAGAAGCACCTTTTATGTTCCTTCCCATAACAAGGAATGGGGAGAGAAGCACCTTTCCCCATAACATTGAATATTCCTACCCATAATAATGAATGGTGAGAAAAGCGCCTTTTCTCATAACATTGTGTGATCAGCAAGCAAAAGCAACATAAAAAGCTGGAGCACCATTTTGTCGGAAGACAACTCTGAGCGGTCTTCCCGACAGGTTGCGTGGATTTGTGCGGACTTGTCTCTTTCTTGCAAGAAATAAATGTTTTGTGTTAATTAATCGTATCCAGCGACTCTGAGCCTAATTTTACAGAGAATTTTTCTAACAATCACCAATCACCTCCCCACAGTATTTAGTTTCCAGGTTCCCTCATGTTATTGTAGAATCCTCACCTTACTTCTTCATGGTTCACGGTCACGTTTTGTCAGGTCAGGTTTTACCTAATAGTCTTGTCTTGTTTATTTATTCAGTCTTGTTTATTTATTCATAACCAGTCTTGTTTTGTTTTTCCACAGTTTTAAGCTTTTTGATATTCAGCTCAGCCGCGTCTTTTGTTCTTGCTTCTTGTTAACCCTTTAGGCGCCAGAGGTTATTTTTCTAAAATCCTTGATTTTGACAAATAAATTTCAAAAGGCTATATCTTAAAACTGATAAGAGATAGAGACTTTTTGTAAATTCAAAAAATGTTAAGGATGACCCAAAGTTTATGTAGGAAGCAAATGTACACACCTAATTTGCATAGTATGACGTCATGGGGTGGTGGCCATCTTGGATTATAGAATTTCTATGAAATTTTCATGTTTCAATGATGAAATGCAGCCTTTTCCCCCAAATATGCCCTTATTAATCTCTGTGCTATATTCAATATTCTATATTCAATGTGCTATACAATGCAAAAGGTTCAGGGAAATAGCAAAGAGTAAACCAACACTGTAAATTATTTCTAATAAATGGCCGAAAAAATGCACATGAGCGATAACCTCACGTTTGCCTGCAGAGATCAACATAGGCCGATGCCTATTCATCCAGGTGACACTGTTTGTAGTTTTTTATGGTCTGATACCTCTCATTGCATGGTACTACACAAAGACCCACCCCACACTGCCTATACCTGTATTTTGTCTGACAGTGGCCTTTAGGCCGGGTTCGATCAGAGCATATACGACACAATCTGGGTGGTCATCAGCCTTATACAGAAAGTGACGTTCAGTGAGTCTCTGTGGCATTTCTCCCGATGACTTCTTCCTCCCTTTATGGCTCCCTTTCCTGAAGTAGCCTTCCAGTAAACCAGTTACCACGTCTTGCACAAAGACCTTCAGAGACTTGTGAGGAGCCGGAAAACAGCTGCAATAAATTATGTGAGCATTCACCATAGTTATGCCAAGAATAGCATTGAATATTCTTGTTATACCACTTTCTTGATTTGTGGGGAAAGAGGTAGGTCTTCATTCTTTGATCTGCAGTGTCAACGCCCCCCATGAATGAATTATAATTATCAACACACATAGGTCTATTTATTCCTCTGTACCCACTAGTAGTGTGTTTTGTCCTGATTTTTGAGTTTTCGGACACGTATTACCATGGAGTGTGGAAAGCATTGTGAGGCGCTTTGTGTCATGCCAAGCACAAGCCAACATTTTCCCCATTCTGCATGAACACAGGATCATCTCCCTTTCTCAAGGGTAATTCCTCTTTGGTGAGGCCCTTTGGCATACCCTTCCGCTGACTGCTGACAGTGCCACACTCCTTGCTTGCCAGCTCATTTGCTATGGCTGGTGAGGTGTAGTAGCTGTCCATGTACACCTCATGACCTTTCCCTGAGTACTGGGCCATAACGTCCTGGACAATAAGGTGTGTAGCACCAAACTCTGTGTTCACACTATATTGTCCAGTGTACATGGACCACTGCAGCACATAGCCTGATTTAGCTTCACTCAAAACAAATACCTTGTAGCCATATTTATCTGGTTTGTTTGGATTGTACTGTTTGATTGTTGACGTTCACTTGAATTCAATGGTCATTTCATCCAGTGACAGCTGCTTAGTGGACCATACACTGCTGAAAACTGTGGGATGACCAAATCAATTATTGGGCGAATTTGACCTCTCTCAATGTAATTGTCATTATTGGAAAAGTGGAGGAAAGACAGTATCATTTCAAATCTATTTCTGGACATCACCTTGCCAAATCCAGGTGTTGCTGTTGGCCAGTAATCTGCCCAATAATCTTCTAACTCTGCCTTTTCTACCAAACCCATACTCAAATGCAGAGAGATGAGGATTTCATTTCACTGACAGTTACATCAGACCACTGGTGAAATCTTGAATGTGGCTTGATTTCATGGGAGGCTAAAAACTGATGGGCATAACGATTTGTTTCTAGAGTCAATAAATTCCAGAAATCATCATTGAGAAAAAGTGACAAAAAATCTAGGGCCGGATCAGCATTGGAGAGTTCTCTGTCCCCCTGATATCCAACTGTTTCATCAAATGGCTTTATCCAATTTTGGTACCCCACCTCATCAGTCAAATACTCAAAGCCTGCATTCCCAAAAACTGGCTTAGTGTGATACAGGTTGGCTGACTTGGCTCGCTGTGTGACAGCACGTCTGGCTCTAAATGCACCACATGTGCCACCTTGCGCTCCTGCCATGTCTCCACCAAGTGTGCTAACACGCGCTCCGGTCTAGTGAACAGACGCAGCATGGCTGCGGCAACACGTATATACTGCGCCGCTACATTTTCCCCCAGCTCTCCCACTGACACTTCGACCACATCTGGAATGTCCATTGAGATTTGTCAAGCTACTGGCTGCGCGATCGCGGACACTTTGTGAAGGCACCGTGTCAGAAAGCACAGTGTTCACGTGGCGAGCTCGATAAAAAGACAGAACACCCACATTACTCCCAGCCTGGTTGGGCTCGCCGCTGCCTTAGTCTTCGCCTTCGCCAGTGGGAGCCGTCCTCACCTTCGCCAGTGGGAGCTGGGGCGGGCTTGCCGCTGAGCCTGAGTGTGTAAGACTCCACAGGAAAGTCCATGTCAGCTACTTGTATCTGCGATCTCATTCTTTCGGTCACTATCCACATCTCGTGACCATAAGTGAAGGTTTGAACAAAGATGGACCAGTAAATCGACAGCTTCGCCTTCTGGCTCAGCTTCTTCACCAAGATTGACAGGAGCAGTGCCCTCATTACTGCTGACGAAGTGCTAATCTGTCTGTCCATCTTACACCCCAACCTGCCGTCACATGTGAACAAGATAGTCAGATAGACTATATTGCCAAAAGTATTCACTCACCCATCCAAATAATTCAATTCAGGTGTTACAATCACTTCCATGGCTGCAGGTGTAAAAATACAAGCACCTAGGCATATAGACTGCTTCTACAAACATCTGTGAAAGAATGGGTCGCTATCAGGAGCTCAGGGAATTCCAGCCTGGTACTGTGATAGGATGTCATCTGTGCAACAAGTCCAATCGTGAAATTTCTTGCTACAAAGAAAACGTTGAAAACATACATTAAACTGTTTATTTAAATAGATTTTGTTTACTCCCGGCATTACGTTTCTCCTAGATTTACGAAGAAGTTAGCATTTCAACACGCCATACCGAGCTTCATCTATTTACTGAAGTCTGTCATGACCGGTATCGTTGTAAAGCACTGAGTCTCCTGCACAATGATTTGTAACGCAAATAATGGTACTTTTTTCTATCAGTAACCAATCGTGAATGTCTAAAGGCGGATTTATAGCTCATGACGAAATCTCATTAGCTACTGCTCGTTTTTGCTAACGTGATTCACTCAGATGCTGTCAGGAACGGTGGAGGAGGTAGTGCCGATCTCAAAAATACTCAAACTGTGAATTAACAACACTATGAAAATAAAACAAGACTATGGAAAAACAAGGCTATGGAATAAATAACTTTGACAAAGACTATGAGGCAGGAAACCAGACTTAGCTTTTTGTGACTGAGGCATGAAGGGTTAGTGAAAGTGAGGATTCACCAATGAACATGGGTGAACCAGGAAACCAAATACTGAGGAGGGAGTGATTAGTGATGACGTGCAGCAGATGACAATGAAACAGGTTACATGAGTGAGACTAAGTGACAGGGGGAAAAACATGACCAGAAACCTGAAAACATCCGAAACAAGATTTAACAACCATAAACTGTGACAGATGCATCGCGTGGTGGACTCTGACACTTCCGTGTTTAGCTTTTGCGGAATCTCCGAAAATGCCCCTAACACCGCAACTTTCAAAGAAAAGAAAGCAACAATTGCGTTTTACAAGATGCAATAAAAGAAAATCTATTAGAGACCATCGGGAAGCACCACATCTTACCATAAACTGTCGTTAGGAAACCGAGGGGGAGTTAATGACATACGTCTGGCTGATCATACGTCTGAATGATTTGATACTCGATCTTGCATTGTATTGAGCTTGTATTCTATATTATCATTATTATCATTATTATCATTACTAATCATTATTATCATTATCATTACCTGAGCAAATAGTTTCCAATACAGGCCTGCACAGTGGTGTGGTGGTTAGCACCGTCGCCTTACAGCAAGAAGGTTCCAATTCAACTACTGGCTGGGGCTGGGGCCTTTCTGTGTGTACTTTGCATGTACGTACCCATGTATGCATAGGTTCTCTCCAGGTACTCGAGCTTCCTCCCACCATCCAAAAACATGCATGTTTGAAACTTATTGTCCTTAGGAGTGAGTGTGAGTGTGTGTGTGGTTGTTTGTCTTGTTTGTCACTGTGTGGCCCTGTGATGGACCTGTCCAGGGTGTACCCCGCCTCTCGCCCGATGACCGCTGGAATAGGCTCCTGCGACCCGGCCGACGGATTAAGCGGGTATAGAAAATGGATGGATGGATGGATGTTTCCAATAGAAATGTATTAAATTTTTGTATTTAAATCTTTAAATGCCGTTTTCTCAAAATCCGTTTTTTGTATTTTTCCGTATATATATCTCAGCCTATGTAGCACCTATTCACACCAAAGTTTCCAGTTATACACCTAGCAGTACTCTGAAGATTTAAAAAAGGGGTTTGTTTATAAATTGTTTATAAATTATTCCTGGCTGGATTTATGTGACATTATAATAAAAAATATGGTGAAAATCACTGTTTTTAAGGCTATGGAGAGTATATTTTGATTTCCTAGGTAATGAAAGCAGATATCCTGAAATCGTTCTGTAATTTTCTTTCATATTGTGTGTAAACAAAATTAAAAAATATTTTGCACCTGGTTTTATCATATGTTCAGATCTATCTACGGGAAATATATTAACTTACAAATTTCAAAAACTTGTAATACATTTTTTTAATATACTTGTTTAAGTAATCAACTGAGGAAGTTTCATGGTGATATCTATTATTTCAAAATCTTACCCTATTCACCTGTAGTGTCTTGCCTTAAAAGTTCTGTGTAAGTACCTGTCTATGCAATTCTACTCTATGCAACTGGCTTGTGAAATCTGCTTTGAAAAAAAAATCTAAACTCTTAGACATATTTCAACTTAAAAAAAAGAGTAACGCAACAATTACTTTCCCTGTTAACTCGTTACTTTTTTAGTGAAGTAATTAAGTTACTAACTCAGTTACTTTTAGGGAGAAGTAACTAGTAACTATAACCAATTACATTTTAAAAGTAACATGCCCAACACTGGTTATTAAACAGCATGGTATAAATTTCCATTGCTATACTGACGAAACTCAACTTTACTTATCTTGGAAACAAGATTAAATAAATAAGTTGGTTAGAATCCAAGTATGTCTCAAAGACATAAAGACCTGCATGACAGAATTTTCTGCTCCTAAATTCAGACAAAACTGATGTTGTTTTTGGATCTGAACACTTCAGGAAGAAACTGTAGCAATGTACTTACTCCAGATGTCATTTCATTCCAGTATGAAAGAGAGGAACATCACAGTTATTTTTGATCAGCATCTGTCCTTTGACTCACTTATAAAACAGGCTTCCTTCTTCCACCTTTATAATATTGCAAAAATGGAAATTGAATTGCAAAAATTAGGAACATATTTTCTCAGAGTGATGCAGAAAAACTACCACATGCATTTGTTACTTCAAGATTGGACTAATATAATTCTTTATTATTTGCCTGTCCCAAATATTCCTTGAAAAGCCTCCAGCTGATCCAAAATGCTGCAGCCAGAGCCACATATCTAACAAGAGAGATCATATTTCTCCAGTTTTAGCTTCACTTCATTGGCTTCCTGTTAAATTCAGAATAAAATTTAAAATTCTTCTCCTAACAAATAAAACTTTTAATCACCGAGCTCCATCACACGCAATATTTTCCCAACAGAGCACTTCGCTCTCTGACTGCAAGTTTACTTGTGGCTCCTAGAGTTTTTAAAATTAGAATGGGAGGCAGAGCCTTCAGTTATCAGGCCCCTCTCTGTGGAACCAGCTGCTAGTATACATCCAGGAAGGAGACATGCTTTTTACCCTTAAAATTGATCTTAAAGCCTTCCTTTTTGATCAACCTTATAGTTAGGTATGACTCAAGCAACCCTGGAACATCCCATAGTTATGCAGCTACAGGCTTAGACTTCTGGGGTCCTCCCATGAGGCACTTTTCCTCACTTTGCTCTCTTTTGTTCACTCTTTTATGACATTATATACATTTGACATTGTTATTAACTTGTGTTTCCCTGTTCCAACAGGTATTCTTTGAATGGTGTTATGGTGTTTTTTCTGTCAAGGGTATGATTAAGGCAGTGAGTAGGTCTGTGAACACTTTGAGAAAATCCAATAGAGTCTAATATAGAATTAAATATTTAGGCTGTCATTTTCAACATCTACATGAATATTAAAGTCACCCACTACAATGACTTTATCTGTACTCAGCACTAACTGTGATAAAAACTCTGAGAATTCAGACAGAAACTCAGAATAAGGGCCAGGTGGACGATACACAACAACAAACACAAGAGGTTTAGTAACAGATTAGTAACCCTGATCTGAAGATAGCTGCCACTCCTCCTCCTCTGCCTGTGGTTGGAGGAACGTGAACATTTAAATAGTCAGAGGGAGTTGATTCATTAATGCTAACATGATCCTCCTGCTGCAGCCAGGTTTCTGTAAGACAAAATATATCAAAATGATGATCACAAATCAAATCATTCACTAACAGAGACTTCCAAAGGGGAGATCTAATATTCAGCAAACTACATTTAATAGTTTGATGTTTTTATTCAGTTAAAGTTTTTGTTTTAAATTTTTTTGCACAAGAGGATTTGCTCCTTTTGTGTTTTTTGATTGAGGGGGGGGGGGGTGCAGCATCAGGTGGGAAGCCGCAGAGAAGTGTGTAAGACTACAACTCTGCATCCTGGTCTCAACCCTGGGTTGTCATGTTTTTGGATGACTAATAAATTCGTCCATATTTCTAGAAATGAGAGCCGCTCCTTCCAAAGTGGGATGGATGCCGTCTCTCCTCATCAGACCAGGTTTTCTCCAGAAAGATTGCCAATTATCTATGTAGCCCAGTTGTTTGCTGGACACCATCTAGACAACCAGCGACTGAATGAGGACATGCGGCTAAACATGTCATCACTGGTCAGATTTGGCAGGGGTCCAGAGAATGTCCGACATTGTTTTGGCAAAATTACACACCGATGCAACATTAATTTTAGTGACCTCCGACTGGCGTAACCGGGTGTCATTACCGCCGACGTGAATAACTATTTTACCGTATTTCCGCTTATCCTTAGCCAGCAGTTGTAAATAGGATTCTATGTTGCCCGCTCTGACTATGGTCGCTGGTGTTAATGCCACGTTTCTGACTATAGAGCTGCCAATTACCAGGGTTTTGTCCTCAGAGGGTGTGTCGCTGAGTGGGGAAAATCTATTTGAAACGTGGACAGGTTGATGGTGAACCACGGGCTTGACTTTAGGACTATGACTCCTCTTCCTGACAGTCACCCAGCCACGCTTAAGTCCCAGCTGCTCGGGATCTTCTAGGGGACGACTAACAGAGCTAGCTATGCCAGGTGGCTCCGCACTGACTAAAGGCGCCTGGCTCGCTATCAGGTGGTTTTAAACAGTGCAGAGCCGAGCTTCCAATTCAGATAACCTCACCTCCAAAACTACAAAAAGATTACATTTGTTACATGTACCATTACCACTAAAGGAGGCAGAGGAGTAACTAAACATCTGACACACGGAGCAGGTGAAAGCAGGAGATAGAGGAAGAGAACTGGTAGCCATGCTAAGCTAGAGAACCAGACACACCGCTAAAAAATGAAAAATAAAGACTAAAGATCTGTGAGTGTGAGCGTTAGAATATAACAAGTATGCAATAGAGTTAACTATGCAAGATGTGTAAATTATAGGGAGAAATAATGTGATTATTAGTAGTTCAGGAGGAGCAAGAAATGTCACAATTCACACACAAAGCAACAGGAAGTGATGCAATACGTCTTACCGCAAAGCAAAGCCACCAGCAACAGCAATGATCCCATACTGACTGGGAACAAAGGCAGTTTCTTTCTGCTGTTTCCTTTACATGGAAACAACTTCAAAATTATTTAAAGCTGAAGAAGCTGATCACAGTAAAAACGCTTTCAAAAGAATCTTCTGTGACTTAAACACAAAAACTTTAAAATGTACTTGTTTTGATTGATCATTTTTATCTTGGAAATTTTTAGTTGAGGTATTAATCCTGTATCCATGAGTTCCTTAAGGTCCAACCTCCTTAGGTAAGTCTATCCTGAGGTGAAGGAGAGAAGAGTCCGGAAAATAGTCCAATCTAAGATTTGGGAGGAGCAATGCAGTTTTTGTCGTAGTCGTTAAACACTGCCCTTGCAGCGATATTGGAGAGTGAATGAGGGTTGCCTCACATGTTGCCTTGTTGTGACCTGCATGAAGTGCTCTGGGAACATGGCATGCCAGGCTTATTCTTATACGCTATTTGTATTCAAGCCTTGGAAAACCAGTGCAGCCAAGAACTTGACGTTTCCTGCTCGGTTGGCAGAGTTCATAGAGTGGAGACCTCCAGCAGACACTTGGCGACTATGAAAAGACTGTGTTGAGAATTAGCACTTCCACGTCTCAGGATATGGTCCTCAGTTGGAAAAGGGTGGGTTGCTCACTGCAGATATTAGGTGAGTCGTTGCTTCAAGTGGAGTAGTTTAAGTACCTTGATAGCATTATCATAAGTGGAGATAGAAAGGAACGGGAGATTGTCAGGTGGATTGGGACAGTGTCTGTAGTGATGTGGATGTCGTATCGGTCTGTCAAGGTAAAGGGAGATCTGAGTCGGAAAGGCAAAGCTGTGGATTTTCCAAATGATCTACTTTCAGACCACTTATGGTCAGGAGCTGTGAATAGTGACAAAAAGAATGAGATCACAAATACAAGTAGCAGAAATGACCTTCCTCTGAAAGGTGGCTGGGCTCACTCTTAGAGATATGGTGAGGAGCTTAGTCATCCCAGAGGAGCTCAGAGTGGAGTTGCTGCTCCCCTGCATTGAAAGGAGCCAGTTGAGGTGGTTCAGGTATCTGGTTAGGATGCCCTCCTGATGCTTCTCTGAGTAGGTGTTTCGAACATGTCCCACCAAGAGGCAACCTCTGGGCAAACCGCCGGAGAGACTATATCTCTCCGCTGGCTGGGGAATTACTCTGTGTTCGTCCAGAAGAGCTGGAGGAGGTGGCTGGGGAGAGGGACGTACCAGGATCTCTGCTTAGACTTGCCCTCACAACCATATCCCTGAGAAAATGTACAGATGGGTGGTATTACGTTTTATTAAGGAACTCTGACCAAGCTGGTGCTGCTATCTTGACCACAGCTCATTTCCAAACGATTTCAGTGAGACACTTTCCTTGTTAAATAAAGATTATAGCAATAATAACAGTAATCCGTGTTTTTGTGTTATGTTATGTCTTAGTTTCTGTTTTGTATTCTAGTTAAATTTCTGTTTTTAATCTTCAGTTTCCTTGTTTCCTGAACAATGCAAAATTTCAATAAAGTGGAAGTTTAGAGTTCTGCAGGTCATCTGGAGCCAGGTGTAGAGACAGACAATCTTGCTGAAGTGTCTGAAAAATGGGAAAAGAGAGTGTCGGAAAGCTGAGCGCAGATGGAGAAAAACAAATCTCCAGGTTCATTATGACATCTATAAAGAGAAACTTCACTCTTACAATTTACAACTGAGGAATGCAAGGAAATCCTACTTCTCTGACATCATCACCAAAAACAGTCATAATGCTCGGGCCTTATTTGCTACAGTTGACAGGCTAACAAACCCTCCTGTGTCAGTGGCAAATGAACTCCATTCCACCATGGCCTGCAATGACTTTGCCAAATTCTTCATAGACAAAGTCCAAAATATTAGACAAGCAGTTGGTACATCAGCAGCAGGTTCAGCATATGTACTGTGTCCACCGAAAACCGGTTTAAACACCATGACACTGTTCCAACCCATTAACAGTGAAGACCTGGAGGACATCTTACGTCACCTGAAGTCCTCCTCTTGCTGTTTAGACATCCTACCAACAGGTTTTTTCAAAGGGGTCTCAAAGACTTTGGAGTCAGACCTGTTACTGATTGTGAACTTGTCCTTAACGTCAGGTGTGTTTCCAGAGCCACTAAAAACAGCTGTAATTAAACCTCTGCTGAAAAAGGACAATCTTGACAAGACGCAAATGAACAACTACAGGCCCATCTCAAATCTCCCATTTTTAAGTAAGATCATTGAAAAAGCGGTTTTTCAACAGCTTAATTACTTTTTAACACAAAATAACTGCTATGATACCTTCCAGTCAGGCTTTAGACAGCACCACAGCACTGAGACTGCTCTGACCAAAGTGTTTAATGACATATGTCTGAATACAGACAGTGGAAAAATGTCAGTCTTAGTTTTACTGGATCTCAGTGCTGCCTTTGATACAGTTGACCACAATATATTACTCAAACGACTGGAGAACTGGGCTGGTCTTTCCGGAACTGTACTAAACTGGTTTAAAACATACTTAGAGAACAGGAAGTACTTTGTGTCAATAGGTAACTTTACATCTGAGCAGACAAGAATCACATGTGGAGTTCCCCAATGTTTCATCCTGGGACCTCTTCTGTTTAACATCTACATGCTCCCACAGGCACAGATTATAAAAAACAACCAAATAAACTACCATAGCTATGCAGATGACACACAGATGTATATAACAATGTCACCAGGAGACAGAGGGCCTGTACAGGCCCTTGGAAAATGCATTGAGGAGATTAATGACTGGATGTGCCACAACTTCCTCCAGCTAAACAAAAACAAAACTGAGGTAATTGTCTTTGGAGCCAAAGATAAACGATTGAAAGTCACCACAGAGCTTCAATCTATAAATCTAAAAACTACCAACCAGGCCAGAAATCTGGGTGTACTGATGGACTCAGACCAAAATTTGGACAAACACATTAAGGCAATAACAAAGTCAGCCTACTATCACCTTAAGAATATATAAAGGCTAAAAGATCTGATGTCTCAGCAGGACCTGGAAAAACTAGTCCATGCATTCATCTTCAGTAGGCTTGATTATTGTAACAGCATCTTTACAGGTCTGCCTAAAAAGTCAGTTAGACAACTGCAGCTCATCCAGAACTCAGCTGCTCGAATCCTCACTAAGACCAAAAAAGTGGAGCACATCAGTCCAGCTCTGAAGTCTTTACACTGGCTGCCTGTCCATCAGAGGATAGACTTTAAAGTTCTGATGCTGGTCTATAAAGCTCTGAATGGTAAAGGACCAAAATACATCAGTGACCTCCTGACCCAGTATGAACCTTCCAGACCCCTCAGGTCATCTGGATCCGGTTTTTTATCAGTTCCCAGAGTCAGAACCAGACATGGAGAAGCTGCATTCAGCTTCTATGCTCCACATGTCTGGAACAAACTCCCAGAAAGCCTCAGATCAGCTGAAACACTCAGTGTATTTAAGTCCAGGTTGAAGAAACATCTATTTTCACTTTTTGTTTGTGTTTTTCTTCATTAATCTTTTTTGCAGGGGCTTGTAGCCGTTGTGTGTTTTCTTTTCTTCCACAGATGCAGCAGCCAGTTGTCTTTTGTGGTTCTCCTCTCTTTTCTCCTTTCTTTTTCCATTACTCTCCCTCTTTCTTTCCTTCCCCCTTTCAATTAAAATGTAACTAAAAGGGGAAAAAGGATTTACAATGGTGCTGCAAACTATGATGAGAGCACTGGCTCTGTGGGCTTTGGCTTTTCTGATGCTTGTGCCTCTGAATACAGCAAAAAAAAAAAAACTCTTTAGAAGTGCATGGCTAACGTGGTACAGACGGCTGTTGGCCTTGAGTGAGAGTTCCTCTCCAGTCTGCAGAAGAAAGCAAGTGGTGCTTTCTAAATTCTGTTGTAAGTTGGCAGTGACTCCTTACCTGCGTATTGTTTGCATGTGTTGATGCCCTTGATGGGTCCCTGCTGTTGGTCCTCTGGCTCTGTTTGCCTCAAGTCCCTCCTCCAGCCTCCTCCTGTAGGTGTTCTTGCTCTCTCTGTGATTTAACTGCACACACTTTAGTTCTGCATGGTCCCCTCTTATTTTTGTTGAGCAGGGCCTTCAAGTGGCTTATATTCCAAAGTTTATTATTTGGGTAGCAGCGTACCTCTTTGGTGGGGATGGAGTTGTTCATGCAGAACTTGATGTAGTCAGAGACACAGTCTGTCCTCACCATGTGATTTGTAAAGGGCATTCCAGGCCATGGCCTCCAATACTCTGTGTAGTGACTCCATGGCCTCAGGAGACAACTTTTTCACAGTTCTTACAGTTACTGGCTGCCATTGAACCACTTTCTTGTTTGCTGATGTGAATAAGACAAGATTCTGGTCTGACTTGCCCAGTGGGGGAGGGCAGTGGCGCTCTAGGCATCCTTCACGTTTACATACAGCAAGTCGAGTGTTTTATTTTCTCTTCTAGTGCATTTAACAAACTGGTGAAAAGTGGGCACTGTGGAGGAGAGAGATGCGTGGTCAAAGTTACCTGTGATGACCATGAAGGTGCTGACATGTTTACATTCTGGTCTGACATTTACAGAAGCATGGTTGCTGAGCTGATGACGTCACACACTACATCTGCTTTACCAATGATGGCGACTCACACTGGTAAACTCTCTGCAAATAATGCAGGCGAAGGAAAACAGCAAGCAGCTCTACATCCTTGCTGCAGACATGCTCTTTAATCTGAGACATGACCTGGGTCACACCACCTACAGTTTAGAAACACAGCCAGTTCCCCACCTTTCTTCTTGCAGCTCATGGTGGAATCTCTGTCAGCCCAAAACATGAAAAAGCCTGGTATCGTAATGAGTCGGGTATCTGCCAATGCATCCAAGATTCAGTGAGGCACATGATACTGGACTCTCTGGGTCTTCTGGGTCCGGGTTCGTCCATCTTGCTTGTTAGGGACCTTACATTACCCATGATAATTTCTGGCACAGGTTTTAAACCTCTGCCACCACCTGGACCTTATCTTCAGTCATTAGAGACCTTCAAGATGGAAACTGAACTCAGAAACTACCATTAGCAAATGAAAGAATTTGGCTACCTGACTGGCCTCACAGTGCCTGGACAGAGATCTTCAAGCATGCTTGTGCCACGCATTTGCGAGGGTGGTTTTCGGCGTTATCCTTATCCCAACTTTGACTGGACTGCTGCATGGCCTGTACTCTATTGGAACTTACAGCACCTTCAGTCAACAGCATGAGAGGGGCAAAAACTACTCCCAGGATATCCATCACTTAAAGGAACATATTACTGACAGCCATGGTCCTGAACAACAGAAAAGGTTCTTCCCAGGTGTTCACTGGAGTTTAACATGTGCCAATGATTGAATGCTCACTGAATCCCATCAGCATCAATTTATTTTACGTAAACACAGGCTGAGACAGATGGCTGGCCTTCCTGAGACTAGTCCTGGAGGTTTTTTCCTGTTAAAAGGGAGTTTTCCTCACCACTTTAAATTTCTTTCACATGCCCCTTTGTATAATCCTCCTGTAGGTGAGGAACTGGAGCAGGCTGTAGGTTACCTGGTGGTTTTTCTCTGTTAGTCTTGTTGTCAGAATAAATTAAGATTTACATTGACCATTGGGTTCTGTCATGACAACTTCATAACTAATACAACGCAGAAATATACCAGTTACAAGTTTCATTGTGATTTGTTGCTTTCCTTAGCTAGCCAACTTTTGTATGTTTTGAAATGGCAGTGTATAAATTGGCCCAGTTTGAAATTTATTTAACTTGATTTTTTTTCTGGATTATGATGAGTTTGCAATTAATATGATTATAACTAGTCTAAATTAGACTGTATGTTGAGATGACATTTGTTGTAATTTGGTGCAACATAAATAAAACTGAATTGAATTAAAATGAATTGTCATTTTTAAGGTTAGAGCAGGAACCCGTAGAAATGTGTCCACTTCCCTGGTGAAAATCCCGCTTTAACGAGAGAAAAATGTGTTTGTACATGATGCACAAACAACACGTACTTTACATCGAAACATCACGCAAACAATGAGTGAATACAACTAAAAACAGTCGCGTCCATTTGTCACTACGGCTTTCCATATCGGTAGACCTTTGCGGACTGGTGCAGATAATGAAAGATAAGCGAGAGGACACAATGCGCAAGAGTGAACATCGAGACCTTGAACTGCATTTAATGCCAATGTGACTAATTTCTGAATGACTGAATTCCATCGCGTTAAGAGCTTGATAAAGGTTTTAATGTAGAATGCAAACATAATGTATGACTTCAGATGCTGTGGTATTGGTATGGCCGCAGTGGGACAACGGGACAGTTCCACGAGCGGCAGTTACTTAAGCGCCGCTTTTGCATATATATATATAAACATGTGTTTAGCCTACATTAAAAAAAAACAACTGAATTCCTCTAATGTCTACCTTACTACGTTTGGAGCCATGTACACAATTTTTGAAAGTGAACTCGGCGCCTCGCTTCGTCATAGATGTTCACAATGGGAATTTCTCCTGTCCCAACTCGTCTAATCTATTTTCTGCTGCAGGACACAATAGATTACAATGGACTGCTGCTCTTACCTGTTCGTCGTCTTTTTATCCCGTTTGTATCCCGTGGAGGTATACTGCTTACTGTCAGTGACGCGTGACTGTTCTGCAGGATGCAGCAGGGTGTGTTCAGGAGCTGGATTTTACCGCAGCACACTGACACTGCGACTTTTTATAGTCTTGCTATGTCATACGGTTCGCATGAACAACTGCGACAGGACAGGACCCTGCATTAGGCCAAGCTCTCATTTTGTAAGATTTAAAGGTGACATTTCTTTACATTTCTCTACATCCCTGCCTCAGCACTAATAACCCGTCAAACTAGGCAACAGATATCTCATAGAATTGACATAGAATTGTCTCCAGTACAAAAATGTTCAGTTTTTTTTTTTGTCTCCAATAAGACATAGAATTGTCTCCAGTACAAAAATATTCAGTTCTATCAAAATCAGTTAATACATAACTTAGAAGGTAGGTTCAAGAGGCAGTGTGCTTTATTAAATATACATACTTTATTAAATGAACGGTAATATTACTACATCTTGCAAAGTGAATGAATCTAAACTGCTCACGATGTGAATGTCAATAGTCTATTCCATTAAAAGTTTAGAAAATCAACTTTGAAATTTAAGGATATCTGATCATGTGAACATGGAATTCATCATTCTTACCATGTAGAAATAAAGAAACCTTAAACCTTACTCATTTTCATAACCTCATTTTAACCACTCCTATCAGGATAAAAATGTTACATCACTAGTTGAAGGTGATGCCCCCTACAATAAATGATAAGAATATATATAGAAAAGTTAGTTAAAATATATTTTTATTTTTTATCAATGGCAATTATAAATTGTTTAATCAATTTCATATCAACATGTTGTGAATAACAATCATTTTTACTGCAAGTTGTCTAACAATATATGTGCAACCTTCCCTCTGAAAGCCATTCAGACTGACCCCGGAAGAAAAAAGAGCACCTCAGGCTGCCTGTGGCTAATTTCTAATGGCTGATAAGAATTGCCAGCACAAAATAGGTCTAAAGAGAATGCAGTCAAGTCAGACATGAATGTCGGTCACAAGTGTGCTCACAGCAGTAGCTGATCTTGTTGGAATACCCACTAGGTTGGCATTTTTGAGAAACACGTCCCGTTTGATTGCTTTTCTCAGAATACTAGCAAATAACATCACCAGGAGGTTAAACATAACGTAGTTAAAAAGGACAAAAAAAAGACATTTCAAGGCATAATTAAAATCTTCCATACTTCACTGTTTTCATTAAATTCCCCATGTCATTCCAGAAGATTAAAAATATGACTGTCATTCATGAATCCACAACAGTAAAGGCATTTTTTGGTCATAATAATCAAACTATTGTAGCCTACATAATTCGATTTTTTTCTCATTCATTTTAACCTCAATTGATTTCTTATTTTCTACAGTGGTTGAGTGATATTTGTTTTTCAATATTCAATGTTGAAAAAGATGTACAGATGCAGGCAAGCATGTCATAAATGGGACGCCATAACATAGTATCTGCAATAGAATATAGGAATGGATAGGATAGGTGGAAGTCCCAAAGTCACAGTTGGAGATAAATCCAAATGTGGAGGAGAATAACATACAGTGGGAATTTCAGATTCAGAGTGATAAACCGATGAGGCCAAACAACTGGACATTGTGGTGGCCAACTACAGCAGAACATTGTACTGATAGATTTAGCAATCCCAAGCAATTTTTTAAAATCCTTATTATTGTTATTGTTTTGTCTTTTGATTTTTAGTGTGAACACTCACAATTTAATTTCATTTTAAAAAAGCATACATTTTCAGTAGCTTTTGACATATTCAAGGCTCTTTTGCATTTTGTATTTCAATCACCTTGAATTGTGGCACCAGCTCTTTTAATAGCAGATATGGCTTGTAAAGAAACCTCCAGTAAAGAAACATTCCAGAAATGTGACAGCTGAAATCTGTTTATTGAGGATCAAGTAAATGTACACTGGGCCAAAACAGTGTCATATTATGGTTGTGAATGATTACTGAGGAGTCCAAATGGCCAAGTGTATGATACAAAGAAATCAGTCAGAATGGACAAACAACTCTTACAGAACATCTTTTAAAATGTAGCCAAGGCACATTCATATTGTGTGTGTAATCAAATATCAAACAAATAAGAAACTGGCCTGACCCAACATTTGCGTATGTTCTCGGCATCATACTTAGTGAAAAATGAGAACATTGTCACTGAATTATGTCAATTATGTTCCCTAAAAATGTGATTGGCAAAGCACATAAGCAGCATTCAAACATTTGATGGGAGTCATTCATACATTTGCATGTGAAAATCCAATATTTGAAGAGCATGAGCCTTTCTAAATTTCAAATTTAATTCAGAATCAGTTTTAAAAAAAAAAGTATTCTACTGCTTACAAAGACACTACTATGGTGGCCAATGGCTGTAAACAGACTATCTAATAATAATATGATAACAGATGGTTGTACGCTTATACACTAGTAAAGTGGAAATACTGCATAACATTCAGAGTATAAAAACATTTTAATTTAATGTGTCTTCATTTATGCATTACAGGAAGGTTGTCTTTGGTTTATACACAGAATTCTTAACACTTAGAATAACAGGGTACACTTTGTACTTTGCCATTGCAAAAAGAACCACCCACTGAGCTGACTGGCAGTTATTACAGCAACTTTGATACCTGGAATTGCCTTCCCTCAGCAATAGTCCCCACTGCTCAGATGGGGGTGTTTGGCAAATGCTCTTCTAAGCCTGTGAGTTTGCCATTACATATTAACCCACTGACATGTTCATTATGCATCACTTGACCACTGAGTTTGCTAGAAATCTTATCACCTCTAGAAGCCTCCTGCTTCACAGGGGTCGTTTTGCCAGAGTCTCTGGATAAATGTTCTTCCCCAGGAGCTGTTCTACAATGGTAGTGCAGTCTGATGACATACAGAATTATTGTGATTAGCATACTAAGGCAGAGCACCAGCAAAACTGAAACCACCACTAGTTCCTTTAGGTAGCAGGGGGATTGGGCTGACAGTAGAGGCTCCCCATCATGGAATTCTGCTCCTCTCTGTCCAGATTCCTTGGTCCACAAAGTTAAGCCTTTGTTAATCAGTCTTGTGGTGACTAGAGTGTCCCTGGTTGTTAGTGGAGGTTTAGTCTCTCTTTGTCCGGAATCTGTTATTTTAGGCCAAGATCCTAGTGAGGTGTGCATTCCAGGACTGGCTGTAGCCTGTGTGGTGGGTATGGGTTGTTTAGTCTGACTGTTGCTGGTAGGAGTTTGAGTCATGGGACTGCTCTTCTGTTTGACATGGTAGATGGCCATAGTTTGGCGGTAGCCGTTCTCTGTGGACAGGCACAGGTAGTGGCCAAGTGTGGCAGGGGTAGCCACAAAACTAAGGCTCCCATCTTCATGGTGCAAGTACAGCTCTAAAGACAACCGGCTATTAGGACGCTCCCACAGCTGCTGTGATAGCTGTGATGCTGCAGGACATTGCAGTCGCACCACTTCATTCAGGGATACTGAAACCAGCTCACCTGCAGGACATGAGGCTGATACACAGATTACAGCTGACAAATCATTCCAAAAGAACAAGGCCTTCCTATCTTTTTACATAGTATGATCTATTGTTACTGTTTAGAAATGTATCGATGTGTTCATGACAATGTCTCAAGCACAGTAGTAACACAAATGGCTGTGCGGGACTGTTTTCTTCATCTTGCTCCTGCCCGCTCCTGCTAAATTTCTGACCATTACCGCCTGCACCCGCAACGTGTGTGTTACACTCCCGCCCGTTCCCGCAATGTGTATTTCCACTCCTGCCCGCACCCACAAAACTTTGAGAATTTATGCCTGCACAGTAATAGAAATGCATTGATTTTGTGTCTTCTCCCGCCACGCAGGAGAAAACATGTCATTTCATAGGCTATTAATAAAGAGATTCAATTGAGAAACTTCTCCAAATGTCACACTTGCCTTGCTTTGTTTTTGTGCTGTAAAGACCTTCTTTGAGATTCCTTTCCACATCATTTATTGACATCCTGTCGCTAGGTTACATCCCCATCCTGCAGTATTTTTTTTTTAGCCACCCGCTCCCACCCGCAGCAAAGTTCATACTGTCCACTCCCGCGAGATTTGAGTTGACCCAATCTCAATGCAACCCTCTAGTGGCACCTTTGGAATTGAACTGTTTATTTTTATCCAATGAATTTATCATTTTAGATTTTTTTAAAATTAGCTACTTAAAAAAACCCAAAAAACTACTACTTACTACATAAAATTGAAACAAAAGTCAAATAGTAAAATATAGATTATGTCTGCAAAGCAGTTTAGATAAATCAAACATACCTGTGGGTACTTTGCTTGGACCAAATCTGGTTCTATGTGTTAATGACACACTGTTGCAAGCCTCTTCAACATTCCCATCATCAATGTCCTGGCTCCTGAGGGGGAAATGAACCATTAACAGAAAGCTCAGACAAGTAATACAAATTTTCTTCTTGTGGTCAATTCTCTTTAATGATGTATACAAAATACACTCACTTTATTACCATAATAGTTTTCTTAAATTTTTCTTAAACTCATAACTTTGCCTACTCAATTTAAGCTCATCTTGGGATGTAAATTGTGAAGCAGCTGAATTGTGTATTGCTTAAATTAGGCAAAAGCTAATAATTCATATGCATCAAATCAATCCCAAATTTATTCTGCAGCAGGACAATGACCCCAAACATATAGCCAGACTCAAAAAGAACTACAACCAGCCACAAGATGGATCCCGCAGTATATTGTATAGCCCCCAGAGATCCCTGATATCAAGGTCATGCTGTCAATGAGGTACTAGACGAATACATGAATAACTGAAATACCTCCGCCTGACATGCACCTCTAAAAAATTCTAACTACATGTCGCCCCAACTCAACGTAGCACGAACATAAATTGCAGAGATTTTATTCTGAGAGGCCTTACCGGAAAGGATGGGCGTTATAATCCCATTAATAATCCTGCTTCTGAAGCTGTTGAAATTGGTAGTTGTCATGATAATGGCCATGGTGATAACGATGAGTCTACTGACAATATAATTATTTTGCAAAGTTTTGATACAAATAGTTTAATTTATCACAATTTCATATTCACAATTTTATATGGGCAAACTGTTTAATATACATTATGAATTACCAATATTATAGGACTAATCCATACATTTATATTGTTAATTTTATCCAACAGATCAATATTTTCCCAAATGTTATTATACTAAAAACAAATATAATTTCTACAGCTTTAACAAATTTATTTCACCAGGTGTACATTCATCCAACTTTTTAGACTTGCAATGAAAGACCATCAAGAACAACCAATAATGCTGAAATTGAATGCTATCCCAACTAACATTGGATACACTAAAGTCTTTCCAAACTTTATTCTACAGAAATTAAAAGTAATAATGTGTAATGTGAGTATATGCCTAAAAGAAGAAAGACTCTTAAAACACCAAAAGTTGGTAATAAAGATGTTTAAGACAACAATATGAATGTGTTTAAATTCACATATTTGTTTCTCTATAGACCTCTTTATTATTGAAATTAATAAAAAAGTTAAATCCCAAAGGGAGGTCATAATGTTTAATTTTTTTCTCAACAACAACTACAAACCGTCATTATGTAGGATTGTTGCTGCTGGAAGGAATGACTGCCTTTATCATGCTGCATTACAGCTCAGAGAAAGCCTCTTAGTGAACACACTCGGTTGTTTCAACATTATTTTATGTCAAGGGTGGGCAGTATTGCTCTTTATATTCATTAGCTTGTGCAGCATTCTTTGTTGCACAATCAGTTCCAGAGCAGTTCCCAGCACAGAGCCGGCCTTCTCTATCAGTTTGTTCAGTTTCTTTGAGTTATTGGCTCTGCTGTCACGATAAATGGCTGCAAAGGAGATTGTACTCTCCACCACAGACTTACAGAAGATAAGTACATTATGGTGAAGACATTGGATCCAGTAAAATTCGCCTAACAACCTATGGTCAATCTACGGTTTAAGTTTTATCAAATACCATAACAAGTTAATCAAAAAGAATCTATTACCAAGAACAGCATTTATAATATCTGTTTTGCAATAACAATTTGTAAAAATTGTATATTTTCATTTATATGTTGAAATCCTCAATTTAAATTGGGAACAGCAACTTAAGTAGTACTCTATATCAAGTACATGGCCACACTGTAGCCTACCTTGTATCTGCTTGGAAAAACAGTAATACAAAAAGAAGAGAAAAAGGACCAATCACAGGACCTAATGTTAAAGCTTTAGGTATCCCTTTCTTCGCTCAATTTATTGCTCCATAACATTTTAAAGCACATGGTTTAACATAAAACTTGTTTAAACCAGAGTTTGAAGTTTCTGTTTAAATGCTGGGTCGTTTAAAACTAGTCAAATTACAAAATATGCAAAACAGAACTATTGTCAGTTCAGTCTCAGAAAAATTCCACCAAAATATTGTTAATATTCCCATGTAATGTGTTTTTTCATGCTACTTAAACAAAGCATTGTTGGTATATAATATTTGCATCATGATCTGGTAGTACTCACAGAGTAGTTATGGTTTCAGAGAACCCCACACAGACTCTTTTGACAGGATCCCAACCACAGAAGGGGTCACGGGACAGAACGCATTGAGCACAGGTCCAGTAGAAAGAACAGTTGGCTGTTGGAATCTTCAACACACCCTCTGACGTACCAACATATATCATACCCTGCATTAAGACAGAATTAGACAAAAACCTTTCAAATAATTCTTTACAGTCCTCTCTGGCACTCTAAGGTTATTTTACTTTAGCTCTGGATGAAGCCCTTTGCACTCTGTAAATGTTAGCATATTAGAGAAGTGATATTTTCAAGAATCTACAGACCTACTCAGAGTGCATAATAAGTGCATAATGTTGTAACTACTTTTGTATGCAAGTTATACTTCACATACACAGATTTCTCTTGAATGATACCATTAATAATTAATCAGACTGATTTGCACATGTTATTTTGTTGCATTATAGGTTTGAAAATGTATCATAGTCTTTGTAAGATAAACAAGGCATACAAGACCCGAACAGCCAAAAATAACTCAAAACAAAACACAATTATGTCTTTTGGTGGGGTGGCCGTGGTTCAGGGAATCAAGTGGTTATCATGCAGTTGTAAATTTGATGGTCCAATCCTCAATCACACACACACACACACACACATGTATATATATGTGCGTGTGCATGTATTTATGCAACACCAGATAGAAATGGTAGAGGTGTGAATGGTGCCACAGCAAATGCGTGTCCCACAAACATGCATGATTTTTTAGATTTTTTATCATGCTATTATTTATTATTTAATAAAAATTAAGCCAAAATGTAGAAGCAGTGAAAAACTAAGTGCATTCTATGTCACAGCTCATGTTTTGTTAAGTCTTGTTTTCAGGTCATTTGTTATTTTTTCAGGTTCTTTGTCATGTTTCTCTCCTGCCATCAGCTTCACTCACGTCACCTGTATTCATTGTCATCAGCTGCACTCACTCACTAATCACCCTCCTCAGTATTTAGTCTCCCAGTTGGTTCGTGTCCATTGTGGAATCATCACCTAAGCTTCATGATTGTCACAGAAAGCTAAGGCTGTGTTCCTGCCTCATAGTCTTGTTTTTTTTCACAGTTACTATAGCCATAGTTTTTTTTTTTAGTTTTTTTTATATATAGTCTTGTTTTTTTTTTCATAGTCTCGCTTTGTTTGTTATAGTTAAGTACTTTTGATTATCCGACTCAGCTGCGCTTTCTGTTTTGCCTTTTACCACTCCGATCTGCCAGTCCAGAGGCACTGTCCCCGATGTCCACGCGCGATGTTGCATCCCTACAACTTCCAGAGTCTTGAGGGACTCCGGATGGACCTCATTCCCCCCGCGGGGCCTTACACCGAGAAGCTTTTTGACCACCTCGGCAACCTCAGCCCCAGAAATGGGAGGCCCCACATCTGAGCTCCCCGATTCTGCTTCCTCATCGGAAGGCGTGTTGGTGGGATTGAGGAGGTCCTCAAAGTATTCCCCCCACCGACTCATAACGTCCCCATTTAAGGAAAGCAGCAGAGCCCCAACCACCGAGACTGCATTCCGCTCGGCCTGTTGGTACCCATCAGCTGCTTCATCAGCAGAGTCGCCCGATAGGACTCTGTGGAGGGGGCGTGGTGCATCAGCTGCAGGAGAGAGGTGTGGAGAGTGCTCAGGGAAGCAGGACCGGGTGAGTGATTAGTACACTGTCATCCACTTGTCTAATCACTCTTCTCTTTTAGAACACAGTAGCGTGCTGGACCTGCGTGTGTGGAACAGAGACAAGAGAAGTGGAGTCGGCAGCATGAACCAAGAGAGGGAAGGCCTGTGAACGACTCAACTTGACCATATTGTCTGTATAAACTAAATAAATGTCAAACCATCCTCGGTCTCAAGAACCTTGCTGAAAGAACCCGTAGTGGCATCAGGCAATGCCACAGACTCCTCCAGCTTGATGGCTTCTCTCACCGCTGGTGTCCACCAGTGGGTTTGGGGGTTTCCGCCACGACAGGCCCCAACCACCAACTCACTAAGTACATTCATATTTATTTCCCCATACAACGTTATCAGCTCAAGTTACTTTAGCATCTGTTCTGGAGGACAAATATCATTAAAGTTGTTGTAGTCAATTTATCTATATTTAATGCTGTAGTAGTTGTAAAATCATACAGGTACATAGACTATGTACCTTCAAAGAGAGAGACCACTATTTTAATTATCTGAAAACACTCTCACCACATGGGCTGAACAGTGAAATGCTTTTTTTTTTTTGTAATACTCTTCTGTTTAGTAGATATTAACAGGTTAGGTTGCTAATGATAATTTTGAACTGCTGGTTTAACTTGTCTAAAAAGAAGTACTGGTCTTGAAGGCCTAAAGGCCAAAAGTGTTTAGTAAAACAAAAATAATTCAAAGTTTTTTGTTCGGAGAGGTTGCCAAGAGAAAGACTCTTCCCTCTAAAAATATAGGGGAAGCATGTTCTAAGGTGCATTTAAGGAAACCACCAGATGGCTTGGTTGTGGTTGTTTGGTGCGTGTTTTTCCTTTTCTGAGTTTCAGGTGGGGCTGAGCAGGCTTCAAGGAAGTCTGGGGCAGAGTCTGTGTTGCTCCTACAGGCACACCTGAGATTCATCTGCCGTCATTATTAGCTAGCTGCAGGAGAACCTGTCTCCGCCAGATTATCACACTACCTTAGTGGTAAAGACAGCCTTTCCTATGTACTTGCTGTTTGCAGTAATTATTGATCTAACGTCCCTTGTTTCACAGCTTCACCGTATCCTGTGTTTTTCCTCATGCCTGGTCACCAAGGCGGTCTTTCCTCACAGCGGATTCTGTTGCCTCGTACCTGTGCTGACAATCCTCCTGTTGCCTACTTTCATCACCCTCAGTATTTCCCGCCTGGACCCGGACTACCGCGGACCTGCCCACTATACACTTTACTCTAATTAACTGTTTTCATCTTACTATTGCAGTGTATTGTGAGTTTCTGCATTTGGGTTCACTCCTGCTGTACACAGCCAGTGGCCGTGACAGTATAATCTGGCCAAAATCATGGACCCAGCAGAAACTCTCAAAGCTGCACTCTCCCAACAGGATGAGCTCGTAGGTGAACATGAGAAGGAATTACGCTTCCTGGGAGATCAGTAGGCCATCCACAAGCAACGAATGGAAAGGATGTTCAAACTAATTCAAAATATCAATGAATGCCTCTCTGTTTCCTCCCCAGATTCTGGACAGTCCACCTCCACATCGGAGACAACCACAACTAACCCATCCAGTCCGGCTGTCCCAGTTTTTTGAGACACTGCTTTCCTAACACCGGACACGTATTCTGGTGACGTGAACGAGTGTGGGGGTTTCTTATTGCAATTCTCGTTAGCCATTTCTTGTTCTCCTCGATCATTTACTTCTGACCCTGCTAAGATCTTGTATGTAATTGCTTTATTTCCAGCCGAGCTTTGGACTGGGCTCAGGCCTATTTCTGTTTTCACCCCCTCGAGTCCACTTCATTCACGCAGTTTATGGGAGAATTTCATAGGATTTTTGACCGCCCATTAAGATAGAACAATGCTGTTAAGAGGCTTCTTGACCTCAGACAGGGAAAAAGGCCAGTTTCTGATTTCACAGTTTTGTATTTTGGCCGCTGAGACTGGGTGGTCCACACGCGCTGCAGGGAGTTCTTTGTAATGCGCTGAACGATCAGTTAAAGGCTCTATTAGCCGCCCGGGAGGATCCCACTTCTTTTGAAGATCTCGTTAAGACAGTCATTAAACTAGCTGAACGTCGCAGAGAGGAGTCCAGATCAATCAAAACTATGGTCAAGTATACTCTCATACTCAAGTATTTTCCAGCCTCTCCTGAGCATGTGTTACCTGCATTGCCTCAAGCAGCAGAACAAACCGAACCAATGCAAATAGGATGAGGGAGATTAATCCCTGAAGAGCGGCAGAGGCGGCTTAAAGCAAAGTTATGCATTTATTGTGGTTCTCCTGAACATTTTGTTCGTCATTGCCCTGTGCACCCAAAAGAGGGAGCCCATCAGTAAGGACCGGGTTACTGGTGGGTGGTTCCCTGAGACATAGTTCAACATGCCTCACGTTACCGGTTAAAGTCACAGAACCTAGGCACTTTGCAACCAATGAGTTGTACTAAAGCATTATAGAGTTAGATATGACACATTCTTTGTCAAGAAACCTAAAGCTTGGCCAAAATTGGGTAATATAATAGGACAATAATTCCAATGCTGTGATGGGACCTTCATAGAGTTGTACATAAACAAAATCCCATAAACCTCAACAAATTGAAACGAGCTGATTCTTCCACAACAATGTGAGGGAATGATGACATACAGAAAGTTATTACTGCTGAAGGTGGCTCTACAAACTAATGAAGTATGGGGTCTACTGAGTTTTTCACACATTGCTTCTGCATTTTGGTTTAGGTTTTTATTAAGTAGATAGATGATAGAGGAAATTATGTAATATGTCACATGTTGTCGTTTGTCTGAGGTTGTCTTTAACTCATTTTAAGACTGGATATCAGATAAAATTATATTATATCCCAAGACATAAAACCTTAGAACTGAAAGAGGGTATACTTTATTTTTCATACTGTATGACTGTATGAATGTGAAAAGACAGCATCAAAGCTTGTTGTTATTGCAGGATTCTAACCTAGTTATAGTAAAATCTCTAATCTTTCTCCAACCGTCAAACATTTTTACATGCTATTATGAGCTCATCACCCTCCACCATGAGGAGAATGGACGTAAAAAAAGCTTAGAAAGTTGTCTTAAATTTCGCTTGGTGAAAAAACATTTTGCTCCACTTTGAAGTTTACACACACTCATGAACACAAATGTTATGGAAAACTGAGGTTTCAGTGATTTCTTTCAACTGTTCTTTATCTGGGGCAAAATGTTTGAACAATGCACACCTTTAACAGATGAAAAAGAAATACCTAGAATTTGATGAGACAAATGAGACATTTTACCATTTAATAAAAAAATAAAAAATCTCATTTGATGGCAGCAACACGTTTAAAAAAAATGTTGGGAGGGAAGTGCCATTAGGCTAGTAAATGGTAATAAAAAGAAACACCTAGGGGAACATCTTGTAACTAAAAAGGCTGATTGGAAACAGAAAACAGAACCTTTGAGAATATGAGATTGTCAGTACTAAAGATAGGCAGAGGGTCAGCAGTCTGCAAAATACTGCATCTTCAAACTGTGAACCAATTTCAGAATAATGTTCGTCCCTGTGAAATCGCAGACACTGAATATTTGTATAATCTACAGCACATATGTCAAAGTCAAGGCCCGAGGGCCAGATCCGGCCCGCGAATTAATTTTCCATGGCCCCCTGGATGATATATAATTATGGGCATGCCAAGAAATGGCATGACCATATTGCAATATTGCATGACCATATTGCAATATTGCATGACCATATACCTATACATGACCATATACCTCCCCACTAACTCCCCACTAACTAACTACAAAAAAAGTCCTAAAGACCTAAAACCTCCCTCAAAAAAAATCGGAAAAAAAAAAACGTACGAAAAACCCTTTTGGAAGGCACATATTGCGCCTATAAGTAGGTAAAAAAAAAATAAACACACTGTGTGGAACAGTGGATGCATGCCAAGAACTTCCCTAAAACAAAATTGCGAAGAAAAAAACGAAAAAATGAGAAAAAACCCATTTTACATGTAAAATTCGGCTACTTTAGCTAGCATTTTGCTAACAAGCTAAAGTCGTAAAAAGCCCGCTGCCAAGCAGCGGGTGTATATTATGGCCCCTCTCTGATATATTAAAAAAAAATCCGAAAAAAAAAAACACGGCCGAAAAAACGTGGAAAAACAAGAAAAAAGAAGGCGATTTATTAGTATCTAGAAAAGTTTCCCTTTTCTTTTTATTATTATTATTCCGCACGCTTTTTCGTCCGTTAATGCGGCTCGAACTGCAATGTGAAGCCACGCATGGCATACATCAATACGTGCGTCTCCACGATGCCTCGATGGGCACTACTTTCATTGTTCAAAAGTGTTACCGTGGCAACGCTAGGTGCCGAAAACCGTAAAAAAGGTTCTTTCAAAGACTCAGGCTGATGGATACTAAGCGCCAGTACAACCTCATTATGCGAATTATTACGCTTTTTGAGATTTTGAACTTTGAATTTTTTTGAATTTTGACTTTGGCCGCTTGTTGCTAGGCAACAGGTTGTCGTAGAGACATCATTAATATATTCCACGACTCGCCGACTCAAAAGCGTTACCATGGTAACGGTAGAAGCCAGGAAGCGAAGAAATTTGCGTTCAAACACTTGGGTTGCTTCGTACTAAATGGTCATTAAGCCTCATTACGCTAGGTGTTCCGGTTTTTGCAATAGCCAAGTTTAAATTAAAAAAAAAGTGTAAATTTGAATTTGGACGCTTGTTGCTAGGCAACAGGTCATTGTAGAAAAATCCTTAAAATGTTCCCCAACCCGGGACGCGTTGTACTACAACATATTTCAGTCTCATTATGCTGGCTATTACAGTTTCTGAGAAATTTAACATTAAAATTTGCCCAACCGTTAACATGAGGCTTGTTACCGTGGCAACACAAATCCTATGCATTCCTTAGTGGGAGCCTCAGAGTGAATGCAATATAACCAGAGCCACCTCAGACATAACCAGAACCAACTTAGACAGAACCAGCAGATGCTAACATCATGCTAAAATGCTAACATACTAGCATCATTAGCATTTTGTAGGGAAGCCTAAAATGCTAATGTTACATCACGTAGACATGCTCTATTAGCTGATGCTATGAGGTTATTCCGATTTTTGGAGGACCTTTGCTTGGCCGCACTATAACGTAGAGACATCGTTCAAATGTTCAAACACATGGGACGCTTTGGACTACAACATACTAGCGTCTCGTTAAGCTGGCTACTACGGTTTTTGAGATATGACACTTTAAATTGGTCATAATTTTAATGCTAATGATTGACATGCTGATTTTGGAGAGGCTTTGCTCGGCCAAACTTGATCGTACAGACATCGTTCAAACTTTTAAAGACTCGGGAAGGTTTGGACTACAACATCCTAAAGTCTCATTGGGGTGGCATTTACAATTTTTGAGAATTTTCAACGTTAATTCTATCGTAACTTTAATGCTAATGAACACACATGCTGAATTCTGAAGCCTTTTGCTCGGCCATAGTTTATCGTACACACATCGTACAAACATTTAAAGACTCTGGACGATTTGGACCACAACATATTGTAACCTCCTAAGCAAAGCAGCAAGGGGGCAGAAATGGGCAGTAGGGCATGCCCATATCAAAATTTCCAGAAATTTTCTAATTACTATTAGAACCGGCCCGCAGGCCACAGCCGCCCGCTGGTGTTTTGCACGCACCAACACTACATTCCCCACAATGCAGCGGTAGCCCGCGAAGTCACTGCAGCGCGGCAAGCGGCTTCATTATTCATCAGCAATCAGAGCAGAGGTGAGGTGAACTCTCAGCTACCCCTCCCCAAAAATGTCTAAACGGAAGGTGGACGCTGAGAACAGGGGCTTTCAAGCCAGGTGGGAGGCAGAGTATATGTTCACGGAGTTAAAAGGCAAACCTGTGTGTCTTCTGTGTGGAGAAAGTGTGGCTGTAATGAAAGAATATAATCTAAGAAGGCACTATCAAACGTCTCAGAAACACAGACAAAGACAAGAATATGGACACAGAACAAAGGCTACAGAAGGTGGAAGAATTAAAACGATGTCTTAAATCCAGGCAGGCTATGTTCACAAATGCCAAATCACAAAGCGAGGCTGCTGTCAATGCTAGTTTTATTGTGGCAGAAGAGGTCGCAAAATCAGCCCGGCCTTTTACAGAAGGAGAGTTTATCAAAAACTGTATTCTTAAAGTTTGTGATGCAGTGTGCCCAGACAAAAGGCAATTATTCTCAAACGTGAGCCTGAGCAGAAACACCGTTGCTGAACGTGTAGATCAGCTTTCCACCAATCTAAAAGAACAGCTTGTGGGAAAGGGAAAAGATTTCATCGCATATTCTCTTGCTGTGGATGAGAGCACGGACACATCTGACATTGCCTAGCTGTCAATTTTCGTCCGTGGAGTAGACTCCAGCCTGAACATAACAGAAGAGTTTTGGGCATTACATCCTATGCATGGCACAACTACAGGACAAGATCTGTATGACGAGGTATCCAGATGTGTAAATGAGATGGGGCTGCCTTGGGAAAAACTCGTGGGATTGACAACAGACGGCGCCCCCGCAATGTGTGGGCACAGAAGTGGATTGGTGGCAAGGATGCGTGAAAGGATGCAGGAGGAAAACGTCACAGGTGAGCTGACAGCTTATCACTGCATCATAGACCAGGAGTCGTTGTGTGGCAAAGCCTTGATAATGGAACATGTAATGAGCACCATAATGCGAGCAGTTAACATCATCAGAGCCAAAGGTTTAAATCACCGCCAGTTCAAGGCATTTCTGGGCGAGTTAAATACAGAGTATGGTGACTTGCCCTATCACACAGATGTGCGATGGCTAAGCCAGGGAAAGGTGCTGCGAAGATGTTTCCAGCTGCGTGAGGAGATCTGTCCGTTCATGGAAAGCAAGGGGAAAGACACAACAGAGCTCCGAGATGAAACGTTCCTGTGTGAAATGGCGTTTCTGTGCGACATCACGAGCCATCTGAATGTGATGAATCTGCAGCTGCAGGGACGGGGGTGTGTCATCTCTGATATGTACAGTACAGTGAAGGCGATTAAAACCAAGCAGAGTCTGTGGGAGACGCAGATGCGGAAAGAAAACTTGAGCCACTTTCCCACCTGCCAGACCATGAAAGAGAAGCCCTCTACCGCTGTGTTCCCGAGTGCACAGTTTGCTGATAAACTCAACATACTTGCCACCGACTTCTGACGCCGATTTGCTGACTTTGAAGCCCAAAAAAGCAGGTTTGAACTACTCAGCAATCCTTTTGCAGTTGATGTAGAAAGTGCACCACCAAATCTACAAATGGAGTTGATTGAGCTCCAGTGCAATGACACACTGAAGGAAAAATATGAGAGAGTGGGTGCTGCTGAGTTTACACGTTTCATCCCCGACACAATGCCCCAGCTGCGCATCCAAGCTGCTCGGATGCTCTCTATGTTTGGCAGCACATACCTGTGTGAACAACTGTTCTCTTTGATGAAGTTAAATAAAACATCACACAGGAGCCGTCTTACTGATGGACACCTTCAGTCAATCCTGAGGATTTCCTCAGCTCAGAGCCTGACCCCGAACATTGATGAACTTGTCTAAAAGATGAGACACAACCAAGTGTCAGGCTCATCCTCAGACAAGTGAGCATCACAGAGCAGTAACATATTTTCCCTTTTTAAATCAGTTACATTTTTACATTGTTTCTATAAGACCTGATTTTTCTTTGAAGGAAGTATTGTTTTGTCTGTGTGCCATAGATTTTTGTATTTATTTTATTTTATTGTATTTTATTTATTTATATTTAATTGTCAGTTGAATGGACTCAGGGAAAATTGCAGATAAGAACCATGAGAAAGAATACAACTAATTTGATTTATTTTTTTTATTTTCTCATTTTACTATTTGAAAGCAGTGATTGGTAGGAGCAGCACAGGACACTTTTTAAAGGACATTTACTTGTTTGCTGTTTGCCTGTTAAAAATGTTCTCCTTTTTAAGTTAAGAGCCACAACAAAATATTGCTTTATTCATTTAATGTACAGGACATGTGATTTTTCTTTGAGAGAAGTTTATTTTTATTCTGGTTGTTGTTTTGTTTTGCTGTTGTTTGTTTTGGTTCAATAGGCTATGTGCAATAGTTTCAATATGTTTTAATAAACGTTGAACCAGTCCGGCCCTCGGCTTGTAGCAAATTTGTTTTTTTGGCCCTCTGTGTATTTGACTTTGACACCCCTGATCTACAGCAAGTAAAATTATCAAAAAATTCTAAGAATCTGGAAGCGGGCATGAAATACACTGCATGGGTTCAGGAACACACTGAGAAATTATTACCTGTGAACACAGGTTGTCATGCCACTGAAAATGGACTGAGGCAAAGAGACAAATAGAAATGTAAAGTTCCTTTTAGAGATGATTCACACCACTTTCTCAGTATAAAAGAGAAGAAGGACCATCTGGCCTGTTATGAGTGCTCAGGTCTAAAGCCTACAAATCTGATGGTATGGGGATGCACTTGTGCCTATGGAACAGGTAACTTTGACATCTAGAATGGCATCATCATTACTGACAGATATATGCAGCTTTAGAGTAACATATGCTCCGAAACAGATGATGTATTTTTCAGGGCAGGCCTTACATTTCAGCAAGATGATCCTAAACCACATACAGAATATATTGAAACAGTATGACTTCATAATAAAAGACTCCAGTTGCTGCGCTGGCAAGCCTGCAGTCCAAACATCTCACCAATAGCAAATTTTCAATTCAAATAAATTCAGTTTATTTATATAGCGTCAATAAATGTCATCTCAAGGCACTTGAACGATACAGTTCAATTCAAGCCAATTAGAGTCCAATTAATTGTAATCATAATCCAATCAAATCCAGTTAATTAGATAAAAAAATTGTCCAGTTCATACATATAGAGCCAATTCAAAAACCATTTTCTAGCTAAGGAAACCAACAGATTGCACCGAAACTTCTCTTCGGCCCAATCTCCCGTCCTGAGCGTGCCTGAGGCGACTGTGGAAAGGAACGACTTCCTTTTAACAGGAAGAAACCTCTGGCAGAACCAGACTCAGGAAGAAACCTCTGGCAGAACCAGACTCATGAAGGGTGGCCATCCGCCTCGACCAGCTGGTTTGAGAAGACAAAAAAGAGGGGACAAGAAATACCATTCAAAGGATACCAGAATATCTGGCTCATCATGAAATACAAACTAAAACAAGGAAGACCCAGCACTCATGAGAAGCTAGAATCCTATATCAGACAAGAATTTGACAACCAGCAACGGTCTGGCAATGTCAGCCTCCTGAGACCTTTTGTCAAAGTTCGTACAGAAGAAAATTGTTGTTTGACAATGGATGTACAGTTGGAGACGGGGAGAACCAGTTGTAGTCAGATTTTTCCTAATGGAGGGCAAGCAGAGGAGCTGTATGCATATTTTACATTTGCAGAGAAAAGATCCAACGGTGGAGCAGTTGACAAACTGTTAAAAGGTTAAAAGTCAATCTATCAATCTATCTATGGATAATATCAACACAAACTCACAGCTAACAGTTCAATGTTATTGGGTACAGATCCTCTCCTTCACAGTGACTTGTCCAGGATTTCTATTGTATTCAAGCACTGCCATACCTCTGCTTTTAGTTTTGTCATTACGCCTGATGTCCCTGTCAGCCTTTGTCATCTGAAAGCTGAGTAGAAAGGCACTGGAATCTGGTATATGCTCCATTCTTAATATTCTTGCTGTGTCCTCATGATCGTTTCAGCCTTGTTCATTTGATTTGCTAGTGATGTGACACTCCCCATCAGTGTCAAGGAAAGGCTTAAATTTCCTCCATCTGTTTCCCAAACTTGCTCCTGCCCATCATCCATCGCATTTCTTCTTCAATTGTAAGAAATTTGGGGTCTTTTTTCAAGTTGTAGGCATTTGGAAAGCTCAATTAGCTACTGCCTTTTTGTGAACAACTCTTCCGTTGGCAACTTGCAATACATCTGCTCTTGTTGATCAGTGTATTTTGTGCATGAATAGTGTCAAATGACATGTAAAATACATATTCCATGTCAGCTGTTATAGAACCTGTTATCTTTAAGACAAGGTTTAGGTTTTAATGAGCTTGCTAACACAAAGGAAATTTGGCTGTTTTAAACATACTTATGGTATATCCCTATGGACAATTAAAACATGACCCTTTCATGTTTACCATGAGATGTGTTGCTGCCATCAATTTCAAGATGATTTTTATTTTTTACAGATTGCACTGAGCTCCTTGGATATTCCGTTCGAACTGTATGTTTGTCAATCCAGTGAGTGCTGTCAAAAAAACAAAATTTTTAGTTTCAAATCAAAGTTTAAACTTATTTTGGAATTTTCAGCAATACTAACTTAATAATCTTATTGGAAGATTAAAGTTCATTATGTACCATAACTTGTGTCGCAATTAGAAAACCCAAAAGAACATTCAAATGAATCACCACAGATATATTGCCCTTACAGTTGTAGTCATCATGAGTTTATGGATACTTCAAACTGGAACTGGAGATACATTTGTTTACACTGTTATTTCCATAATATATGAATGATGCTTTGTTGGAAATATCTAAACTAATGTAGTCAAGTCAGGTTATCAGAAATTCTGATTACGATATTGATTTTATGAGACAGCAAGCTGTAGGTTAAAGGTTCTCAAAGGGAATCCACTCTGAATCTCTACCCATACCTAAAATCACAAATTGAATGTCTGTCTGTATGCACCTTGGGAATGGAGAGTTTCAGACTCTTGATAGGATGAGTCTGCTCAAAAACCTTAATTTCCTCAATGATGTGAACCCCGCTCTGCAGCAGCACTGCTTTGTGTAAGTGACCAGCCTCTGTAACACAGGAAAAAATGTTAGTCTTTGATGATGAAATTGATAAAACATGCTACTGTACAACATGTAGAAATATCAGTGTTTTAAAAAGTAAAGAAAAAAAGTACCGTGCAAAACAACAACTACTCAATCATTTATTCTACATCCTTTACTCAATTGATCAGTTCTGTGATTAAAATGTGAGTACTACAACTTTTACCAGCTGAACCAAGTTTGTCAGCATCATAGCTCAATATCAGCAGAAACACACAACACAAAAGTTGCATGTATTGCTTCCATCATCAAAATAAATGTCTACACTTGTCTTAAGAGTCAAATAAGCCAAAAATCAATAATACATTATACAGATAGAGACCTAGAAGCTTGATGGTTCGACATAGTGTCTTGGCTGTTCCAAGAACTACGGTCCCTGGACAAAAATCTCTGATGTTGTTTCTGGGATCTGTTGGAACCACCCTCCAAATTTGGGGATCACAGCACAGAGGTCTCCAATTTCCACTAGTACTACTGTTGCTTTCACCTTCCACATCCTTTCAACATTCTTCCTTCAGGTCTAGGCATTTTTAGAGTTTCTCATGTTCTTTCCTCTTGATGTTGCTGTCCCTCGGAATGGCTACAACTACAACTAGATTACTTATAGTTGGCCATCCCCAGTTAGTCATCACTAGTTTATCAGTCAGGATCTGGAAGTCCCACAGGATCTTAGCTCTGTCATTCTCCACCAACTTTTGAGGTATCTCCCACTTTCAATTTGGGGCTTCCAACACATGCTCGGTCCTGTACACTACTACCACCACTTGGTTATGGTGTTCCACGTATGTCACACCTGGCTGCATCTTACACCCCATTACCATGTGCTGGACTGTCACGGAGGCCTGTTTGCCTCTTGGGGCCTATCTCGTGTGGCAGAGCCCAGCCTCTTTTGCTTTTGTGCTTAGGATCTGTTTTTGAGTTGCTGTGATGTGCCTCTGTGCTGTCTTTCAGACCTGTCTTTTCTAGCCACTGAGAGAACTTTTTGATATCAGCTACTTCTTTAGTATGTCAGTAGTACATACATACAGAGGCTTATTTCTCCACAATGGTCCCTTGTTTTCCTCCTCCCCTTCACTGGGTTACAGCTGCCTAAGGCACTCGCTTAACAGTTCACACTGAGCTATTCCTGAATATTTGTTGTTTTGTCCTGAATAGGGGCTCTGGGGCTCATGTCGTTCTGCTTTCACTTTGTGTAGAGTTTCAGTATGCTGAACTTGGGGTGATATCCCTCATGCACTGTGATAAGCTTTCTTGTCTTGATATCAGTGACTTCTGTCTACTACTTTGGCCAGGTTGCTCTACCAGCAGGGTATCTTCTAACAGGTAAGGAATACATGTTGATGGCGCAAACTTGCCTTACTCTTTTTTAGGTACTTGGTTGTGGCTGATTTCCTTGTGGTCTCTTGATGGTTGCCTTTGGGACCCTGAGTTAATTTGTAGCTGTCCTGAACATCTGTTGTGGTGCTGTTTGATGGTTCACGCCCTTCAGTTGTGATCATCTTACCTCTTATAGATATCATTCAGCCACATTTTTAAACTTTGAATGACATTCCGATTTTCTTGGTGAGTCAGTGTCTTACTTAGTACTGGCTCATAGCTTGATGCTGTCCATGTGGAGTGTGGCTGATGATTGCTCCATTTTGGAACCCGTATCCTTAGTCAATCTTATTGATGATCTGGTTTAAGGAGTTCAGGGCTATATAGCATTGGGGACAGGGCATCTCCTTGGTAGATACAGCACTTGATGGTGACTTGAGCAGTTGGCGTGGAATTAGCCTCTAAGGTTGTCTTACACAATTTGATTGAGTTCTTGATGAAGGCTCTTAGTGTCCTGTTGATATTGAAAATTTTGGAGCATTTCAATATTAACGAGTGCAGCACTGAGTCTGAGGCTTTTTTGTAGTCAATCCAGTCTTGCACAGATTTGTATGTCTGATCTGACAGTTTTGAGTTCTGTTGATCTGTAACTGATGGTGAGCTTGTCTTGTGTTGCTTGCAATTTTCCTCTGGGCCCCGCTCATGTATTAAGGAACATGTCTACTTATCCGCTATGATGCCTGACACGAGATTCCATGCTGTACAGAGGCACATTACTGGCCAGTAGTTGGATAGAACTGTCCCTTATGGGGATCTCTCATGATCAAGACTGTTTGACTAAGAGTTAACCAGTCAGGAGTCCAATTCAGTAGCAGCTGCCTGATTTGTGCTGCTAACGGTTCATAGAGTGCAGTTAGTTTCTTTAGCCAGTATGTGTGTATCATGTCAGGGCCTAGTGCAGTCCTACGCTTCACACTTGAGACTTTCTTGAGACTTTCTTGGCTGTCTGCTTCTATCATGGTCATTGATTCCTGTCCTGAGAGATTGCTGTGGTCAGCTCTTAGATCAACTAGCCAACTCTCCCATATCCTCTTCCAGTACTGTTTAGTCTCAGCCCTGTGTGAGTCTATCATCATTCAGTGGAGAACAGTCCATTTATTTTCCTGGCTTTGGCTTCTCTAGTTCTCAGGCAGGTTGCCATAGCTGTGGGTCTTTGTCAGTTTCCACTGCCTCAGGTATGAAGAGTTTGCTGTATGTCCTATGGAGTTCCTTTTTCATTGCACTTTCTGAAGCTCTGATAGCTGACTAACCTCCCTTTGTTTTGCCTTCATCTTGGCCTCCAACCTTCTTCTCCATTGAGAATACTCCCTTTTATTGCTCTTTGTTGCAGAGCCTCTATGGGATTACTGCAGCTGTGGCGTGCATCAGTGTCTCATTGATCTCTGTGATAGTCCCAATAAGTGTTGTATGCAGTGTCACATTCATATTTTCTAGCAGACTTTTAGAGGCTCTTGGCTTTGGCAAGAGCCAGACAAGGCTCAATGTATTGAGGTTATCTATGATCTTCCATCTCAGATCAGCTGTGCTTGTGTTAAGGTTTTCAGGGCTGTGTAAAGGGGCTTGGTATCCATTTTTAGATGGTTAGGATGATGCATCTTGCCCTACCTGTCATCCTGGCTCCCCCTTGCAATAGCATCTTTGTTGTATCTCATTAATCTCTAGTTTTTATAGCAGATTCTGTAACGAGCATAAGAACACTGTGTTGGAAGTTGTGTCTTTGTCAGTTTAGATGTTGGGTTTCAGAGCATCCCTTGGTCCAACATCAACAGCAAATATCCCCTCTCATCCGGTTGATGGAATAGTAGTATTCTACTCTAGTCCATGAATGTCTTGTTCCAGAGTACCACTTCACATTAGTATGTTCTGGTTCCAAGCAGCTGGCACTTTACTTCTACATCTCATAGTAATTCCAAGGTTGCTGGAGGCATGCCTTGACAGGGCATCGTAATGCTGATTTTATTTGATATATGTATATTAAAAATCTGAAAGTTCAGTTGATTTTCATTTATATGTTAAAAAAAATAGCTTCAAAACCACTGCGACAAATTTTTAGCCTATAACCCGTTCAGAAGACAATAATCATCTGTAATCATCATCTTTGTAAGTGGGTTTCAACAAATTTTGACTTGAAAAGTAGAATGAGAAAGGATTTAAACTAAGCTTGTAAATAATTTCCATAGCAGTGAGTTGTGTGAAAACAAATAAATAATAATATTATATTATTAATAATATACATATAAATGATATATTATGTCACTGTTGAAAAATATGTTCAGTGTCATACTGTTCTGATTCAGGTCCTACCCGTAAGCAAAAACAGGACAGTGTAGTGCCTCCTATTGACAGCCTGGACTCTCTGAACAGTCAGATGGCTGTAGGTGTGCTCAGTGGACACCAAAGTCAGACTTCTTCCAACCGGTCGCACAATGTCTTCTGCCAGAAAGTTTTCTTTGACAAAGCGCAGGGCGTTATCTGATGCATTGTGCAGGCCACACTACCACACAAAAAATATGATACAGTCAGAAGTAAATCTGAATTATTCACTTTCATTACATTAAAAGAATACTTAATGCAATCACACTGATAAAATAATTTAGCAATTTGCTATGGCTGGTGCTGAAGGAGCATTAACACTTGAAAATAAAATAACAGTACAAAACTCAATGATAGGTTGGAATGTAAAACCTACTTAAGACTTAAAGGCAGCATATGTGCATTCAAGGTTTGCTAGGTCATAACCTGGAGTTTTCACTGTCAAAGATCAAATGTGAAACTTTTTAATAGTTACATTTTATCACGAAAGTAATGATTTACCTCTCCTGGATTTGCAACCTTCTCTTGAACTCGTGTACTCCACTGTAATGTGTCCCTATTTAGGACTTTGTAGTTACCAGAGAAAACTGATTTGATCTCATTCAGACGAAATGAACAAACTGCAGACCGTCCAGAGTTGACAGACCTGGTTATTTGAGAACAAAAATTAACCAAATATAGACACAACAACAGCCAATGTATAAATCCATTAACAATGTCACAGCAATGCATTTTTCAGATTCTAGCAAAAGAACAATTGTGGGTTAGAGTAGTATGAAGATGTAGCAGTTAAGTCTATAGCTTCCTTCTCATTAACAAAAAGTGCATGCTGTCCTCCAAAGACTGGTTACTTAACATAGAATTCAAAGGGTGCTTAGAATTAAAGTAAATCTATATAACAGACTCTGGAAATTTTAACCATGTCTCTCCCTCCTTTACACTTCTAACTTTACAACAGTTTAACTGCTACACCGGAAAAAGATAGAATGCTTTATTTAATCTAAGCAAATTTAAGAGCCAAATACAGCTCTTCTGCCCATCCTTCATTGGGCCCATCCAAAAAAAAACAGACCACAATGTGATACTGCTCACTAGGGCTGCACAATTAATCGTATTTTGATCATGATCACGATTTTGGTGGTAACACCACTAATTTGTTCAATCACCTGAAAAAACATGACAAACCTAAATATCAGGAATGAAAGAAGGCCAAAGCTAATGTTAATTCACAATTCACAATCCCCGTCCATGTCCAGCGCCGACCCAGACAACATTACAGCAGCTCTGCACCGGGCCGAATCCGATCCATCTACCTCCCAAAGACACACAGAAATAACAGACGCCATATCTTTTTATTTGGCCAAAGACATCTGTTCGATCAATACAGTTAGTACTTTAAAATGTTAAATTATTGGGTTTTTGTCTTGCATTATTTCTCATTTATTTTAATTTAAAGTTGAATTTTTCCAGACATGATTAATAGTCGTGATTACAATATTGATCAAAATAATCGTGATTATGATTTTGGTCATAATCGTGCAGCCCTACTGCTCACCTCCACACCCATTGTTCAGCAGCAAAGTGTGATCAAAAATACTTTCAAGAGGTAGCCCAAGAAAATTGGCATGTTCGTCCGTTTCTGTTTGTCTGGCGGTGTTGTCCTTCTGACGGACCATCAGACTGATGGCCCGAGGGTACCTATCTTTACGGTTTGGTTAATGTCATTGTCGTTTCTGTTTTGCCGTTGTGTTTTCTGATTTGCCGTTGTGATTTGCACTTCAGGGCCATCGTATGTGACAGGCTTTATAAATTTTAAAAAATTCCTACCAGGACAATGAAGTAGTTCCACATTAATAAACCTTGCATCACCAGTGACCTGAAAAGCTGCTCTAAGAAACTAATAAATTAATAAGAAGGCCTTCAGGGAAGGAGAGAAGCAGTTATTGAAGTGTACAGAAACTTTTGAAAAAGGTGTATAGAAAAAGAATGGAAAACTTGAGAAACAAAAACGTGGTCAGTGATGAGAAAGAGCACAAGATTTAAGGAGAAGAAGGATCAGACTGGTGGGGCAGTCTAGTGGCAGGTTTAGTTTAGAATGACACTCAATGAAAACCACCCTCTGTCCAGCTAAACAGATCCTCTTTGGACCCACAGGTTCCTTGTCACATCTCCATATCTTCACCCTGAATCTCTGTGTTGGATCTCTCCACATATATATTCTCTGTTCTCTGTTGTATATTGCTGTTCCAAGGCATTCACAGAAAACCTAAAAAAAATTTAAAACAAAAACTTTAACTGAATAAAAACATCAAACTATTAAATGTGGTTTGCTGAATATTAGATCTCTCCTTTGGAAGTCTCTGTTAGTGAATGATTTAATCTGTGATCATCATTTTGATATATTTTGTCTTACAGAAACCTGGCTGCAGCAGGAGGACCATACCTTCACTTCAGTTCTGTGAAGGTATGACCTAAAGTTTGTAACATTTCTATGCCACTTTCCTGGTCTTGTTGATTACACAAAGTATTATATTACAAGCCACATTCATACACACACCTATACACCACTTCTTAATCTATATAGTTCTACAGGCAGTTTTATCTCTATTTATCACCCACATGCCAATGAACGCATCAAAAGCCACGGGGGATTCAGCATCTTACCAAAGAACTTTGAAATGAGGTGTAGCCGCAAATCAAACCTTGTACCTTCCGATTAGCAGACGACCCCTCTTCCTCCTGAGCTACAGCAGCACCAACATTTTGCAAAAGTAACAATTACTGCTGCACAAGGCTACTCTTAGTTATGTAATATTGGATCATTTTAAACAATAAACAAATGATAGTGTAAAATATATATTTTTTTATATTTTTGATGTTTTTCCTTTATCTATTTATGAAGCATGGGCAAAAAAATTCTGTGTTGCAAAAATAAAGAGCTGCATTAGTCAGTCAACAGCCACTATGATGTCAGATGATTGCTCATAGAAAAAGCCTGTTTTTCAAAAAAATGTTTCCTTGATTTCTCTCTTGTTGCATCTTTAGTATAAGGAACTAAGGTTTGAGGAAAAGACACAGATATGAGAAGTAAGGAAATAATTCAGACAAATGAGGAAGATGCTTGGTAAAGCCTATTGAAAAACTGGTCTGACTTAATGACTTATTCCTTCAAACCATCATTTTTGATGTAGTGTTGTAGTTGAAAACATATTTTCTAGTTAAAATGTGAGCTTAAAGGTGACTTCCTTGTTGTCAGCACTTTATACAGTTTCTGCAACTATACAGTATAATTTGAGTTATATTCAAATGCAATATATAGATTCTCCAGAATCTCCAGAAGGAAGCATAAAGTGTTAAAGATTACTGACCACTGAGAGGTGAAAATGCCATAAAAGAGTGTGTCATCTGCAGGAGCTCCCTCTGCTGGTGGTAGGATGTCTATATCTTGGATCACATTATATGGCAGCTCACTGCCAGCCTGGCACAACAGCTGAGCTTTGGCAAACGTGGTCCATCTTCGCTGTAGAGTCCGCTGACCTCCAATGTCACTCTGACACATGAGAGGAAAAAGACATCAGGTATAACACAGCTTTGCAGCTTATTGGTGTGATACTTTTCATTCAGTGGATCATGGATAATTCAGTCGATGGTACTAAAAAGAAAAAAGTTGAAAAATACGTTGCGACTTATTCGGTTATTTTGGCAACAAGTCAGAACAATGATTGGATATAAAAAGAACACATTAAAGAGAGAGTCTCTTAGAAGTAAAGACAGGCAGAGGTTCAGCAATCTGAAAAAGCTTGTGTTTCTCAATGTAAAATTGTAAAGACTGAATAATCTATAGTACATAACAGAAGGTTTCTTTGTGCACAATCTACTAGACCAAAAATCAATATCCATAGACCATGATCTTATGACACTAAGGCCACACTGCATTAAAAACAGGCAACACTCAGTAAACTGTGTTAAATATAGTCCCAACCCATCCATTTTAAAATGTATTAAAAATGCCATGAAAGATAAAAGCTTAAAATGCCATCAATTCAAAATCCTTTTCTGAAATGGTAAAAAAACACAGTTTCAACATTTGATATATCAGTTTTATTGCGAATAAAGTATGGGTTTATGATATTATATACATATACATATATTTGATATACATTATATATACCATTATTTACTCCAGCAACTGTCTGGTTTGTATGCTACCCAAATTAACAAGATCTTCATCAGATGCTGCATCTGGAGACCAGGACAAAGATAGTGTCTGTCTCAGACAGAGACTGGCTGTTCACCCAAAGAACAAAACACCCAAACACAAGCTGAGTGGTGTTGTGTTATGTATGCAGTTATGTATCAGTTATTTATTTTCCAAATTTCTTTATTCATTTTCTGCAGACAGTACAGGAAGGTGAGTCAGCATCATCCTACATCAGAGTGTCTGCCTTAGAAAAACAGAACAAGACAATACCCCGACATGAACTCCACTATCCCTCCCGACAATCCATGTCAGATGCAGTTACAGTAGACAAATACATTGTTACATAGCAACATAAGTAGATAATCTAAGTACATTAGGACACAATAGAGTAAAACATTAGAATAGTAAAACAAAATAAAACAAAAAATAAAAAAGGAAAATAATTAGAATTGGGGGGGGTTCCTCTCTTTCCAACCTTTAAGAAGTGTCTTCGTCATCAGGAGTAACAGTGACACTATTGCCAATATAAGCCAGTAGTGGGTTCCAGGTTTCGTGGAATGCTGTCAAAGATCCCTTCTGTGAAAACCCTAACTTCTTTAACTTAAGACATAGTGAAATTTCTCGTACCCAACTGATGTGAGTTGGGGGAGACACATGTTTCCATCTGAGGAGAATTGCACGCCTGGCAAGCAGGGTGGTAAAGGCCATGACACGCTGTATAGTTGTGGGAAGATTTTTAGTCGGTGGAAGACCAAAAAAAAGCAGTCAGGGGATTCGGTTCTAAATTTCTATTGAGAGCTTGTTTGAGAGTTTGGAATATATCAGACCAAAAGTTAGTCAGTTTTGGGCACGTCCAGAACATGTGTGCATGGTCGGCTGGGGACTGTTTACAACGGTCACCGTGTCACCGTGATTAAGATATATCTTAGCCAGTTTAGCATTGGTAATGTGAGCTCTATGAAGCACCTTCCACTGCAATAGACCGTGCCTGGCACATATAGATGAAGAATGGATCAATTTTAAAATGTCCCTCCACTGGACCTCAGTTATATCCATCCCAAAATCCTTTTCCCAAGCACTTTTAGATGATATAGTTGACGCTTGACTCAGAAGAGCAATCTTATTATAAATGACAGATATCAGTCGTTTCTGTTGCAAGTTCAGAGACAAAAATTGGTCCATTTCAGCTTCAGGGGGGCGGTTTGGGAAATGTGTAAACTTTTGAATAAAGTGTCTCATTTGGAGGTACCGAAAAAAGTGGCTATTGGGGAAATTGTATTTGTCTGAAAGAGATGCAAAAGACATGAAAACACCTTCGTCATAGAGGTCATTAAGTGTTCTGAGACCCTTATCTGACCATACACGAAAAGTGGGGTCAGAGCAGGAAGGAAGGAATGTATAGTTATTCAAAACTGGGGCAAGAGTCAAGAGTAGGTGAGACCTTATGGGCACTTATGGGGAGCTGTGAGCAAATCATATAATGCAAGGAGCAGGAAGAAGAAGCTATTTCAGTGCGAGCCCAGGGTGGACAGGCATCTGTACCTTCACTGTGGAGCCAGTATAGAAGTATATTTATATTGCAGGCCCATAAGTAGTGATGTAAATTTGGCAGTGCTAATCCCCCTTCAGGTTTAGAAAGTTGGAGAACATGTTTCTTAATACGGAATGGTTTATTATGCCAAATAAAAGCGTTAAATTGTTGGTCAAGATTAGTAAAAAACGTATTTATTAAGACAAATTGGGATGTGTTGAAAGAGATACAGAAATCGCGGAAGAAAAACCATCTTAATAAGATTAACTCGGCCTGCAACGGACAGGGGGAGGGCAGCCCATCTGGACAAGTCTAATTTGCACTTATCTAGTACTGGCTGAAAATTCTTCTAGAAAAGTTCCCTGGAGGAGTTAGTTATGAAGACCCCCAAATACCTGAAATATGGATTGTGGGAGTGACCTCGCTAAATCGTTAACAAAAAATAGCTCGCTTTTCTGAATGTTCAATTTATATCCTGATAAGTGCCCAAACTGATTCAGAATTGACAAAACTGAGGGGAGGGAGACTGTGGGGTTGGAAATAAATAAAAGAAGGTCATCGGCATATAAGGAGTTTATGGGTTAGACCGTAACGAGTAATGCCTTCAAACTCATCCTGGTTTCTAAGCCAGATGGCTAGTGGCTCGATGGCTATATTGAACAGCAAGGGTGAAAGTGGACAACCCTGCCGGGTCCCACGTTTAAGAGGGAAGTATGGTGAATGGACGCCGTTGGTATTTACAGAAGCGGATGGGGTTGCATACTGAAGTTTAACCCAAGAGATGAAGGTAGAATCAAATCCAAATTTCTCTAAGATAAAAAACAGAAAGCTCCACTCAACTCGGTCGAAAGCTTTCTCAGCATCAAGCGCCACTATGATTTCAGGAGTGTTAGACGTGGGCGAGAATATTGTGTTCAGCAGCCTTCTGGTGTCGAAGAATGAATGTCTTCCTAATGTGAACCCTGTCTGGTCTAATGAAATTATTGATGACATCACACTTTGGAGACGGAGGGCAAGAACCTTAGCCAGAATCTTACAGTCTACGTTTAAAAGCGAAAATGGTCTTTAGTTACCGCAGGAGGTAGGATCTCTGTCTTTCTTCAGAAGCAATGAAATAGATGCCTCGTACAAAGTCGCTGGTAATCTACCTTCAGTAAAGGAATCATTGAACATCCTCACAAGGATGGGGGCTAATAGCATTGAGTATGCCTTAAAGAACTTGACTGTAAAATCGTCGGGTCCCGGATACTTCCTGTTTTCCATAGCACTGATTGCCCCATGCACCTCAAACAAAGAGATGGGTCTACCCAGTTCTCCAGCAATATTCACATCAATTTGAGGATACATTAACCGGTCTAAAGGATTAGAGGTTGTTGCAGTAATTGGGGCACATTCAGAAGTATACAATGTGGCATAGAAATCAGAAAAATACTTATTGATAACTACTGGATCAGAGGTGTGGCTACCATCAGGTAGTTTAATTTGAGGAATCAATCTAGACGCGCTAGTAGCTCGGACTTGCTGTGCCAAGAGTCTCCCTGCCTTATCTCCCTGCTCAAAAAAGCTTTGTTTCGATTGGCACAGCTGCCTCTCCACTCTACGTGTCATTAACAGGTCATGTTCCGAATGCAGTAGTAGCCGTTTCTTATAGAGGGTAGGGGACGGAGAGGTGGAGTAGGTTCCATCAAGTTTCAGAAGTTCATCTGCAATTTCCATCAGCCTAGTCTGTTCAGCCCTTCTCATTTGGGAAGTATAGGATATCACCTGTCCTCTAATAGTAGCTTTAAGCTCTTCCCACAGAGTATTACTGTTGATATCAGGGGTGTAATTAAACTCTATGTAAGAACGGATTTGAGTCGCAACAAAATCTTTAAATGTATTATCCGACAGCAAGTATGAACTAAACCTCCATAGTGCATGTGGAATTGCATCCTGCGGTAAACTAATATCAACTGTGGTAGGAGCATGGTCGGAGGTGGTTTTTGGGTGATATTCACATGCATTCACACAGTCTAGGAGATTATTCTCAAGTAGAAAGAAATCAATTCGGGAGAATGTGTGATGTACATGGGAAAAAAAGGAGAAAGCTCTACCGTGGGTTTTTTTTAAACCTCCAGGGATCTGAAATTCCCAACTGTGAAGCATATGTTTGTACTATGTTTGCTGATTTGGATAGTGTGGCTTGTGTAGCGGCAGATCTATCGAGAGTCACATCTTGCACCGGATTGAAGTCCCCACCTATGATAATGCGGTGACTGTCAGTGTTTGGAATTTTTGCCAAGAGCCTCAAGAAAAACTGGTCATCGTCCCAGGTAGGTACATAAATTGAAACCAAGACCATTGGTATATTCTGAAGTGTGCCCGAAACTATGATATAACGGCCGTCAGTATCTACAGTGACATTTGTTGGCTCAAACAGGACCGTTGTATGAATAATGATGGCTGCCCCTCTAACTTTATCTGCAAATTTTTAATGGAATAAATGGCTCATCCATGCCCTCTTGATACGTGGGATGTCAGATGTTTGGAGATGTGTTTATTGCAGAAACACCACGTCCCCTTTAAGGTGCTGTAACTGTGTCAAGACCTGACCGATTTTAATCATGCCCTTAGTATTCCAGGAAATTAGACACACTCCATTACCTGTCTTCACAGCATTAGCCATCTATAGGAACAATAACAGGTTAGATTGACACTGCATGGCCCAGTGTATTCTCTAGTGTAATGGAAGGGAAAAGAGAGGGGGGAGAGGAAGAAAAGGAGGGACAAAACCCCCCCAAAAAATAGACAGGACCTCTATTGCAGATGACACAGTCTGCCAATTAACTTCGAGCCCGTCTAGGGCTTGAAAAATACACAGTTATACAGTTAGCATCACATTACCTCACAACAAGTTCTTACAACAACGGCTCATCTGCGGTGTAATTAATAGCCGCCCGCGGCCATCAGGTCTCTTCCATGCGTATGGATGTTATGAAGCCTTTAGCCCCTGGGACCGAAGAGAGTCTCTTCCTACCTCCATCCTTCATCACAATGAAAAGCCTGGCAGGGAATAGCAGTGCAGGCTTGAAGCCCAGGTTGTAGAGCTTCGGCATCACCTCCCGGTATTTCTGGCGTTGTTCTACCACCTCCGGAACGTAGTCCTTGTAGATGGAGATGGGGGAGCCGCGGTACTGTAGCTTACCTCTCCTGGCTCGGGCCTCGCGTATGATCCTCTCCTTCACTTGGTACCCATGTAGCCTGATGATGACGGGCCGTGCTCTCTGCCCCTGCTTAGGTTTCTCGGATAGTGTACGATGAGCTCTGTCATATTCAGGCAGTGATTCTAGGAAGCCTTCACCAAAAATCTCCATGAGCATCTCTGCAAAGAAGGTGGTGGGCCGCGGCCCCTCCACTGACTCAGGTATGACGACCACTCTGCTGTTGTTTCGCCGACTCTGAGACTCAAGGTCACTAACCTTGGCTAACAGCTTAGCATTGGTCTCTGCTAGCATAGCACAGGATGCCTCCAATGTCAACAAATGCTCGTCTTCTAAGTTAGCATTTGCTTCAAGAGAGTTTATCTTCTGAGCGTGGCCTGACACTGTGGTGTGGACGTGGTCCAACTTTGCTTCGAGTGTTGAAATAGAAGCTTTAAAATCAGCGGTGAGGGCTTGGCGGTGTTCTTCCAAGAGGTTAGCAATGGCTGCCGTGCTAAACTCGTCATCTGCCTCGTGTGAGGGATTGACCTTAGCACCCTGGTCTTTCACATTCTGTCGACATATTTCGGTAGTATGTTAATCAAAACAGACTAAATCACTTGAGTACTCTCGGTTTGTTGCGACTTTCGGGGTCTTAAAACGTAAAATTGTCAATAGCTGCAGGAGCGAGACTCAACGTACGTCTACTCCATCTCAATCTCTATTTTTTTTAAATAGAACAGTATAAAAAACAGTAGCGCAACAGCAACATAACTAAATAAATCTAAGAATAGTTTTTTTTTTTAATAAAATGCAGTCACAATGTCTTTGATTACAAAAGTAATTTAAATAGAACAGTAGAGCAACACCAACCTATAAAGTAAACATTAAAAAATACAAATCAAAAGAGATGCAGCTACATAGTAAACAAATCATATTTTAAGTAGGCTACACATTGCAGTAGCATTTGAGCAATTTAGTATTGTTCATAATTTCAAGAGCACAGGCAGATTCTTCTTCAAGAAGATGAGCATTTCTGCTCTCTCTCCTCCAAGCCTGTTCCTTCTTGCATCAACAATGTTGGATGCTGCACTGAACAGTCTCTCACTGTCAACACTGGTACGAGGAGCACAGAAACTTTGGAGCAGTGGCAGCCAGGGTGGGAAACCGAATTTGGTTGACTCCCCAGTACTGGAATGGGCTGTCTGAGTGTGAGACCGTTTGTTCTGTCAAATATGTCTGTATTTGAACCTGTGTGCTTGTGCTACTTGGGTCAGAGCACCCTTGGCATGCTTGATGCTGTCTGCACCTGTGAAGTATCTGAAACAAATGAAAAATATTAAATGTATAAAATAAGCAAATAAACAACCTCCTCCATAGTAGTTTTTAATGGTAACATATTAATGTAATAGTATTCAATAATAATGCAGTATGTAGTTATCCAAAACACCATTTAAAAAATTTGCTTATAATATAGACATTTAATAAAAATATTAGACAACATACCCGTCTTTGAATCGTGGGCTTAAAAGAGTAGCAACTGCATACAAGGGCTCATTCTTGATGGTCTTGAATCTTTTCTGGACAGCCTCAAGAAGGGTTTTTTCATGTGTTTTTTATACCCATGTTCTCCTTGTTCACCCGAGCAAGCAGGCGATTCAGCACTGTGACCGAGGGGATGACTTCAGCTGCAGGTGAAATGGAGGAACTCATCTGTCTGGTCAGTTCTTCAAATGGTGCCAGAACGGTGATTATTTTCTCCAGTAAAGCCCACTGGTTAGCTGTAAGGGTCACTGGCAGGTCGTGGTCAGCTCCATATGCTTCTGCTCCAGTAAACTCTCGACCATATAGTAGGTACTGTTCCACCTCGTTGCAGCGTCTTGGTGCTGATGTTTGGTGAGCATTTGGAGATCCTTTTGAAGATCCTCGAGACGTGTAGTAGCCAGTGGCAAGTGTTTGAAATGCGCGACTATCCTCCTACCATTCGCTAGTGCATCACTCACACTTCTCTGTGACAGTAGCACTTCATGCACCACAGCTGAAGAGTGTGGGCAAAGCATCCCAAACTTGGTACATCCATCTCGTCCATGGCTTTCTTCATGTTGCTAGTGTTGTCGTTGAAAACAACATGAATGCTGGACTTGGGAATTTTCCAATGTACTAGCATCCCCTCAATTGCTTCGGCAATTAATTTCGGAACTTGTTGGCATGGTACTTACATAATGCTTTTCTAGTCTAGTTGACCACTCATTCTATAGTCTGTCGACCACCACAGCCATCATCCTGGATCTGGAAGTCCCACAGGATCTTAGCTCATTGATTCTCCACTACCTCTGGAGGTATCTCCTATTTTGACTTCAAGATTCTGACTTTCATTTTTCCAACCCATACTTTGCTCAGATGTTCCTGCACACTATTCCTGCTGCTTGGTAATGGCGTTCAATGTATGCTGTACCTGCCTGCTCATCCTGGATAGGATGAAACAACAAATTTATGCTGAGGGGACGCTTACTCGCCCACAGCCTCCCTCTTTCCGCTGAGTGTACAATCTCAGGGTCCTGGGCTTGGGGTAAGACCCTCTGTGCATTGTGCGGAGCTTTCTGGTCTTGATAACAGTAGTTTCTATCAACTCCTTTGGCCAGCTTATCACAGCAGATTGTTATCCAATGATTGGCGTTGATAGCTCAAACTTTGTTCATCCCAGTCAGTTGACTCTTCTGGACCTGCTTTACTCTTTGTAGGTACTTGGTTGTGGCTGACTTCCTTGTGGCCTCCTTATGATTGCCATTTACATGTGGGATCCCAAGTTTCAAAGTTTTTATTGTCATATGCACAGTAGAAACATGTTTCCCTGTGCAATGAAAAAGTTACTTTGTTGCCTGCAAGAAAGCCAGTTAAAGCAGTAAAAAAAAGCTATGTACAGTAAAAAAAAAAAGCTATCTACAAAATACAAATAAACAGAAGAAAAATTATAAATATATATACACTGCATAGTGCAAAAATTAATGTGAACAGGTTATTGGTAGTGCAATTTTTATCTGATGGCAGTGGGGAAAAAGAGTTCTTGAGCCTGGTGGTCCTGCATTTCACACTTTTGTACTTACGGCCTGAGGGGAGAAGTGTGGACAGTCCATGCTGGGAGGGGGTGGGTCTTTGATGATGGAGGCAGCTCTCCTGTGGACTCTGCCATTGTATATGCTCTGCAGGGATGGGAGTGGAGTCCTGATGATCCTCTCAGCTGTCACCACTCTCTGCAGGCACTTGTGGTCCATGACAGTGGCACTGCCGTATCACACAGTGATGCAACTGGTCAAGATGCTCTCAAAAACGCAGCTGTAGAAATTCCTGAGGATCTCAGCCGACATGCAAAACTTCCTGAGCCACCTCAGAAAATACAGCCACTGTTGAGCCTTCTTCACCAGCTGTGTGGTGTTCACTGTCCAGATGAGGTCCTCACTGATGTGCACCCCCAGGTATTTGAAGGTGCTCACCCTCTCCACTGCAAGCTCTCGGATGAATAGTGGCTGATGAGGTCTCCTCTCCTTCCTCATGTCCGCTATCATCACCTTCATCTTGTCCGTATTGAGGGTGAGGTTGTTGTCCTCACACCAGGACACCAGACTTGCCACCTCCCTCATGTAGGCCGCTTCATCTCCGCCAGTGGTACGTCCTATCACTGCGGTGTCATCTGCAAACTTCAGGATGCCTTTGTCCTTGTGGGAGGACACAGTCGTGGGTGAAGAGGACGTAGAGAATAGGGTGTACAGAATAGGGCTGAGGATGTACCCCTGTTGGGTGCCCACGTTTGTGGCTATACTGGCTGAAGTCCTGTTGCCGATCCTGACAGACTGGGGGCTGCCAGTCAGAAATTTCCAGGAGCCAGTCACAAAGGGTGGGGTTCAGGCCAAGAGCAGACAGTTTATTGGTGAGCTTGTGGGGGATGACCATGTTGCAAGCAGAGCTGTAATCAGCAAGGAGCATCCTGATGTAGGAGTCTTGTTTTCTAGGTGGGAGAGGGAGTGGTGGAGGGCTGCAGCAATGGCGTCTGAGGTGGATCTGTTGGACCGGTAGGCATACTGCAGGGGTCCAGGATGTTTGGCATGGTGGCAAGGCAAGGCAAGTTTATTTGTAGAGCACAATTCGTACACAAGACAATTCAAAGTGCTTTGGTGCTCTGAATGTAGGCTAGCATCACTCTCTCAAAACATGTCCGCCCGGAGTCGGCAGAAGAGTAGAAGCTGTCCAGCTTCTCTCTGTACTGCCTCTTGGCCGCTGTGATGGCTCTCCTCAGTCCATACTTTGCAGCTTTGTACTCCGTCTCGTTGCCAGATTTAAATGCAGTGGAGCAAGCATGCAGCATGCGCCATACCCGACTTTGGATCCAGGGCTTTTGGTTGGGGAACTTCTTCACTTCTATGGTGGGCAAGATGTTGTACAAGTGAAGGCATTGTACAAGGCATTTGTACCTGTTCTGAATGTCTACTATGGTGCCCTGTGGTAGTTCATCCCCCTCAGTTGTGATCACCTTGCTTCTTTTTTTATATAATTTGGCTGTATTTATTTAGTCCGAATGACATCTCAATATCCTTGATGTATGTCTTGGTGTATCATGCTCAGTCCTGGCATACTACTTGATGTCATTTATGTAGAGGAGGTGGCTGATGGTTGCAGACTAATGCAGAACAGCAGTGTGGACAGAGCATCTCCTTGATAGATACCACACTTGATATTGATGGTGTGGAATTTTTCCTCCATGGGTGTCTTCCACAATATCCAGTGATCATATGGACTTTAAATAAGTAGCCTCACGGAGTGGAGGAAGACCTGCAGGGATGCTTTGCAGTCACACTCTGTGAGCCACATAAAGGTGACATCACTGCCATGAATGAGTGTGTGACGAACAATATCAACTACTGTGTGTAGGATATCATCCCCACAAGGACAGGCAGGTGCTTCCCCAATTACAAGCTCTGGGTTACTAGTTGCTGAATATGAAGCTTCTGAACATGAGGAGGACAGTTAAAAAAACAAACAAATGAAACTGAAAATAAGAGAACAAGGAAGTGTACAGAGCAAGCTAGAAAGCAAGCTGCAGTTGAACAACATGAGAGATAAGTGGTCAGGAATGATAAAAATTAGGTTTTAGGTTAAGGAGATCAAACTTATGGAAACCTAGACAGACCCAATGTGCTGAACATGTTTTTCAATATATTCAGTTAAGAACAACATTCACAATGCTCTTCACCTGTCTCCAGCTACTCAAACCTCACAATCTATATGTTCCCACAGTGTCCCTGTCACACATCTACAGTGTCACTGTTTACCTCAGTCATCCGTCTTAACATAACCTCATCGATATCTACCCCCACAGAACCCAATGAGACCTGCTCTACTGTCTCCTCCAACCTATTTGTCTCGAACAGTCAGGTGAAGAGGCAGCTGGAGAGACTGAACCAAAATGAGGCTGCAGGTCCAGATGGTGTCTGCCCCAGGGTTCTGAAAGCCAGTGTAGAACAAAAAGGATTCTTAAGCAGCTCTTCAACCTTAGTCTGAGTCAAGAGAAAGCTTCAGTTCTATGAAAGACATCTTGCCCTATTCCAGTACCTAAAAAAAACACATCATTCATCTGCCCTTAGTGACTACAGACAAGTTGCACAAACAGCTCTTACCATGTAAGTCTTAGAGAGACTGTCATTGGCTCACATCAGTAGGTGAGTGAACACCTACACGGAACAGCCACATCATGTCATAAGTTGAAGGTGCCAACATCTACTTGTTTCAGCAATCCCAAAATCATCTGGACAGGATGAGATTCTTTGATTTCTTCCGTGTTTTCAATACAATTAAACTTGTGCTATTATGTGAGAAGCTGCATAAAATAAAGATAGATGCCTCAACAATTGCCTGGATAATTGACTCCCACACAAAAAGACTAAAGTTTGTCAAACTGAAATGCTGTGAGTCAGACAAGGTGGCCAGGTCTCACCAGTTCTCCACATGCAGTACACTTCAGAGTCCTTTCTTATTCAAAATCACTCAGATGACTCTGCAGTTGTGGGGTGTAACAAAACCTGAGTAACAAAAGCGTTTTCAAGCAGGTCTGCTGCAGCACAAAACTGTACAGGTGGTCATTACTATCAGCAGCAATAACCATACATAAAGACTGCTTATAATAAAAATAAATTTGACTTAAATTTAATTAATTTAATTTTCACATCGACTTCTGTCAGGATGTCACCATTCCAACTAGGAATGTACAACATTTATAAATAAATATTGTATCATCTGTGTTCAGAGGTTCCCACTAAATGAAAACAACCGGTGTTTTAGTTCTGGTGACAGAGGAGTTAAAAATGATAACGTATGAAATTAGAGTTGAACTGAGGAGGATATTACACCCTTTTTTCACCAAAACTAAAAAGGTTTAAACAGGTTTTTCATATGCAAGTACACTCTCTAAACACCCATCCTTTCCCACTACCAATAATAGTGTTCTGTGGGCTTCAGCTACTCACTACCTCCCAAGGAACAAACCTATAACAATTACAACATGAAGGGATGGATTACATTCTGTGACCCGTATTGGATCACAGTTTTTGATAATCAGGATTCTCTGATATAATAGGGCTAGTTTATTGCTTTTAACTTAATCGCAATTGTCAACCCCACACAGCAGCACAAAGAGAGAGCTGCCAGGTGTCTTGCAGATGGTAAAAATTATTACTCTTTTCTTTTGGTCTGTGATTTTTTTGTTGTCAGTTTCAGAGACTCCACATGAGACAATACAGCCAATAAACACAATAATATGTGAACATGACATGCAGAGCCTTCTCCTTCCTCATAGTTCGTCCTTATCCTCCGCCTCCCTGGGTTTCAGGTGCTTGAAGTACTTACTTCGCAGCTCATCACTGGGGGTCATGTACGTGATCTATTCCTGGATCTTTATTGTTTTGTCCTTAATAGTGGCTCTGACACTGTTGCCCCCTGCCTCCCTCCTTCTGCTTAGAGTACAGTCTCAGAGTGCTGGACTTGGGACAAAAGGAGGAGCATGGCATAAAGTTTGATTTCTAGGCAGATGTTATTCAGCTATACTTATCCATTAAGCCAGATAAAACCAGTTAGTTAGTAAGACAACAAGCATGTCTTAAAGACATAGAAGTGACAACTGAATCTTTTGCTTCTGAATTCCGTAAAAAATTAAGTTGCTATTTTTGGACCTGAATGCCTTCGACAGACAATGTTTAGATATTTAGCTATATAGTTACTCTAGATGGCATTACCTTAGCTTCTAGTCCCACTCTGACCATTTTTGACCAGGATTTGTCCTTTAACTCACCTTCTCTCACCTTCATAATATTGCCAAAATTAGAAACATCTGTCTCTGTAAGCAATCGTGTTGCTTCATCTGGTGTGGCTCCAGGACTTCATGCTGGGAGTATGGTGGTGCTGATTGGGGATTCATATCACCTGTTGCTGATCACTTACCTGTGCCTTTTTAAGCTCCAGGCTGCAATCTCCTCATTGCCAGATTGTTGCCTTACCTGAGTGGTGCAACACTGGCCAAATCACTGTTTAAGATTTGTTCTATGAAGTCTCATTTTTATTCTCAAGTCTCTTGTTTTTTGTGACTCTTTCCAGAGAAAGACTGGGGCAAGCCATACTCGCACCTAATCACATTACGCCTGTATTTGCTGCTGCACTGCCACCGCTTCAGTCACAAATTCAGTTATTACTAATCACGGGAGTCTCGTCTAAGTTTTTGCCTAACCACGACCTGTCAGGACTCAACTCACTTGGATTCTTGGAAATTCTGGATTACCTACCTAGATTTAACATCTATTATCTCTTCACAGACACTAACTGCCACAGGATTATTTTGAGTTTGATTACTCCCAGAAGATCTTCGGGTCAAACAACATTTGTCCTTTTCACTTATCTGCTGTCTCTGCTCCTTCCTGGGTTAGACCTGTCTCTCAACTAATTGTAACAGAACAATCTGGCCTAATACAATAACGAACCCAGGTTCTAGTAGTTCAGAAACTTGTGGCAGCAGGCTTTAGTCACCTTTAGTCAACCAGGTCCAGCTCCTCCACAAGAATCTTACATGTTATACCCGGAAACTTTCCTAGTAGATCTTGAAGTGTCAGGGATTTTTATTACAATGTACTATGATTTTTCAATAGCAACCTATAAAGGTTTTTTTTTTTAATATTATGGTTCTGTTACGTGGCTGAGCGTTGGTTTGGGTGGAGGCCTGAAATGCTTTGTAGCAAACTCAAGTGTGAAATTTAATACAAACTTAAGACTTTGGAAATCTCTCACATTCCGGTGTGGAGATGTTAGTGTGTAAGGACCAGAGATCCTCAAATCTCTAAGGACCAGAGATCCTCAAATCTCTGGTCCAAAACCTTTGGCCCATGAAAGCATATTGGGGGTTTCTCAGTCCTTCTTTCACAGACCTGTGCCATAAACTTACATGGATGCATTAATGACTTAGTGCTAACTAAGCTGAACAAACAACGGGCCCTCTTTAGAAGAATATTGGAGAAAACCAGACTAGGACACTTCCGACCTTATCTGGACAAAGTAAACAAATGGTGACAGTTGCCCTGACTCTGACCCAAACCAGAGACGGAGTGGAACTTTTAAAATAACCTCACACAGATTCACTTGCAGCTGAATCTTGGAACTGTATTAATTGTGCTTTATATCTTTGTACAAGTTCTTTCAGGTTCTCAGTGAAATTACAAGCTGCATTTTAAGACCTTTTTTCACAACCGTACTTGGAAGAGTAACGAAAAAAATCATTATTTTGGATGATGACTAATCGGCCTATGGAACCACATTGAATAGTTTAACCCAAAACGAAGTCAACAACTTTTATGACATTTGACATTTCTATGAAGTAATGCAACGGTCAACCGATGTTTCTTCTTGTATTCCATGTTTAACACAGGAAAATAATATTATTTGGTTCATTATTCATACGTCATAACTTTACAGATATCCATCTGAATTTTGAGACTCATAATTATAACCTATGTTATGTTTTTGACGTCTTCATATCATTAGTTATATCTTTAACTTTTATATCTTAATAACTTGTGGTGTTTTCAGAATCCTCTCTATTATGTTCTATGAAACGGAGGAATAAAGAAATTCAATTTTATTTATATAGTACCAAATTACAACAATTACATCTCAAGGCACTTAAATAATATAGTCCAATTCAAGCCAATTGGAATTCAATTCATTGTAATCATAATCCAATTCATTCATATAGAGCCAATTCAAAAAATAATATCCTAGCTAAGGAAACCAACAGATTGCACCAAAACTTGTCTTCAGTCCAATCTCCCGTCAATCAAGTCTCTTTGTTCATCCAAAGGCTCGTAACACTAGGATAGATCGTCTTACAAAACACGCTCAGGCAGACGTCACAACAGTTTCACGCATACCATTGGCTGAAAGTGTAGCGTAAGCCTACGTCATGCCCTGCCTCCGCGAATCAAACTCCAGAAACCGCGTGAAAAGGTCAGAAGAGAACAGAGAGCGTTAAAAATGATGGAATCAGAGTTTTGCTGAGTCTTTTGAAAATGGGATAGAGAGAAGAGTTTTGAGAGGAGAGAGTTTTTGCAGAGTTAAGAAATGAAGTAAACAGAAAGATGGCAGGAGAAGAAGATGAGATGGAAGACAAAGATCCAAGCAAAGGAATAACATCATGAAGTAATAGAAAGACAGACGCTTTGTGTTTTTTCGTTCATCTGTCATCATCCTGTCTCCTGTTTGTAGCATGTTTTTAACCTCCACTGCTGCACGCCTCATCACCTAGTTTTGCTCACCAAGAGAGCCAGCGTTAAGCTTGTCAACCTTTTAGCCAATCTTTTGTGAATTTAGGTTCACCTCATCAGACTTGGTCAGCAACCAAAACCAATTCCGACACTGGGACAATTTTTGTCATTATTTGCAGTCAATTCCTACATACCAGCCAGCCTTGTCCCATGGGCCACCAGAAGCCCCTCCAGCGTACAGCGCGACCGGTCCAGGCCACTTTAAAGTCCCCGAAAGTCACCCACAACAAAGGCCGCAAGACGCGGAACCGAGAGAGACCCAGTTGGACCCGCTGGCGTTTACCTGTGGTTTGGAGCTGACTTAACGGGACAAAAGTTTGCCCTGTTCTTACATTTCAGACGGTATGCGGTGGGTGTCGAGAGAATTCACAGTTAAAATGATAAATTAATCCAAGCTGTCAGCCTTCCACTTCAAATAGTAACAAACCTAGACTATTTGAATAATTCCGGTATCCATCCACTCCCTCCCCCTAGTTCTTTTCAATTCACTAAGTGTTTCCTATATAATAATCCATATTCAAAGCATTTCTACTGTTGTCTTAAGGTTAACGTCTTTGGTCATATCATTTTAATAAATGGTTCATATATATTTAACCAGTTGTGTTGTATGTTTTCTTTACGTATTTATAAGTCCAACCAAACGAGAACTCAAAAGTAGCGACTATGAGACTGGAATTAATTAATTATCAATTAATTATTGATTAAACATACCAGAATCGTAAGATTCCGTCTTTTTTCCTTTGATTGAAGGTGGTGCCCAAAAACGAGGTTAAATAAGCCTTATTCAGATAGTGAGAACTTTCGGATAAATCCTTATATCTTCACATCGCGTTACATGTGTCACAATAGCTTGGAGGCCTGTAATGCTCGGACCCCAGTCTCTTATCTCACCATTTCTCCATTTATTTTAGAGATCCAGAATGTTTTTTTTACTTAAGTGGACATGGAGATGGAGCTTTCCAAGGACTGCTGAGTCTCGGCCAGGGAACACGGAGCATGGAAGATTTCTCAGTTATTTTTCACACTCTTGCTGTCGATTCCGGCTGGAATGAGGAAGCACTCCTGGGAGTATTTTTAAGAGCATTGTCTGAACCAATAAAGGATGAACTAGTTTAACACGATGCCCCCGCCATTCTAAATTATCTAATTTCTCTTGCCGTTAGGCTTGACAATCAGATGCGTGAAAAGTTCTCACTCGTTTCCTCCATCCTGGCTGCCTTTGGTTTGCCCCTCTCCAGTGTACCATCAAGAGAGTCAGGCTGCATCAGTCCGCCTCACCCCTGAGGAGACGGGAGGAGACTGTGGCATCTCCAAGCTGGAGAGTGTTTATAGTGTGGACAAACAGGCTATATAGTAGCAAGACGTCAAAGACTCAAACGACCACCAATAGACAGGGCTCATCAGTAAGACTTCTCCTCGGCCAACAGAAAGAAGGCAGATGCCCATAAAACGGGTGCTGTGTCCAGCCCCCAAGACACAAGTGCCTTGTAATAGGCCTATAGATATCTTTAAGTCTATTCATACAAATATTTATTTTCTTTTTTTTGTCTTTTGTCTTTTTTTCTTTTATCCCCGCTCAAAAAGATAATTGTCTGGAAATGCTAAAAACATCTATGCCCGGTCTGATAACCATCTCCCGATGAATATTTAATTCTCTGCGCAGTAATGCTGCACCTTCATCCGCGGGATCGTTGTCAAAAGGACATGCCGTGTTTGAGAAAAAAGTCGCCTCCTACTGTACCTAATGGACTACCAGAACTTCTAGAAGAACTCGGCTACACCAAAACTTGCCTGTTGACTGAACAAATGAATTAGGAAATCAAATGGCATGTGTGGCTGAAATAGGGCGGAGACAGAGAGAAACTCAAGGTTTACTGAGAAAAACCTGGTCCCGACCAGGTTACATTCATAGAGTCAGTTACGACGGTAACTGACTGAGAGCTTAAGTTACCTCTCTTTCTGAAACAGGATAGAGTTGCCCCTCTGTCTCTGGTTTGAGTTACGTCCCTTTGTGAAATGGAAAACTCAGAGTTTCCCTCATTTCAGGGTTAATAAACTCAGAGTTTTTACTAAACCTGCTTTGTGAAACAGGAGAGTGGTTGGTTGGAGTCCTTCTTGTTGGTCGTCTTGTTTACGGTCTGCAGTTCCTCCCTCCTCAATGTCCAAACCAGGTAATCAGTTTGAGCCTCCAGACTTATCACTAGTACCTGAAGTTTATCATGACCTTACTGAAGTTTTCTGTAAAGATAAAGCTTTATCTTTACCAGCTCACCAAACTTATGACAACTGACCTGCTTCCTGGTACCCCACTGCCTACAAGCAAACTACAATCTTTCCTGCCCAGAGCAAGCGGCTATGGAGGCTTATTTTAAGAACTCATTTGCTGCTGGTATTATTAGACCTTCCTCTTCACTGCTTGGTGCAGGGTTTTTCTTTGTCTCTCTAAGGCCGTGTATTGATTGATTTATACCCTCTTCCTCTGCTAAGCTCTGCATTTGAAGTATTCAATGGTGCACAGTTTTTCATGAAGATAGAATACTTACCATCTAGTATGAATACGCTAGGGCGATGAATAAAAGACAGCTTCAACACTCCGTTAAGTCACTTTCAGTACTGAATATTGCCTTTTGGGTTAACCAATGCTCCTGGAATCTTCCAAGCTCTGATTAACAACATTCTGAGAGACTTCCTCAATCATTGTTTTTGTTTATCTGGATGATAGCCTTATTTTTTCACATGGCCCCCAAGAGGGAAAAAAACCAACACCAGCAGCTCATACCACAGGATGACACGACAACTGTATGACAAGCATGTGACTGGGTGAATGAATGTGTGTGCATGAACATGCAAAATATATGGTACAGGTTTTACTTGAATTGTACTCAGTCATGTGTGCAGAGCCCCCCCAGGGATCAGAAGCAGGCAGAGAGACCCCCAAGAGGCAGACCACCAGCAGTCGCCACAGAGCAAAGAACCCGGACAGCTCACCAAAGGCACAACCACGAATCCAACCAGAACGCAGCAGAGAAAGCCCCCGGACACAACCCCTATGGCCATAGGCCAGAGGTCTCCAGGAACCAGGGGCACCAGCCCATCGACCCCCCCGCTAGGTCCGGCAGCTCAGGCACAAGTCGAGCGCAGGACCCGGGTCTCATGAGATGAACGTATTTTATGCCAGAAATAAGGTCCAAGTTTAAAAAAAACAAACTTTCCCTCATGAAGATGCAAAGAAAGTCAGTATGTTCAGAGCTTCTGCAGCAAGCTGCCATTAGTGTGGTACCCTCCTAGAACTATAAGGACATCAGAACAATAGAAACATCACTATACACTGTAGCGTTCTTACTATTGAATTCATTTAATATTTAATTACCTTCGTTTGGGGAACCACCTCCCGTTCAATTTTGGGAGAAAACAGAAATAGGAGCTTTCAATCCCACGGTTTGCTACTTTGAGAGTTCTCATTTGAATTGACTGCAATTACCTCAAGAAACATTCAACAGACTAGTTACTAAATAGGGGTTATTTATTGAACATTAAACAGAAACCTTAAAGTTGCGCTCAGAACATGGTGTAATAATGACTTAATGGTACTTGGAGTAAACATCTGGTTATAGAAGGTGATTGATGACTTAGTGTTAAATTAACAGTTATTTTAATTCAACATTTACCAAGACACCAACCACAGATCATTTCCTATTTGAGGCCGGCAGAGATTGGATCTTACTTTGAGTTATGCCTTCAGAGAGGCGGCCCACTCGTCGGACAGCTTTCTTTCCTCAGTCGTCTGAAAAGCGAACCCCCGAGCGTTTATTTCGTTGTGACAAATTTGTCCATTTTGTTTTGCTAAATCAACCACTATGCTAGTTTAACAGCAAGTTGCAGTCCAGTACCGTGGGTGCTTTCGGTGCCGGAGTGCATTACATTGTTTCAACCATGGAGTTCAGTTTACCAGAGTATCTGATTACAGAATGATTTTTGCTAAACGTTTTGGTACCACTGACCTCTAGATGGCACTGTGGCTCCATAGAAAAACAACCGATGTTATTGCATAAAATTTACTTTCTTGGCGTACCACGTACAACATTGGGAAAAGTCTTAAAATGAAGCTTGAGATGTCAGTGAGAATTTGAATCCACTTGTACCAAAATATGAAACATGCTTAATGTGGTATTAATAATCCCGTTTTGATAGTGACTCTGAAAGCTTTCTTATTTTCCCACACCTAATTCAAATGAATGGGTCAGGTCTTTCAGCTCTGCAGTAGACTGAGGATTCATTTGAATCAGGTGTGCTGGAGCAGGGCAACCATGCAAGGCAGGGCGGTGTGCCTTGAGAACCAGGATTGGGAAACACTGTCCCTGAGTGTGCAATGGCTTGACCAAGCCTGGTTTCTGTATGAATTAGATGGGTATCAAATTCAATTCAATTCAGTTTTATTCAAATCTAATTTACAAGTCTCAGATAAGAGTAGAAGGTCCCTTTGGTATGAGCTCTCTCCCCCACACCGCATCAAAAGGGGAATCCTTATATATTTTAGGCCAGCTCGTTGGTTGGCATACAGATGTTAATTTTTCATAGCTATCATGACCAAAAGGTGAAAGGTTGTGTGGGAAGTTTTTCCACCTCCTTTCTCTCAACTGTAAATTAGGTGGTCTGTGTTTTTTGTTTTTTTTCAAGCCAATACACAGAAAGCAGGGAGTGTTAATGGGTCCTTCCCCCATTTTGGGCATTCCTGAGCATTACATCATCAATGGAGCCTTGTGAAATATAATATATATATATATATATATATATAAACTGTTTAAAACCTCAACAAAAAAAATTAACAGTGTACTACAAAAATAGTCGATGCAGTGTGAGGTTCTTGAATTATGAGCATTTTTTTATACTTACCACGCAGATCTGAGACACACGAGAGACAATAAATTTGTCGATGAAGTCATACTCTCTGCCCACTTCACTGAAGAAAAAGTAGATTTTATCTTCATGTGGAATGAAGCTGGAGCTGATGAAGGTTGGATCTATTGCAAACAAAAAGCAAACAGTGGATAAAATTGCTGAAAATACATGCCCATATTCTGCTGAGTGAACCTATGTACAGCAGGGAGAAAAAGTATTTAACACATTAACATTTTTTTCAGTAAAGGTATTTCTAAGTGAGCTATTTACACAAAAATTTGCACCAGATGTTGCCATCAAGCCAGGTATTGAATTCAATGAATATATATATATATATATATATATATATAGGAATGCCCAAACTCCCAACTAACAGTCCAATGGCCTGAGCACAAATCCTGTCCTTCAGATTGATATGTACGGAATTACAGCGTCTGTTGTTAAAAGCACTGCAATACTCTCACATTTTGCCACTACATCAGATGTCTATGCCTGCCTGTACACATTGAAAGCCAGATAGAAAGGTGCTGGCGTCAGGTATATTCTCCAACAGCTACAGTTTGTCTCATATTGCTGTGATATTCCTACTGTGTCCTCATGAGTGTTCCAAGCTGTCCATATAATTTTTCATCTCACATGTCACATGATGATCCTGGAAGAAAACTTCTTACAATTTTTCCTCATTCTATTTGTGTGGTTGTGCATCCATAATGTTTCACTGACAACTTGTTGAATATTTGGGGTTGTAAATTCTAAGTACTGTGTAAATAGAATTTACCAAAAATTATTTATTTAGGTTACTGCTACACAAAAATAGGTTCTTGACATAAATAGTTTTAGGACCTTGTGAGGAACGAATTATGTTTTTATCATATCCTTATACATAAATTATTTGTTTACTTTATTGGTTTTCATATTCTTCCTTGATTGGCTTTTATTGAGATCTTCTAGTTTTCTTGGACTGGTCTTGGTTTGTTTATACTTCCTGTTCTTGTTGATTATCTAGTCTAAGTTTGACTGACTCAGGTGCAACTTTTCAGAAATTATTCTCCTCTCTGTATCTTTGGTTTTCCTCACTGTCAATTCCTCATCATAAAGTCTCCACTTCTATCAGTCCTACCTCATTTCACGCCTGCATGATTTTGTGTTTTTTTCCATGCAATTGGGTCCTACACCTCCACTTAACATAACTCACAACACAATTGTGGTATTTTGTAAAAGTTATCAACAAACTCGCAGGAGACTTCTATGTGCTTCACTTCCAACTTTTTATTACTTCTTCTCCTCCAGTCACAACTCAGTCATTGTCGCATACAGTTCTCTAGTGCCCTCTGTAGGCACTCATCCATATAACAGAACACAACAAAAATCATAGAATTAAAGGGTGTATATTCCTTTTTTCACATGACTGTATTTTTTTTCAGGAATTTTTCGCTAAAACGCAAAGAAATTGCCACCATGTCTGTATCTGTTCCCATCAAAATTCTCCCAGTTTTGTAGGATGATGCTATTAAACCTAGTCATTCTAGTTCAGTGAACTGGCACTCTCATATTGCAAATTGTATAAAAACTACTAAATGATTAGAACCAAAAGGATACAAAAGCCTGGTTTGTGATGTTGAATTATGAATGATTATTAAAAAGTCTATTCAACACTATCATGATTTTTGAATGTTTGAAGTGAGAGACAATTCACTCACCCTCAAGCCATCCCAATGTATCATCCAACCTAAGGTCAACACGCCTACCCTCACTGAGGTGCCGGGATATGACTGGTCGATTTCCCCTGTAGTCTGCCACAGTGCCAGTATAAAGTTCTTCATCTAAGGAACATAAGAAAACTTCACATAATTCTTAAGGGCAACACTTAAAGGGGAACTTCGGTATTTTTAAACCTAGACCTAAGGACACCGACTTTCGCCAAACTGCTCTCAGTGAGTAGATAAACGTATTTCATGCCAGAAATAAGGTCTAGGTTTAAAAATACCGGGGTTCCCCTTTAAGGATAGAAACATTATTGAGACTTGTATGTTATATTGGATGAATACTTTTCAAGTAAACCTTACTTTGTTACATTAGTCTATGCTACAATTTATAATGTCAATCCAAATTTTTATTTCCCACAAGTTTTATATGAAAAGAAATCTATATATACAAAAGGTATGATGGAGGTCAAACAGATTTTTCTTTTGACTATGGTGCAATGATGATTTCTGCAAGCGGGTTTTACAGTCAGTCCATGTCTTGAGCTTCTTTCTTAATAAATCAGGCAAATATATCAATATATATATATATATATATTAAAAAAATATTAATAAATAGGCAAAGTCAATAAATTCATCACAAACATTTCTCTTCAAATAAAAGCTATCAATCCATTTTCTATACCCACCTAATCCAATTCAGGGTTGCAGTGTTGCTGAAGCCCAACCCAGCTGCCACTGGGCGAAAGACGGGCTACACCCTGAATAGGTCGCCAGTTCATTGCGGCAAATAAAAGCTAACTATGACTAATTTTGTATATAAAATGCAAATCAGTGGTTGGTCAATACAAATATTCTCCCAATTCCTATCTAATTCCTTTGTTTGGAGAATAGTGAAAGTAATCATGAATGACTACTCTCACAAGTGGAAATTAGAGTTTTGAAGATATTGGTGAAATGATTAAAAAAGTAAAAGAAAAGATTTTTCTTATTTTTTTTTTTTTTAAAAGCAAGCTACGCAAGAACCAATGTTAAGATTGTTCCTATATCAAAATCCTAATAGATGTCATATCTCCACATACACAAGGTATTTGCCAAATTCTTTTTGAAACTCACCTAAGCAAATAATGCTAATTTAGTAGCCATGTCATTATTGCCTTACCCACAATAATAGCAGTGTTGCGCTGGTGGGGATCATAGGGACAGCGACCTCTTCCTTCATCAGCATTAGGGCTCATTGTTAATGTCTCTGAGTTCTGGGCAGAAAAATTAAAAAAGTCAAGCTGCTGAACCAAAAGCTAAAAGCAAATCTCAAACCACATCAGTTGCAAGCTTAGTATTTTTCTGAGTGAGTTGATGTAACCTCAGGCTCATGCCCACTGTGGAAGACATCTAAGGCTGGAAATATACTTGCTGTTTCTCCTCATGTTTACTTAAGCAATTGTCTCTGTTGTCAGTGTAACTGTTCATATACTTGTCTATGTACTACACTTGTTACTGGAGAATGGTCACATCTGACCACTCAGACTGGAAGAAGCTGCTGCAGGATTTACAGAATGTAAAAAGAAGCACACTGGGATGTTAAACATGTTGTCCATTGGAGATTTTAGCATTTTGTTGATCTTAAGATCATGACAGATTAGTAAGTAACAGCAACAGCAAGTATATTTTCAGCGTAATGTTTTGTGTATGGATGCCGCAACATGTAGGTGACCAGTAGGGGGAGTGTAGCACAAGTAGTTTCAAAAGCACAATAAAACATGCTCCATTTACATATATAACTGGACATGAAGAATAGTACATGCAAATGGAAAACTGTCATTGCAAAGGAATATTTATGTCAACGTTTGCACGGAACAATATTTGCAAGCGAATAAGTAAGCTTGCATGGGCTCATGCCTGTGCATTCAATGAGCATACAGGTTTGATGTGCACATGCTTAACCTTTCCTCCGTACTTGCTGCAAACTAGCCCTTTGACATTTCTAGATGGTCCTTGTTTCACAAGAAGATGACAGACCGAAGGAAGAGAACGTTTTTATTTCCACTGAAAGCATATACAATACATCAGTAGTCATAGTTTAACTTTTAATTTTTCACTCTAAAAACAAACTAAAACAAAACGCAATCCACATCATTCTTTGATACTTTTCCCACTGATTTAAACCTGAGGTAGCAGCATTTTCCAAAGGAAAGGCAGCGCCTTTTCAGTCTATTCTGGGGCTGCTGTAGCTCTAGAGCTAAGCACCGTTGCTCGCCAATCAGAAGGTCCGCGGTTCAACTCTGGCTTCGGGGCCACAAGTTTAGGCAAGACACTGAACCCCACATTGCCTACCAATGCATCCATCAGTGTATGAATGTGTGCGAATGGATAGGAAGGACATAGTTATGCCGAGACTAATACGGGCTGTAAGAGTGTGTGTGAATGGGTGATTGTGGGATGTAGTGTAAGAAGCGCTTTGAGTGGTCAGTTAGACGAGAGGAGTGATATACAAGTACAGACCATTTACCATTTTATTCTGTAATATTTGAAACCACCCTGGTTTCAGTGGAATAAATGGGGAGAAGCTAAATCACAAATGGTAAAAATACATCTTTGAAAAAACAAGCTGCTGATAACAGTTGCTCTGCTGGTGCGGAAGGATTACTATGATTGCCTCTTCCCAGTGAGAGTAGCTTGTCACAAAGAAAGTTCTAAGATGCTGGGATAATTATAGTAGCCCTGGCTATTTTAGGAAAATCATAAATGAAATACATTACCACAGTAAAGAAGCTGTCAACTTAACAGTAAAGAGCAGTACACAAATAACTACAGCCTCTCATAAATACATATAAAGTATGGTCAACCTTGTTCCTTTAAAGCACAACAATCATGATGCATTAGGCTATAATCATTATGAAGATTTTTTTTCAGTTTAAGGAGTTGGATCTCTGTCTCATTATTAGCATCCAAAGGTAGGATTGTGTTTTCAATAGAAAAAAATAGTGTACAGTGCCAATTTCATATATATTTAATATCAATAAACATAACAGAGGCAAGCAATGTGCAAAAATCATTACAAACTATCTTAATATGAAAGAATCCTGTGCAGATTTGAACTAATTACTTTGTGTGTAATGTACTGTAACTAATGTGTAATGTAACTAATGTGTAATCAACTACAATATAAAGTTTGCTTTACAAGGAAAAATATATAGTATAATTGTTTTAGAATTTCAGTTGATGGTCTAGAAATAGTTTAAATAAATATTGTTCAACAACTCGCAGTACTTGTAAAACAGGCAGTAAAATTAAATGAATGAAACAACTAAATGAATTACATTACAATGTATCTGTTGACATGGGTGAAATCGAAGCGTAGACATGAAGACATGTCTGCCTCAACAAAATTAGTGAATACCTCCAACACACTTTCAAAGGATAGCTACCTCGGCATGATACAAATCTAGTTGTACTAGAAACAAAGCTAATCCTGAGGATGAACACATCACTATGTGCATGTTAGAACCGTTTGTTTTGATATTTACATGTGTGGTCATAACTTATGGTGGTTAAATGAAGAACTTACAGCAATGGTCAGAGATGAATCTGGTTTATCAATACAGGATATATAGGCTTCTACTGACTTCAAAAGAGGTTGTATTTCATCTGTCATAATTAATGTAGAAAATGTTGCATCTTTAACACAAAAAATGAACAACTGTTGTTTCTGTTTTTTTCACTATCGATTCAATTTTATTTATACAGCGCCACATTACAACAATTGTCATCTCAAGGCACTTAGATAATACAGTCCAATTCAAGCCAATTGGAATTCAATTCATTGTAATCATAATCAAATTCATTCATATAGAGCCAATTCAAAAAACAATTTCCTAGTTAAGGAAACCAGCAGATTGCACCAAAACTTCAGTTCAATCTCCCGTCCTGAGCGTGCCTGTGGCGACTGTGGAAAGGAACGACTCCCTTTTAACAGGAAGAAACCTCTGGCAGAACCAGACTCAGGAAGGGTGGCCATCCGCCTCGACCAGCTGGGGTTTGAGAAGACAGAAAAGAGGGGGGAAAACACCATAACACCATTCAAAAGATACCTGTTGGAACAGGGAAACACAAGTTAATAACCACAATAATGTCACGTGTACATAATATCAATTGAGAAATTAAACAGGGGGAAAAAGAGAGCAAAGTGAGGAAAGATGTGACAGATGAGGTCCCCCAGCAGTCTAAACCTTATAGCAGCTTAACTATGGGATGTTTCAGGATTACCTGAGCCATCCCTAACTATAAGCTTTATCGAAAAGGAAAGTTTTAAGCCTAATCTTAAAAGTGGAAAGGGTGTCTGCTTCCCGGACATTTACTGGCAGCTTATTCCACAAGAGAGGGGCCTGATAACTGAAGGCTCTACCTCGCATTCTACTTTTAGAAACTCTGGGAACAACAACTAAACCCGCAGTTTGGGAGCGAAGTGCTCTGTTAGGAAAATATCTTACAATGAGATCTTTAAGATATGATGGAGCACCGTCATTAAGAGCTTTTATGTGAGGAGAAGAATCTTAAATTTTATTCTGAATTTAACAGGGAGCCAATGAAGAGAAGCAAAAACTGGAGAAACATGATCTCTCCTGTTAGTTCTCATCAGCACTCTGGCTGTAGCATTTTGGATCAGCTGGAGGCTTTTCAGAGAATATGTGGGACAGCCTAATAATAAGGAATTACAGTAGTCCAATCTTGAAGTAACAAATGCATGGACTAGTTTCTCAGCATCACCCTGAGACAGGATGTTCCTGATTTTAACAATATTACAAAGGTGAAAGAAGGCAGTCCTAGAAACCAGTTTTATATGTGCGTCAAATGATAAATTCTGGTCAAAAATAACTCCAAGGTTCCTCACTGTAGAACTAGAAGCCAAGGAAATACCATCTAGAGTAACTATATAACTAGACAATTTCTCCCTGAAGCGCTCAAGTCCAAAGAGAACAACTTCAGTTTTGTCTGAATTTAAAAGCAGACAGTTCTGAGTCATCCAGGTCTTTATGTCTTTAAGACATGCTTGTAGTCTGACCAACCTAATGGTTTCATCTGGTTTCATAGAATACTACAGCTGAGTATCATCAGCATAACAATAGAAATTTATGCCATGCTGTCTGATAATGTTACCTAATGGAAACATGTACAAAGTAAAAAGAATTGGTCCAAGCACAGAACCCTGAGGAACTCCATGACTTACTCCAATGTGTGAGGAAGATTCTTAATTTACAAGAACAAACTGGAATCTATCAGATAAATATGACTTAAACCAGCCTAATGCAGTTCCTTTAATCCCAATAACATGTTCAACTTTCTGTAACAGAATGCTGTGATCGATCGTATCAAATGCAGCACTGAGATCCAACAGGACAAGCACAGACACAAGTCTGCTATCAGAAGCTAAGAGGAGATCATTGGTAACTTTAACCAGTGCTGTTTCTGTGCCTATGGTTAGAGGAACGTGAACATTTAAATAGCCACCGGCACAACCATTTTATTAGGGAAACGACTACTCGAGACCCCGGTGGCACAGCAGGGAACAAACCTACCGGCGAGGGGAACCCCACGGACTTCCTTTTAACCCGCACAGACGTAAGTTCTCCCCCAACCGGTATCCCAAATACCCAGTTCGGGAGAACCAGAATGACTATAGAAATAGATCTCAGGATAGACCTCCGCACACGGAGTGGTCCCAGTTACCGCCTCAGCAGGAATCAAATGAAACCTACAAAAAGACAAACAAAGAGTTTCCAAAACAACAACTTGGAAAGAAAAAGGAGGCGTTTGGCCTCAGTCAAGACGACATTGATAACATTAGACGCTTACTGCTAGAAATGAAAGAAAAGAAAAGAAACAAAAAGCCTGACCTCCTTGCCATAACTGCTGTGACACCTGAAACAGCCCTCACAGCAGAGTCTTTTCCCCAGCCAGAATCTGCGGCAGAGCCACCTCCAAATCCTGCCACTCCATAATCTGAGCTGGATCCCCAACAGACTCCAACAGAGTCACAGACTCCTTTGGGAAGTACCGAGGAGGAGGTGAAAAATCCTCCTCCACCTAGTGCAGTTTTGGTTGTCCAGCTGGATCAAAAAGAAGTTGAACAAGTTGAACCACCTGTACAACAATTTCTGTGCAACCTCTCTGAAAAGGGAGTCGCACGAAAATTTTACATCTCTTTGACATTGGAGGACGTGCTGAGGCACGAAGCCCTACTCGACACAGCTACAGACATAACTTTAATGTCTCTTTCACTTTTTAATAAACTTCGCAAGGCAGCAAAACACGGCAACAAGGAACTGAAACTCCAGCCGTGTTCTTTAGAAGTGCGTCCGTACGCCTCTGATAACATTACTTTATCAGCAGTGTCGCTGATACAATTATCAATTGGCCCAATGACTCTGGTTCATCCAGTACATGTGTCATCTCTTGAGTCCATTCCTTTGCTTGTCGGAAAATATCTTCTGAACCGCTTCGAGCCCCTACTCGACTTAAAAGTGTGGGCACAGGTGCGAAAACCTCTGACGATTACTTTTCCCGACAACGCAGACTTCAGCTGCTATGTCCTCGAAAGTGACGAGCACAATGCTACCAAGCAAATCGCTCTGCTCGAGTTGCCAGAAAAACTGACACCAGATGACATTGATCACAGTGGCCCAGCCAGTCAGGCTAAATCCGATAACCTGGTGAAACAATTCCTGGCACAGCGAGACACTTTCTTGTGCGCATTACAGCCATCAGGGACACAGGACGAGTACTGCCCACGAGTACTTGGAGGTCTTGAACTGCAAGACTCGCAGATAGATGGTGTCATGTTAGCTCTGTGGGCTGACAAATCTGCAATCAGTAAGGACCAATATGACTCACTGACGCGAGAAAACGTCAGTCTCCAGATGGTGGAAAAGACTTTCCATTTCCCATCAGATCCAATACCTACCAAGACACTCACTGCCACAGGTGTTTGTGCTCTCACTCTCAAGTGGAATAACAGGATGCTGGTTCATACTTTCCTGGTCATTCCCGATCTTCCGCACTCAGTATATATAGGCAGTGATATACTGGTAAGACTTGACGTCCAGGTTGACACTGTCAACAACGTCCTGTGGTCACAGCGCGCGAAATTTCTTATCGGCCTGATGTGGACAATCTGAAGTCAGGACAAACAATCCCGGAGGCATGTCAAGTGGCTAATACCCAACATGCCACAATACCGGCACGCACAGCAAACGTCCCTCTTCAGCTTTATATGCAACAGGGCCAGAATCTCAATCACTCACAAGCTCTATTCCAAACCTCACCACTATTCTTTGGACTGTCCCTGGAAGCAACTCCTCTTTTGGGCCTAGATTCTAGGACCACGTTCCTGTTAGTGAGCAACACCAGTGAGGAAATCATACTGATTCCAAAGGCCACGCCCCTGGGCTGGTTCATCAGCACTAATTTCCATGACTTTGAACTGGGCGTCCCATTACTTGGGCCTCTTCCACCTCCACTACTACCAGGACATCAAACAACCCGAGTGGTCTACACTAAACCCTCAAAAGCGATCGCGCTCTTCTCGGTCATGTCCCTCGACCAGGACTCAGTAAGTCGCATTGATCTTAGTCATGATAAACAAATGACTCTCCATACAGTTGACATCTTGGCGGTTAATTCAACCCCAGATCCTCCTGAATCACAGGAAGAATTAAACCCGGGTTTATGCCCTACAGTCACTGATCAAATTGAAGAAGTGGTAGAACAACCTGATGCTCTCGTCAACGACGAAGAATGTGAGAAGCTACGCCAAATCCTTCTCAAATATCAGAACTTTTTCTCCCTTGATTCCCTGGATTGTGGTTTAACTACAACTCACTCAATGCGCATTCCTACTCCACCCGACGCACCACCAACCTTTGTGTGTCAGTATAAGATCCCTCTGGCATCCCAGGGACCTATACAAGAAATCATTGACAATCTGTTGAAAAATGGGATAATTCGACCCTGCAACAGTACTTACTCGGCACCTCTGTGCCCGGTCATGAAACCCAACGGGAAATGGAGACTTACAATCGACTACCGCAAACTTAACCAGCAGGTCCCTATCTCGAGGTGGCCAATGACCCAACTTGAACAGGAACGTCCTCGTGTCAAAGATGCCAAATACTTCTCCACACTAGATGTGGCATCAGGGTTCTGGACCATTCCAGTACACGCTAAGGACCAACACAAGTTGGCTTTTACGTTTGCTAGCCGTCAGTACACGTTCACCAGATGCCCCTTTGTATATGCTAATTCACCTGCGGAATTTAACATATTCTTAAACAAAGCATGTCCTGATGCCAACGAACGAGGAAACCTCATTTATGTGGACGACATCCGCCTTCGTAATCCCAGCCTGGATGCGCACGTACAACAAATCGACCACGTACTGGGTCAACTCACCACTGCAGGAGCAAAAATCTCTCTCTTTAAGTGTCAGTGGTGCAAGACCAAAGTAGATTATGTCGGTCTCCTCGTAGGGCCAAGTGGTGTACAGCCACAGGTAAACCGCATTCAGGGCATCAGTAACATTAAAACACCCTCAAATGTCTCTGAGCTTCGCAGCTTCTTAGGTGTCTGTAACTATTCTTGTCAGTTCATTGAAAACTATGCAGACATTGCAAAACCGCTAACCAAACTACTTAAAAAGGAGACACCTTTTGTCTGGGCTGAGCCACAACAAAAGGCCATGTCAGCCTTAAAAGACAAACTGTGCACAGCACCATGTTTAGCCTATCCCAACTGTGACAAACAATTCCACCTAGAGGTGGGATTCTCAACTCACTGTTTAAGCACTGGTCTGTATTAAAAGTACGACCAGGATAGACGTGTTGTGGCATACGCTAGCAAGACACTAGCATCCCCTGAGCTGAAATACTCAGACTGTGAAAAAGCCCTACTAGTCACAGTGTGGGAAGTAAAACATTTCTCCAACTATCTTGGAGGCCAAAAGGTCATCGTAGAAACTCACCACCAACCCACCACGTTCCTTAACAGCGAACGCATTAGGGATGGGGTGGTTACAAATGCCCGCGTAGCCTCGTGGCTGATAGCTCTGCTACGCTCAAAACAAAAAGAGTCCTCTCGGCACCGATCTGGCTGCATGCCAGAGCTGCACTGAAGACACCCCGCCACACCTCATGCTTGCCGATGAAACCTCACCTGTAACCAATCACTACTTTGATGAAAAACGATCACTGCATACGTTGATGGTTGCTCATTCCATCATGACACGGTTCCACGAGCAGGTGCAGGCGTTGTCTGGCTCCACAATAACCCCTGTGAACCTCAAAGTTTTCAGCTGGGTTCATAGTCATCGCAATAGTAGAGGTAGCAGGTGTCCTAATCACAGTGCAAAACTTATTGATTTGTACCAACTCCAACTATGCTCGTCTCAGCTTCTCCTGCCATCTTGCCACTTGGAAGCGCAATGGTTTCCTGACTTCCAACAGAAAACCAGTGAATTGTTCATAGCATGTAACCATGCTACTGAAGCCAATGACATGCAGGTTTACTGGAAGAAAGTCAGAGGTCACTCACGTGTACCAGGGCAAGACAAAGAACTGAACGACCTGACGGATTCATTGGCAAAACAGGGAGCAATGCATGGCCCGCCCTGGTCACTGGAACCCTCGTGGCTACCTCAAGAAGCCAACGAAGATCCCACCCACCCAAATGTCTGTGTAGTGACGCGGTCAAAAGCAACCAAAACCTCTCCGGACCGGGCATCTAACGATGACTCCGTCTCGGTGGAACCCGCTTTCACTGACACTGACGTTATAACCCTTCAGTCTCTGCGGTTGGTCAAAGGTGTCTTGGTTCATGTTTCCGATGCTCTCTCTTCACCGGCGTTCGTGGTACCTCGGAACTAAAGGGGGGTGATGCTTGTGCATGCCCACGACCTTCCCGCTGCTGGACACAAAGGTGTCAAAGCGACATATAACGCTTTAAAACAGGTGGCATACTGGCCGTCGATGAAAAAGGATGTAGCTGACTACATCAAAGGATGTCTTGTATGCTGTCAGTTTCAGCCAACAAACCCAATACACCGGGCTCCTTTGCAGAGGAGAGGCATCTCGTTTCCATGGTCAGACCTCCAAATTGATTGGGTGGGACCACTCACCAAATCAACCCGAGGCAACAAATACTTCCTCACTGTGACATGTGCATTCACCAAATGGGTAGAATGCCTACCAGCTGCAAACGACACAGCTGAAACGACTGCCTACCTGCTCATGAACCATGTTTTCTCAAGGTTTGGCCTTCCAAGTCGCGTCAACTCAGACCGAGGGACACACTTCACAGCAGAAGTCATTCGGCAGCTGTGACTAGCTCTGGGTGTGAAAGCAAACTTTCACATCAGTCACCACCTGCAAGCCTCAGGTAAGGTCGAGCGAGCCAACCGAACCGTGGTGAACATCCTTAAGAAATATGTGGCATCCAACCAACGAGACTGGGATGTAAAATTGCCGTTGGTCTTAATGGCCATTAGGGCAATGCCACATGAAGCCACGGGAATTTCCCCATTTGAAATGATGACAGGCAGGCAAATGACAATGCCACTGCATCTGCTCTATCAAACAGGTGAAGCCAGTGTGGCAACAGCGTACACGACTCACCTGTACATGAAAGACCTGAGCAAACACCTACAGGCAACCTTTGCTTTCGCTCAGAAACGCCTGGAAAAATCTGTAAAGGGAAGGAAAGCATACTACGACCAAAAAGCCTCACGTGATGAACTTCAAGTGGGGGAAAAGGTCTGGTATTACACCTTCACCAGACCCAGGGGACAAACAGGTCTCAAGGTGGAAAAATTGGCCAAAAAGTTCCTTCCTCGATGGACAGGACCTCACCTGATCACCGAAAAACTGTCACTAGTGGTGTATCAGATCAAAATCGGCCTATGACAAAAGGAATCCAGGTCCAAATGGGTCCACCGAAACCAAATTAGACCCCACAAAAGCCCCATGGGACATGCTGGAGACAAGAAGGTCTCAGCAAACCCATAAAACTGAGACACAAAAAGGGGGGAGCAAAAGCCTTAACTAAACCTCCATCGAGCTTCCTCCTAATAAACGCTATTAGTTAAGAAATCAAAATCAGGATAGGCAGTACTACAATCAGCTAAATTTAAGTCCATCTTCCTGATCCAACCGTCTGCCTAACAAATGTGACTAACAAACGTTACTAACACACTAACTGCGAGTGGGGGTGAACTAGTTAACATTAACCTTAGTCCAGCTAAAATGCATCAAAGAGAAATCATCCCTAATTTACCTCACTATCTACCTGTCTTCCATTAGGATGATGACGCTCTGGCTCATGCTCGTGACGATGGGGCTACCAACTATTCAAAGTCGGACTGAGATGATTGTACCGGGACCAGACTCCGGAATTGTTCTAAAAGAACAACCCGGTATTCTGATCACCGACTGCCGGCTGCACACCCAGAAGGTGTTTGTCCGGTTCAGTCCTGAAGTAGTGTGCGGAACAAACTCACCCACCACTGCCAGACTGACTTCTTGGGCCAGCACTTGCTGGAAAAGGGAAGTCATAACCCACGCTGAGGTGGATATCACCCACATATTGCAACAGCTCCAGAAGTTCATCATCACTCGGGCAGAACTGAGAGGTGCTAATAAGAGAGAGAAGCGATTTATTGGGGGACTCCTGACAGCAGCGTCCGCTATTGGCTCCCTCTTCAGTTTGGGGGTGTCTGCCGTCAATGCCGTCAATGTTGCGGCAATCAAGCGTCACGTCAATGAGTTGCAGAGTGAAATTCCTGGGATCCAACAGCAATTAGATCAGCAGCGTGGACAGTTAGGAACAGTAGCCAAAACTGTGGAAGGCACAGTCTTGGTGTTGAACTCCCACAGTGAAACTCTGATGAAAACGGTCGCAGCAGAAGATACACTGTTATCGGTCTTAAAGGTTGACTATGCTCACACACAACTGGTAACTATGCTCATATCAGATCTGACAAGAGATGTTAGCTCTTCCGTAGATACTTTAGCCATGGGCAGAATTCGTCCCTACTTAGTATCACTAGCTTTGGTACAGGATATTCTGTCCACAGCTACTAGAGAACTAGTCAACCCCGTACAAGCCCATCTAGCTTATACACTGGGCAGTGCGGTTCCAATCTATGTTGATCCAGAAGCCCGTGAAATGGCCTTCATCATCATCCTGCCCATAATTACCACCGACAACATCTACCGGCTAAAAGACGTCGTTAATGTTGGAATCTGGCAAGGTGAAACCCACGTTAAAGTGCACACACCAACGGTGGTGGCGTACCACGATAGTTCTCCCGACCTATACCTCGCGCCAAATTTGCGAATGTGCACTCTTACAAGGGACATCCACTATCTCTGTCCCAGCAAATCATTCGTGAGAGACGATACCGGAGGCCTTTGTGGACTCAAGCTTCTCACTAAAGACTCCCAGTGTCCAACCACTCTCACACCAAATTATCAAGTCACCACCACCCAAGCGGAGATTGTGGGAAATCGCTGGTTGGTTAACACTCCAGCGAAAGTAGCTACAGTTAGCTACGATCAGCACGATACGTCCACTAGAATCGAACTACCGAACCGCACGCTGTGGGTCACAGTCCCTGAAGGCGCAATCCTACACATAGGGGACCTGGCTCTCTATCACCTTAACCCTGATCAATATGATGGCGAAATTGAAATCTCTGATTTCTACTCTAAACAATCCCTGGAGCTTGACGCAAACACGGTCACTCAACTCCAATACGAAGGTGTTAAAACCATCGACGTAAGCCCAGTGGAGAACGTTTTGAAAGAAATAACCTCATACAACAAACCGCCCCTTCAAACTTTGTCCTATGCATGGTCAGGCCCAGATATAGTAATCGCGGCCATGGTTGCCCTAGGCTACCTCCTTACTTTTGGGATAGCCTACCTCTATTTTCGACGCGCTAAAGCTCTCCAGGGCCAAATTAACAAGTGGACGGCGCACCTAGGAAAACGTAAGAAGCTGGATCAGACGCAAAACACCAATCATCTGGTAAACTTTGAGGAGGAGACAGATTTGGGAGAAATTAGGATTAGCCAAATCCCCACAGTCCTTGAACTGCTGAGTGATTACTAAACTCTACGCCAACCCAAAGAGAGCAAACCTAATAGTAATCACCCTTAGTCACCTCCCCTTTTTTTTTGTTTTCCCCTGTTAGTTATTCGCCCTTCATTTAAACTTTTATTAATAGTTAGCAATAAGCTATGTTAGATATTAGACTAGGATTATAGCTGTAACCACGTTAAGTAATCATAGTCCCATTTAGTATATCATCAACATTGTGCATGTTAGTAGTACCACGGGTTAACTACTTAGAATTACCAAACCACAGCCATCATGGAGAAGACCTCAATCTCTGAAACTGGATCTACTGGGATTATTCCTCTGTGATTCGGCGCTCCCTCAAGGCAGATCCGAATCAAGTGGGGGATTGTAGCCTAATCGTGATGACCAGAAAAGGGGAGAGACCCAAAGGAACCATTTTGCTTTGATCTTTTAGGAGTGGTTTCAAAATAACAAACCCCTTAATTTACAATCATGAGAAACGGAGTGAAAACAACATTCTAAACAAGGACATTCCACCTTTGAAAGATTCTGGAGTCAGATAAACATCTGCTCGGCCAGCCAGAGCTGAGTTGGATAAACACAGCTTCACCTTTTGGTACCATAGGTCGGTGAGGTGCATACCAAAAAGGGACATTACCATCCTTATCTAAAGAGCTGTAAATTAAGATGTGACACCCACCATTTGGATAACAGACAGACTCTTGTTGGAAATAAAGGAAAAACTTCAGAGCCAGTTTCAGATGGATGAATGAATCTGTTACCAATATACCTCATAATTACCTACTGACTGTGGAATACGAAAAAGGACAGCTCAAGCATCATTTTAAGACTTTCCACGACGCTGTACGTAAAACACCAGGAAAGTTAATATTACTCCGTAGGACCCGACCGTCGTGCTGTGGAACCACAGTGCCATCCACAGGTCGCGACAGCGAATCTTGGGATTAAAATCATTCTGTATTTTATTCTCCTGTTTATAATATGGTGACTACTGCATTAGTGCCAATTAAATGTGTGTGTGTTACAATGAACTGGAGGTCCAACCGACGGAATAACCGTCAGTCAATGAACCGTGTGAATAATACATTTTCAGTTTTAATGGTCACTCACTATAATCCATCGTCATATCTTGTTTGAACATGTCTACTGATTCAAGTTTACATTGCTTATATTTAATACCTGTGTGATAAGTGTGGTAGTAATGTATTCTTTGAATGTGCTTTGGGATGCCGGGATAAGAGAGATTAACTTTTCTTTAATAAAAGTTAATTTAAGAATAAAAGCCCTCTGCGACGCCCAAAGGCAAACCCACCATTTCATTGGATGTAAACCAGTGACGAAACTCAGCCCTCGCCAGTGAAATCGAAGCGCGCTGCCGTTCGAGTGCTAGTTTTAGAGTCAAGTTTTTTTAGTTTTTAGTTAGAGTTTTGTTTTGGTTTCTACTAGTTTTTGTTTTTGGTTTATTTTACTAAGTTTTATTTTATTTTCAATAGTCTTTAGTTTTCTTTCCAAGAGGTTAGTTTTCTTTTCAGTCTAGTAGTTTATTTTACACTTTCAGACTCTAGGCTCCTTTTCCCTTTTTGTCATTTATTTACACTCTACTTAGACTATTTCACTTCGCTCATTTTGGTTACCTTTTTGAGACGCTCATTTCCTAAGCAAAACCCACGGGGCAGACTCAACCAATAATCCCTCTTTTTGACCAAGTTTACTTGAAAACCCAATCTTTGTTGGGGTTATTTTGACTCGACCCCGCTCAAAGCCACTCAGCCACCTGCCCGCACCCGTCGGCAAGAAGGGGAGACGAGATACCGCATCAGGTGCCTTCAGACCGAACCAGAACCAGAGACTGGACCGCATGCACCACGGATCCCGAGCTGCAACAATGGCCACAATTCCGTCGGAGAAAGAGAATTTACTAGCTTCCGCTCGTGGACTCGCTTATCCGATGATCCAAACTCCTGGGAAGGCGGCGGCCAAATTCTCTGGATTCTGCTCAAAGTAAGGTCCACCCTTGTCTACCTTGCAAGGAACATCGGCTTTGGTTTGGTAATAAATAGGGCCGAGTTAAAATAACTAAGTTTTCATTCACGTAGTAAACTCATCCTTATAATTAGCCAGAGACCGCTATAGAAATATTAAGTCCCATGTCTCTCTTATCCTTGGGCTCTTGAATTGAATCTTTGGTGTTATGTCCTCATTATTATACGTACTGTCTGTCCCCCATGTTAAATAAATGACCATATATATGTAATTAATCCGTGTTTCATGTTTCTTAAGTAATTCGTCAATTCGGAGAGAATTCTAACCTTCAGTAACGACTCTTAATATAAATATTTTCAGACGTTCCTGCCAGCGTAAATGTTAGGTGGTGCCCTATTTCTAAACGAGGTCTTAAGAATTAATATCATAGCTAGAACGCTACACCCTGTTCATTGAATAAAAAAGGCTGGTGGTAGTGTGGCCTAAGCTAAATACCATCTCTGGGTCTAAGTACTATTTTTTTAAACCAGTGATTCCCCGAGGTAATAGGTTGGTGCAGTTTTCATCAACTCAGTTGCACCTGTGTGGTATCCACCTGTCTAAACGAACCCAAGCACCCACCGTTCTCGGGCAGATCCTTCATAGAGTGGTTGTACGGGTGCTACACTTCCATTAGGTAACATTATTAGACAGTATGGCATAAATTTCCATTGTTATGCTGATGATACTCAGCTGTACTTATTTATGAAACCAATAGGTTGGTCAGACTACAAGCATGTCTTAAAGACATAAAGAACTGTCTGCTTTTTAATTCAGACAAAACTGAAGTTGTTCTCTTTGGACCTGAGCGCTTCAGGGTGAAATTGTCTAGTTATATAGTTACTCCAGATGGTATTTCCTTGGCTTCTAGTTCTACAGTGAGGGACCTTGGAGTTATTTTTGACCAGAATTTATAATTTGACGCACATATAAAACTGGTTTCTGGGGTTGCCTTCTTTCACCTTCGTAATATTGCTACAATCAGGAACATCCTGTCTCAGGGTGATGCAGAGAAACTAGTTCATTCATTTGTTACTTCAAGATTGGACTACTGTAATTCTTTATTATTAGGCTGTTCCACATATTCTCTGAAAATCCTCCAGATGATCCAAAATGCTGCAGCCAGAGTTCTGATGAGAACTAACAGGAGAGATCATGTTTCTAATGTTTTAGCTTCTCTTCATTGGCTCCCTGTTAAATTCAGAATAGAATTCAAAATTCTTCTCCTCACATATAAAGCTCTTAATGACCGAGCTCCATCTTATCTTAAAGATCTCATTTTAAGGTATTTTCCTAACAGTCTACTTATTGTTTCTAAAAGAAGAATGGGAGGCAGAGCCTTCAGTTATTAGTCCCCTCTCCTGTGGAGACTATTGCTATTTAATTACTTCAAATAAAAATATCACAGCTCCTGGATGGTAGCTCCTAGGAAGTCAGTCAGTCCTCGCAGTTCCATGTGATTCAGATGTTAGTTGTTTTGTGTGTCAGCGAAGGTATGGTTATAGTGTGTTGCGGGCTTGCTCGCAGGGTGTAGTGATGCGTCTAGTGCAGCATACTAGAGAGACGTTGCATGTAGGGATGGATGTGACCATTCTCCCTTTTTATCCCTGCCGCTGACCAATCCAGTCTGGATAAAGGAAGACGAGTGTGTCAGTCTTCCGAGGTCAGTACATAGCCTCTCCTTCACCAACGTCCCTACCTTGCCTCCTCGCGGCAGCACACGGATACTGGGGCCTCATGGCCCCAGGCTAAAAGATAGGGGATCGCAGGGCAGCAGGGGGCCCTAAACCAACTATCCACTGCCCCGCTGGCATGTGGGTAAACCTGGGAGGGTACCTTGGCTAGGGGAGTAAATCCCGAAATCAAATGACAGGCATAGGAGAAGTCCAACAAACCAGATTACTGGCAGTTCCCTGCAACTCCTGCCAGACAAAGGTTGTCATGGGTTTCCCATGCCACTGGAATCCATCTGAGTGAAGAAGGTGGGAATGAGAACTGCGTACCCACACCCTCACTCTAATCCATACCTTTCCCTATTTCCTTTCTGGGAATGGTGGCAGGCACAGGCCAAGGATGTGGCTGGGAGTGCCTAGCCAAACCATGCACACAGACGGCAATGGAGTGATGGTCGTTGTGACTGCGGGATGGAGCAGCGCATCACCTCGGCAGCTTTAATTGCAATTGAGCAGCCCCACACTGCTCACCCCAGACAGGGGAAGGAGCTGGAAAAGGTGGTACTAAAATTGTCTGCTCCCCAACCTCCGGACGGTCAGCCGCAACTGTCGGAGCATCCCCCCTGCGGCCAAAAAACGAAAGTGTAAACCTACGCATCGCACATTGCTTGACTTGGCTGTAAAACCGGACAGACCCCATCGTAGGACAGCGCTCATGGCCCTTGAGCTTGCCAGATACAACATCGATATCGCTGCACTCAGCGAGACCAGATTGCATGGAGAGAACTCTCTGACAGAGGTCGGTGCCAGCTACACTTTCTTCTGGAAAGTGGTCCCCAAAGGCGCTCCGCATACACAGATTTCTACCGGATGCTCAACCACGTCATCCAGAAGATCCCAACCACGGACAAACTCATACTGATGGGAGACTTCAACATCAGAGTGGGTACAGACCATCTGGTATGGAACCGGGTTATTGGTCAGCACAGAGTGGGGAAAATGAACACCAACAGGCTATGGCTCCTTTCCCTCTGTGCAGAACATCACTTGGTCATCACCAACACCAAATTCCAGATGAAGAACAGGCTCAAAACCACCTGGTAGCACCCCAACTCAAATCATTGGCACCTCCTGGACTATGTGATTGTTCGTCAAAGGGACAGACATGACGTTATTACCACCCGAGCCAGGCATGGAGCCAAATGTTGGATAGACCATCACATGGTCAGATCCAAGCTCCACATGAACATCCAACCCTGTTGTCCGAAAAAAGCCTCAACTGCGCAGGTTTGACTGCAACTCAGCCAATATACAGTCACTTCTTCACTCCAAACATCAAGCTCATAAAGCTCTCCTGTCCTGCCCTGAATCGCCAACCCTGAAATCCTCCTTCGCTGCAGCGAGAGCTGAGACCCAACATGCCCTTCAGGTCATGGAAGACACCTGGTGGGTGCAGAAGACTCAGGAGATCCAACACCTGGCAGACTGCAACAACAACCAGGGCTTCTATGACACCATCAAATTTCTGTACGGCCCCAGAAAGCGGGCACTTGCCCCTGTCCACTCTGCTGATGGATCCATTCTTCTTAAGGATCGTCACAGGATTCTTGGTTGTTGGGCACAGCACTTCAAGACTCTGCTCAACAACGCCAACCCCACTGAATGAATTTGAGAGTCTGATGGCCACAGGCAGAAAGAACTTCATCTGGCGTTCAGTCCTACAAAGGGATGAAATGAGTCTGTTGCTCAAGGTGCTTCGGTGGGAGGTAAGCACCTGGTGGAGAGGGTGAGTGTTGTCAACAACAGACACCACCAACAAAGAGTCCAGCTGGATCCCAAGGACGGAGCTAGCCTTCCTGATGATCTTGTTGATCTTGTTGGCATCTGCTGCCCTCAGCCTGCTGCCCCAGCACACAAAACCAAAGAAGATGGCACTGGCTACCACCGACTGGAACAATCCTAGAACATCCTCAACATGATGTTACATACATTGAAAGACCGGAGCCTCCTCAGGAAATATAGCTGGCTCTGACCCTTCTTGTACACAGCCTCCATGTTCTTGGCCTACTTCAGTTTGTTGTCCAGGTGAACACCAAGGTATTTGTAATCCTGGACCACTTCCACAGTCTCACCATTGATGGCAATGGGTGTAGGGGCAGATTTCCTCCTGCAGAAATCCACCACCAGTTCCTTTGTCTTGGTGGTATTAAGATGCAGATGGTTAGTCTCACACCACCTGACGAGGGAATCCACAACACCCCTGTAATCCTCCTCTTTCCCCTCACTGACACAGCCAACTATTGCAGAGTTGTCCGAAAACTTCTGCAGGTGGCTAGACTCAGAATGGAACTGAAAGTCAGAGGTGTACAGGGTGAACAGAAAAGGGGAGAGGACAGTTTCCTGTGGGGCTCCTGTGCTGCTGACCAGTGTCACACACAGTCCTGCAGTCTGATATACTGATATACTACCCGTCAGATAGTCTGAATAGTGTAGTGGTATTATTGCCACCTTTCGTGTGGGAGACCTGGGGTCCTTAGGCCTACCTGTAAGTCGCTTTGGATAAAAGCATCTGCCAAATGACTAAACATAGACACATAGTCTATAATCCAGGAAACCAGAGGACGGTCCACTTGCATCGCCATCAGCTTACTCCCCAGCAGGGCAGCCCGGATGGTGTTGAACGCACAGGATTCTCACAGTGCTTCCTGGTTTGTCCAGGTGGGTACAGGCACGGTGGAGCAGGAAGATGATGGCGTCCACTACTCCAAGTCTAGGCTGGTAGGCAAACTGAAGAGTATCCAGTGATGAGCTGACCTGGAGCCAAAGAAGTGACAGGACTAGCCTCACCAGGGACTTCATCAGGTGGGATGTCAGCGTCACCAGTCTGTAGTCATTTGAGGTGCTGGGACAAGCCTTCTTGTCTTCCACAGCACAGGCTCAGGACTCCAGAGTTCAGGTTGAAGATGCACTGCAGGACTCCACTGCTATCAAGGTCTGCCCTTTATTTATGCTTTTTTGATCTGTGGTTATCCCTTCCGGAGTGTTTGTCTAAACACAATAAATGTCTCTGACCCTTCTGGAGTGTTAATCTCTGCTATAAATCCAGCCTCTGCAGATTGTCTCAGTTAATGGCTCAGAAGTTTGCCAGCTCGTTCCCCATGTTTGTAGACTTCTTGGCAAGATTTAAGATGAAGTTCCTCAGCTACTCCAGATGAGAGAATATTGAATTCTGTTAGAAAACCTATTCTCTCTTTACAGAGATCTGCAGATGGAGCTTCACAATTTTTACGATCAACATCCCTTATCAAAGAGATCAACTCATTAAGGTGTGCTGACCATCTTCTGTTCATGCTTATATTATAAGATATTATCTGACCACGCAAATACGCTTTGCTTCCCACAGGTTAGAGTGGCTTGTGTCAGATGATTGGTTTGTTTCTAGAAAGAAGTCAATAGGGCGGATAGGAAGTTACCAAAATCTTCATAAGACAACAAACGTGGATTAAATCTCCAGGTACACTGTCGAGGCTAAGCAAAGCACAGCAAAGCACCATTGTTACTGGGCTATGGTCAGAGATAACGAGGCTCTCATATTTACTAGACCTCAACAGGGGAAGGAGTTTCTTGTCCAGCAAAAATAGTCTATCCTGGAATATGAATTTGCTGGAGAGAAAAAAGAGTACTGTCTACAACCTGGAGATCTATATCTCCACGCATCAATCACCCCATATGCTTGGAGAAAAGTGTTAATAGTCTCTGCTGATGTACTAAGTGTTCTTGGTACAGCTCTAGAACGGTCCATAGTGGGATCCAGAACACAGTTTAAATCTCCCCCGAGGACCAATTGGTTACTGTTTAATTCTGTAAGAAATGAGAAATTTAGCATTATCCCAGTTTGGAGCATAAACGCAGGCCAGTACCACAGGTAAATTAAATAAATGTCCTTGAACAATAATAAACCGACCGTCTTAATCTTGAATCATATTTGTTTGTACAAATTGCACTTACCTATGGATGAGAATGGCCGCACCACTGCATTTAGCGTTAAATTTGCAGTGGAAAACCTGAGAAAAGCCCCCTCTCTTAAGTTTGGAGTGATACTTATTAAGCATGTGTGTTTCAGTTAAGAATGCTATGTCTATTTGCAGTTTTGATAAATGAGAAAACACCTTACTACGCTCTAATGGGTGGTTAAGCCCTTTGGTGTTCCAGTTCGTAAACTTAATATTTCAGATCCCAGAACCACTAGGGGTCACCATATTGTGGGATCTGAATTAAACTGACAGCAGCCTGACTAGAAACAACCTGATCATAAAGCCTTTTCACAAGTGACAGATCTCTGTTTAGACACTGTGCAATTAAAATATAAATAAAAGAATACAAGAAAACAGAACAACATAAAATACAAAAACACAGAATCCAACACATCATTCACAATATCCCATTGCTGGCCTCTCCCCAAACAAAAGGCTACATATCCCCCCCAGTAGTACACAATCGCACAACATAACAACGCTTACCTCGTGAGACCGAGTCTCACCAAGACTATATGAATATATATATATATATATATATGGATAACATGTTGCAGCTGGTCTTAACTGTAATCAAATACAGTGGACACTCAATAAGTTTCCAATCTAGCACATTATTTATATCCCACTTTACATGAGTAACCTTAACAAACATAGACAAAGCCAGCCAGTCATGCGTTGTCAGGGCCCTAACAGTTCAAAACCAAAATTAAACATAAAAAGTACATACTGGACATAATAGCACAACATAAAATTTCGGTGGAGTTTCCAAACCGTCCAGTTATGTTAACAAAGCCTTGTGGCCAAAAATGAACAGTGTAGAGATTTAAGAACCTTGTTAAACTTAAGTGTACTTTTCAAACCAGCCAGTAATATGTTATCGAGGCCATATCAGCCCAAAACAAAACATGTGTCGTAAATCTGCGCTTTTGCTGATGGACTTTCGCTGGATGTTAAAATCTCCTTTGCTTAAACAAAGTCCTTATCAGGATGGCAGTCCGGACATCATTATTCAAACATACCTCCGTATACCGGATGTGTGAAACCACGGAAAGCACATCACTGCGCCGTCACAGCTTCAGGTTCTTCATGATGAAATCTTTGGCCTGTTTTGGGTCTTTAAAGCTTGTGCGAACGCCATCCAGCGTGGTTATCCTCAGCTCCGCTGGGTACCACAGGCCATAGCAGGTTCCCTCACAGCTCCTTAACAGGTTCCACACTTCGTTGAACTCTGCCTGCTGCTTGGCTACTGCCTGTGAGTAGTCTGGTTGGATGCGGATCTTATCGCCATCCCCCGTAGTCAGTTGTTTCATCTTCCCTGCCCATGGCACCTGATGATGAAGGCTCTTGGCGGATCATTGTTACCTGGTCTCACACGCAGCATACAATGTGCCCGGTCCAATAAAGGGGGCTTATCGAGACCAAGCGTGTCCTTCAGGCACTGAGATATAAAATCTGTCATGCGCTTCCTGTCCTCCCGTCTTTCCTTTATCCTCGTAATGCGCAGGTTATTGCGGCGAGACCATGCCTCCAAATGCTCATTTGGTGCTTTCTGTGTAGCGAGCTCCCTCTGCACGCTGGCCATGTCCCACTTCAGAGCGCCGATCAGGTCGGAGTGGCTGTCGGCTACAGACTCGAGGGCGACCACCCGTTTATCGAGGGCTTCACTCTTGGCGTTAGCATTATCGTTGGCTAGTTTAATTTCTGCTGGTAGCTGGTCCACCTGGTTCCAAATTTCAGCAGATTGTACATCCGCTTTGGTGAGAAATTCAGTCCTCAACTCGGCGATTGCCAGAAGGATGGCCCGTGTCCGGGTCCCCAGTCGGGTGCAGCGTCAGGTGCAGCCTTAGCCTCTGGGCTAGCCTTGGAGCTAACCCTTATGTCAAGCGCTTTTCTGGGATTTTTAGACATTTTCAGCAAGTGTTTCGTCAAAATTTCAAGCCTGGTGCGACGTCTTGGCTTCGATTATGAGTGTGACTCAAGGTCTTTACATTAAATAGCTGCTTCTATATTTATCAATAGTGTTGGCGAGGAGCTCGGTAAAAACGCATCCTCACATGGCACCGCTCAGTCCGGAAGTCATAAAGAGATGTAAACTAATTTCCATTACTTTCTTTGAAACTTAAAAACATTCATTCTATTATCATAAAGAAGTAACAAATTAATATTTTTCAACTGAACAATTCATAGTTTTCAGACACTTCCCCTGCCTCAGTCTTAAAAGTCCAGCTGATGCCCATATTTGTTTTGACCAGCTACAAGTTTGTAGAAAAGAAGGAGCACATGGTGATCACAGCCCCATACCATGGTCTATAGAAAGAAATTTACATAGCCATCCACTGTTAGAACTGAAGCCAATATGAAGTGCCTAAAAGTGCAAAATTACCGTCAACTGCTAAGCGCTTACTCCAGTTGAACTGAAGTAAAAAAAATATATCTTCTATCATGAAATACTAAGTCAGTAATTTTTTTCCCAACAAGTCATATTCTGTGCCATTATTTTAATTTGCTACTTCTAATCAGTGTGCTGGTGGTCCTTCTTAAAATGATTGTTTCATTGATATTTTTGTGCAATTTGCTTTCAAGTATCACTCCCCACTTCCATCTTGTCCAAGTATGAACACTTATAGCTCAAGATGGACCATTATGGTAACTATCAAATGCTAAACTTGACACTTCAAAACAGCCACTTACAAATCATTTAATGAGCACAGTGGCTCTTTTCATATCTTTATAGTCCTGTATGCACTGACTTGTATGTTAGACCCAATCCCAACCAGACTGTTCAAGGAGGTTTTCCCCTTAATTGACACTTCCATTTTGGATTTGATCAATCGGTCTTTGTTGATAGGATATGTACCTCAGACTTTTAAGGTTGCTGTAATTAAACCTTTACTTAAAAAAACCTACTCTTGATTCAGAAGTGTTGGCTAATTATCGACCTATATCCAATCTCCCTTTTTTGTCCAAAGTTCTTGAAAAAATAGTTGCAGTTCAACTTTGTGATCATTTACATAGAAATAATCTGTTTGAAGAGTTTCAGTCAGGATTCAGAGTGCATCATAGCACAGAAACGGCACTGGTGAAAGTTACCAATGATCTCCTGTTAGCTTCTGATAGCGGACTTGTTTCTGTGCTTGTCCTGTTGGATCTCAGTGCTGCATTTGATACGATCGATCACAGCATTCTGTTACAGAGACTTGAACATGTTATTGGGATTAAAGGAACTGCATTAGGCTGGTTTAAGTCATATTTATCTGATAGATTCCAGTTTGTTCTTGTAAATGAAGAATCTTCCTCACACGTTGGAGTAAGTCATGGAGTTCCTCAGGGTTCTGTGCTTGGACCGATTCTTTTTACTTTATACATGCTTCCATTAGGTAACATTATCAGACAGCATGGCATAAATTTCCATTGTTATGCTGATGATACTCAGCTGTACTTATCTATAAAACCAGATGAAACCAATAGGTTGGTCAGACTACAAGCCTGTCTTAAAGACATAAAGACCTGGATGACTCAGAACAGTCTGCTTTTAAATTCAGACAAAACTGAAGTTGTTCTCTTTGGACCTGAGCGCTTCAGGGAGAAATTGTCTAGTTATATAGTTACTCTAGATGGTATTTCCTTGGCTTCTAGTTCTACAGTGACAGGAACCTTGGAGTTATTTTTGACCAGAATTTATCATTTGACGCACATATAAAACTGGTTTCTAGGACTGCCTTCTTTCACCTTCGTAATATTGCTAAAATCAGGAACATCCTGTCTCAGGGTGATGCAGAGAAACTAGTCCATGCATTTGTTACTTCAAGATTGGACTACTGTAATTCCTTATTATTGGGCTGTCCCACATATTCTCTGAAAAGCCTCCAGCTGATCCAAAATGCTGCAGCCAGAGTTCTGATGAGAACTAACAGGAGAGATCATGTTTCTCCAAATTTAGCTTCTCTTCATTGGCTCCCTGTTAAATTCAGAATAGAATTTAAGATTCCTCTCCTCGAATATAAAGCTCTTAATGACCGAGCTCCATCATATCTTAAAGATCTCATTGTAAGATATTTTCCTAACAGAGCACTTTGCTCCCAAACTGCAGGTTTACTTGTTGTTCCCAGAGTTTCTAAAAGTAGAATGGGAGGCAGAGCCTTCAGTTATCAGGCCCCTCTCTTGTGGAATAAGCTGCCAGTAAATGTCTGGGAAGCAGACACCCTTTCCACTTTTAAGATTAGGCTTAAAACTTTTCTTTTCGATAAAGCTTATAGTTAGGGATGGCTCAGGTAATCCTGAAACATCCCATAGTTAAGCTGCTATAGGCTTAGACTGCTGGGGGACCTCATCTGTCACACCTTTCCTCACTTTGCTCTCTTTTTCCCCCTGTTTAATTTCACAATTGATTTTATGTCCATGTGACATTATTGTGGTTATTAACGTATGTTTCCCTGTTCCAAAAGATATCCTTTGAATGGCGTTATGGTGTTTTTCCCCCCTCTTTTCCCTCTTTTCTGTCTTCTCAAACCCCAGCTGGTCGAGGCGGATGGCCACCCTTCCTGAGTCTGGTTCTGCCAGAGGTTTCTTCCTGTTAAAAGGGAGTCGTTCCTTTCCACAGTCGCCACAGGCACGCTCAGGACGGGAGATTGGACTGAAGACACGTTTCGGTGCAATCTGTTGGTTTCCTTAGCTAGGATATAAATTTTTTGAATTGGCCCTATAAGAATTAATTGGATTATGATTACAATGAATTGAATTCCAATTGGCTTGAATTGGACTATATTACTTAAGTGCCTTGAGATGACAATTGTTGTAATCTGGCGCTATATAAATAAAATTGAATTGAATTGAATTGAATTGAACCAGATTTTTGCACATTGACAAGGAAAGCTTTTTCACAAACATGCTTTCTGTTTGTGAATCACATTGTTTGCGCTCACAGGGCATAAATGCTCCCTCAAAATGAAAGGTTTCCATTTTCAAGTACTTTTCTACTCACTCATATGACATGAATCCATTCTTCAGTTTACATGCATGCTTATGATTTTCACATTTGAAAATTAAAAACCACAAATAAAGCTCTTGAGTTTTTAAAAAAGTGTATAAACAGTGAGTGGTATACTGTCACAGTATAGAGATGTCTGTGTAAATAGACTTACAATGTAGGTGCAGCGTGGACTGAAAGCAAATGTTCCACAGGCGTAAATGTGGGTGCTGTTCAAAAACTGCAGTACACGAATGAAATTGGAACAGTCAGCCTTGAAAAAAAACACAAGTCACAAGGTCATAAAGTTAGATGTTCTAGTAATACCAAAATGTACAGTTTCAGACGGTCTACATTGCCAAGAGTATTCACTCATCCATACAAATAACTAATTTCAGGTGTTCCAATCACTTCCATGCCCACAGGTGTATAAATTCAAGCACCTAGGCATGCAGACTGCTGGGTTACTCTTAGGAACTTAGTGAATTCCAGCATGGCATGGTATTATAACAAAGTGGAAGTGATTGCAAACGAAATAACTCAGCCATGAAGTGGCAGGCCACATAAAATGACAAAGCGGGGTAAGCAGATGCAGAGGTGCATAGTACGCAGAGGTCGCCAACTTTCTGCAGAGTCAGTCGCTACAGACCTCCAAACTTCATGTGGCCTTCAGATTAGTTCAAGAACAGTGCATAGAGAGCTTCATGGAATGGGTTTCTGTGGCCGAGCAGCTGCATCCAAGCCATACATCGCTAAGTGCAATAAAAAGCGTCAGATGCAGTGTTGTAAAGCACGCCGCCACTGGACTCTAGAGCAGTGGAGATGCATTCTCTGGAGGGATGAATCACGCTTCTCCATCTGGCAATCTGATGGACGAGTCTGGGTTTGGCGGTTGCCAGGAGAACTTGTCTGACTGCATTGTGCCAAGGGTAAAGTTTGGTGGAGGGGGGATCATGGTGTGGGGTTGTTTTTCAGGAGCTGGGCTTGGCCCCTTAATTCCAGTGAAAGGAACTCTGAATACTTCAGCATACCAAAAGATTTTGGACAATTTCATTTTGGTTTGGGGATGGCCCCTTCCTGTTCCAACATGACTGCACACCAGTGCACAAAGCAAGGTCCATAAAGACATGGATGAGCCAGTTTGGTGTTGAAGAACTTGACCGGCCTGGAGAGAGTCCTGACCTCAACCTGATAGAACACCTTTGGGATGAATTAGAGGGGAGACTGTGAGCCAGGTCTTCTCGTCCAACATCAGTGTCTGACCTCATGAATGTGCTTCTGGAAGAATGGTCAAAAATTCCCATAAACACACTCCTAAAGCTTGTGGAAAGCTTGCCCAGAAGATAGCTGCAACGGGTGGGCTGACGTCATATTAAACCCTATGGATTAGGAATAGGATGTCACTTAAATTCATATGCGTGTAAAGACAGATGAGCGAATACTTTTGGCAGAACAGAGATATACAGCAGACATATGCTTCATCCACAATAAATTCACTTTATTAACTGTAAATTAATACATCAACATAATTGTGTTTCCTCTGCTCCTTAAAGGAAACTGTTCTTTACTGTTATCCTTGTCTTGTTAGAATGGTGTCCTAAATCAATAGGCATCAGTTACTCACAGTTCATAGCATTTGTTTGTATCTAGAAATCAACCACTTGCCATTTTCTTGCCCTTCATGGAACACTGTTCAAGGTCCTTGTCTGAAGGGCTCCAATTTAGCTGAAAGAAGATAAAAGAGTCAAATCAATGCAGAATAGCAAGTTAATTAATTTGCTTTTGACTACAAACTTTTTTTTTCACTAATTGTTCAGTTGTTAAAAGAAAAGATAATGAAACACAGTGGTAATCATGCCCTTTTTTTTTACCTGTTTTGAAATGTGCAGCTTTTTTCATAAACAGTGGACTTAATATTTGTAACATTGTCATTTTACTATTTTCAGTTAATTGTACATTTTACACTACATTTTGACTTTGAAAGCATTACAATTTGTTTCAATTTGTAGTCAATGTGGCATCCTAACTTTCTTGGAAACAAAGCTATGCAGAATAGCAGGGCTGTTTGGATAGTGAATATCACTGTTTGGATATCACTGATTTATTACTATTATTATTACTATTATTACTACAAGTAGCAAGCAGACAATATTGAGTCAGTCAGCAATGGACATTTCCTACCTTGTCCCTCAAAATTATGGTGTCCTTGTGGCTAACATCCAGTGCTAAAACAGCATCCCGGGCTCCTACATACAGCATTTCTTCATCTTCACTGAGAAGCAGTGTTGTGGTGTTGCTGATGTCATGACCACTGAAGCCGATGTGATGTCTTCCAGGACTACCTGTTATTCGACAGCATTTAACAGAGAGATTACACATTTTCATCCAATATCACACAATTAAAGATATCCAGATGTAAATAGACTGAAATACCATAGACCATAGGACAGGACATTCAACATTCAGAGGTCAAAGTCTAGTTAGTCAACGGTCATTGGTTGACAGGTCGCTGAGAAATGGTACAAGCAGCTAGTTGGCAATGTGTATACCACTGACTGCAAGTTGATAAGTCCAGTTCCTCTCTCCCTCTCCTTCTGCTACCTCTGTTAGAACTGTGGGTGCTGCTATTCACTGCTATGGAAATATTTCTCACATTGTCAACTTTTTATTGTTCTGAATTGAATGATGCTTCAATATCATCTCATTATTTTCCTACAATGACAATAAATCATCATTATTATTACTATTATTGTTGTATTTTTTCTTTTTCTAAGGATGTCACAGGACGTAAAATGTTGAGGAGGACAATGAAAAAATATATATGTTAAGGCCTATATATAAAAAACCAAACAATGTCTTAATTACAAATGTTACATACATTTGTCCTCTTTTTTTTTTAGACAGTTTGTGTTATCTAGTGTCCATTTATTTTGTTGGAAGTTAAAAGTTTTTACATAATAGGTGAAAAAAAATCATCAAAAACTAGATATGCAAAGGGATCTGTAATGGTATGCACTATTGTAGCATCATTAAACATATTCCTGATAATAGTAAATAGTGACAAACAACAATTTTGGTCTTATTATGATTATGATTAAATTATGATTAAATATTGACAATGGTCAACTTTGATCAGTTACTGATTAAAATCAAGGCAAGCTGACAAGGCTACCCATTACCCAAGTCTAGCTCAAATAAAAGCAACTTAAGCATCAATAAGCAAGATGAAGTTGTTTTCCAATGAAAACATTTAAAAAGCTGTAACTAAGAAACATAAGTTAACATGTTAACACCAAGTTGTCAACGGTATAGATGACAAAAAAAGTTACATATTGCGTTAACACAGTACCTGCCTTAATGTTAGGTTATCAAGTTTGCCTATATATTAGGGGGAACATTCTCTTGTGACAGTCTGATAGTCAGACAGAACCTGCCATCCATTATGCAAAAGCCCCTGTCGCTTGAAAAATATCATGCATTGTGGAAATACAAGTGGTATACCGGTCGAGAGCAGGGGCGGCCTTCTAGACTGAAAATCATTCTTGTATTTACTTAACTTATTAACAAGAACGTAAGGTACTACATGCTGCATTTACATGTTCTTCTTCTACCACATATCTACTGCCTTAACTCCTGTCTGGCGGTTAAACAATACTGACACCTTTGGTCTGGAGCAGAACACCACCAATCTTCACATCCTCTTTCCTTTAAGTGAAAACTCAACAGGTCAATAAACATATTACTGGTGTCAGTCTTTTCTTAAATAACATTCTGCTAAACTTATTTCAGTTACAACTTATCATTAACCAAAAGCTTTTCTTATTTTTAGCTTCACAGATTCAGTCTTTCATGCTTTTAAATTTTCCTCGCAGATCTTTTCAGAACTATTTCATTTGGAGTGTGCACATCTGTGTCACAATTTTTAGAAGGTGAAGAAATGGATTCCAACTCAGTCTGCACATTACTGAGCTCTTGGGCTGCAACAGTCTCTGGTGTCTTTAGAAGACTGCGCTGATTCCTTCTGAAGATCTGTCCTTCTTTGGTTCTCACTGTGTATGACTGTGGAGCAACTTCTTGGATAACAGTGGCTTTGGTCATCCATCCTTCAGGACTTTCAATCCAGACTGAGTCGTCTCTTGACAGTGGTGGAAGCTGCTTAGCTGTTCTGTCATAGAAAGTATTTTGTTTGACCTTCTGTTGTTTTAGCTTTTGGTCCAGCTTAGGATGTTTATTTTGCTTTGGGCAGCCTGATAGTGTAGTCCTGAGCTTACGTTTCATGAGTTGCTCAGCAGGAGATAACCCGCACTCCAAAGATGCTCTGTAGCTGAGTAAAGCAAGGTAAGGATCTGAGTTGCTGTCAGATACCTTTTTTAGGAGTTGCTTGAGAATGTGAACTCCTTTCTCAGCTTTTCCATTGGATTGAGCATACAGAGGGCTGGACGTTATATGATTGAAATTATAAACTTTTGCAAAGTCTTGCCACTCTTTGCTGTTAAAGCATGGGCCATTGTCATTAATAGTTATTAATAGTTATCTTATGATTTACATACTCTTTCTTGCACATACTTTACTTTTCCACTTCTGATTGTTGTGACATTTGACCACATATGAACCAGTTTGCACATCCTTATCTAAAGAGACCTTGTAACCCCTTCCCTTTCCCCTGCTCAATAAAAACAAACTGCTGAAGGAGGAGAATTGGAGTTGCTTGGGCTCACATCAAAGCTGAGACAGCTCTCCCCCTTTGCAAAGGTTGAAAAGGCACTTAATCTCTTGTGTGGTTCTTTTGAAGGTAGGAGTATAATAAAAACCCTATCATATGCAGAATGCCATGTCGAGCGAAGACTGATTTTGCATGCGTTATGGCCCAGCTAGAGGACGTGCTTGACAGTAATGCCATTTCAGGATAGTTTGAGTAATAGTCAAAGACTACTAAATAGTCCTTTCCTTATAGATGAAACAAGTCCATTCCTACTTTGTGTCATGGTGTTGCTGGCACATCTGTTACAGTCATGGGCTCTTTAGTTTCCTTGTTCCTGTATTTCTGGCATGTTTCACATATACTAATCATTTTGTCAATGTCTTTGTTTAGTCCTGGCCAGAACACTGCCTCTCTTGCCCTTCTTTTCCATTTTTCAATACTAAGATTAAAACGTGTGACGAAAACAAAGGACATGGAAGATGAGTGACAAAAATACGGACACCAAAACAAACAGACGAAAAACACAGAAAAACAATTTTTGCTATAATTTCATTCTTCTGTCTTTACTTTTCTTTTCTGCAACTACCAACTGACTTATGGTGAGTCCTGAGTTTGATTCACGGAGGCAGTGACACGTTGTGGGCTTAAGCTTAGCTTTCAGATAATAATATGCCTGAAAACGTCAATGTTTTTGTTCCAGGTGTAGACAACAGAAATTTTAATTCTAGAATTATAAATTTTGATGAACAAAGAAAACTCTAATTCTCCATTCTTTTGTCTAAACATACATATTTGTTCAAAATCAAAATACCTTCTCTAACACATTTCAGTAGACCAAAGTGCTTTACACAAAGTAAAATAAAAATCATAAGATAAGAACAAAAGTACTATAAAATAAGAACAGTAAAATAAATACAACAGTATGCAAAACCAATCACACATAAAGCAATACAGGAATCACCAGGAAAGCTCTAGTCTGGCTCACAGCAGGACCAAGAGGGCCGAAAGCCAAAGTGAAAAAATGAGTTTTAAGGAAGACTTAAATGACTCCAACAATACAGCATGTCTAATATGAAGTGGTAAGCTATTCCAAAGCTTTAGAGTAGCCACTGAGAACACTCACCCTTAGTTTTAAGCCTGGATCTTGGGACCTCGAGCAGCAGCTCATTTGATGATCTGAGGACACTGACTGTATTATGAACTTGAAATAGTTCTGCGAGATACTGAAGGGCCACACCCCTTAGTGATGTGGTCCTGTTTCTTAGTGCCAGTCAGGAGGTGAGCGGCAGCGTTCTGCACTATCTGCAGGCGACGAAGGAGCACTGATCAAGACCAATGTATAAAGAATTGCAATAATCAAGCCTAGAGAAAATGAAGGCATGAATGACCCTTTCCAAGTCATCAAAAGATTAATTTGGCTTCACTTTTGCTAGGAGTCGAAGCTGGTGAAAGGAATTCTTAATCAATTTGTTATTAATTATCATAAATTTTTATATGAAGGCTGGTTTTGGAGGTGAGGGGGCCCATACTGGCTAGATTTAATGCTACATGGATACATGTCGAAGCGTCCTTGGGGAAGACACTGAACCCCACGTTGCCCCCCCAGTGTATCATTGGGGGTATGAATGTGTGTGAATGATTAGAAAGCACGTAGTTATGTGTATCTTAAGACGTGTTGTATGAGTGTGTGTGAGTGGGGTGAATGCGGCATGTAGTGAAGCGTCAGTTAGACTAGAAAAGCGCCGTACAAGTCCATTTACCATGTCCACACGCAATAACCTTCATTTTATTGTTAATTACTTTGGCTCATCCAAGACTGAGGGTTTGAGGGTCTAATTTTAATCCCCCATGGCAGAAGAGTAATCTGACCAAGTTTGAAGCCGTTAACATTAAATCTGTAGGAGGAGTTCGATCAGATGCGAGGTGTGGAAAAAGGCAAGAGGGCATTAATTTGCATGTTCAATTCAAAATGGCCAACTTCCTGTGGCCCCGGCGCCATGATGTTAAGAGGCTTTTTTGTGCGCCTGGGCATGATGAAGGCGTTTACCGAATTTCGCCAGCCTACGCAAAACTAAGCCCAATAGCAGGGGTATTTAGAAAATTTGTAGGGGGCGCTACAGAGCCATTTTCCTCCGGCCACACGCGATATTCTTTACATACGTATGAGGTCGTCAGCGTGGACATGCTGACGTTTCATGACCTTGCGATGATGATATGATTTCCAACCAACAGCAAGTGGCGCTATAGATGAGTGTCAGTATGCGCATATGTACGCAGTCAGGGCAGAGTCCCGGGCAAGCCTATGAAGTTTGGTGAAGGTCGGACAATGTATGCAAAAGTTATAAGTGAACTTGTGGCGAGCAGTAGAGACTCCTCAAAGTTTGAAGGTCTGCCATGGACACACCCTTCAGACTTTGGGAAAGTCGATCACAACTTCTAATACCCCGTGGCTGAAGAGTAACATGACCAAGTTTGAAGCCATTTCCCTTAAATCTGTAGGAGGAGTTCGATCACATGTGAGGTGTGGAAACAGGCAAAACAGCCCCAATTTGCATTTTCCACTCAAAATGGCCAATGTCCTGTGGACCTGGCACCATGACATCCCAAGGCTTTTATGTGCGGCTGGGCATGACGAAGGCGTGTATCGATTATCATCGGCCTACACAAAACTAACCCCAATGGCAGGAGTAAATAGAAAATTTATAGGTGGTGCTACAGAGTCATTCTGTTTCAGCCACACGATATTCTTTACATACGTACGAGGTCGTCAGCGTGGAAGTGTGTGTCAAGTTTCATGACCTTGCGATGATGATATGGCTTTCAACCCACAAACACCATAACACGAATTTTGCTGGGCCGACACGGCCACACCCTTCAGACTTTGGAAAAAATTATAATAAGTTTTAATCCCCCAAGGCTGAAGAGTAACCTGACCAAGTTTGAAAGCGTTAGCATTATATTTGTAAGAGGGGTTCAATCATATGCGAGGTGTGGAAAAAAAAGTGAAGTTTCCAGCCACCAGCAGGTGGCGATATAGGTGAGTGTGAGTATGCGCATATGTACGCAGTCAGGACAGAGTTCCAGGCAAGCCTATGAAGTTTGGTGAAGATCAGGCTATGTATGCACAAGTTATAAGTGAATTTGTGGTTTGTGGCAAGCAGCAACGAGTCCTCAAAATGTAAGGGTTAGCCACAGCCACACCCTTCAGACTTTCAAGATTCTCCTAACTGGCAAAATTAGGAGATCATATGTGAGGTGTGGAAATTGGCAAAACGGCACCAATTTGGATCTTCCACTCAAAATGACCGACTTCTTTTGACAGGCTTTTTTGTGCGTCTGAGCATGACGAAAGAGTGTACCGAATTTTGTCCGGCTACACAAAACTAACCCCAACGGCACGGGTGTTTAGTACATTTCTCGGGGGCGCTACAGAGTCATTTTGAAGCAACTCCACTAAAACTTAAAGGCCACCAGGACTGACGTGCCTGGCAAAATTGGTGAGTTTTGGCGCACAGTAAAAGCACCGAAAAATGCGGAAGAATAAGAAAAATAATAACGCCTTAAGATACAATAGAGCCTTCGCTGCCTTGCAGGTCGGACCCTAATAATAGAAAGAATAATAGGGCCATCGCTGCTTGTAGCTCGGGCCCTAATAGGAAGAACGTGTTAGCATTATATTTGTAGGGCCTTCGCTTCACTGCTTTCAGCTCGGGCCCTAATAATAATAGGAAGAACAATAGGGCCTTTGCTTTTTGCAGCTCAGGCCCTAATAATAATGCCTTCAGATACATAGGGCCTTCGCTGCTTGCAGCTCGAGCCCTAATAATAGCGAAAACAATAGGGCCTTCGCTGTGCTTACAGCTCGGGCCCTAATTACTGCCGCTACCGCTATGGAAACAGCAGGAAACAAGCACAGTCAATAATAACAACAACACTAATAATAATCTTATTAATGAAAGACATTGTAATGTCAAACTTCCAGGTCCTGTTGATTGTAATAATGTTAGTGACATACTGTATGAATAATTTCCATCTGATATTAACATTTAGTTGATGAGGGCTGCAAGAGAGAGGCAGGCTCAGAGGCAGGATCAAAAGCAGGCTCTCGTATACCTGTAGCTACCCCTTTCATCGAGGCAGGGAAAAGTAAAATGACAGAGGCGAAAATAGATGAAATGTTGGTGCATACTTGAAATTAAAGTGTTACTGCAACCAAAGCCATTTGTACTATATATAACTGAATGAGAATTGATAAACAATATTGATAATGGAACTGGAATTGCTAAATTCTTAATAATTCAGTTATGTTTGTAGATAAACTGTAAAGCAAGGTATAAAATAAAGGTTTGAAATAAGCTGAGAAAATAAAAAGATATAAAATAAATACTTGTTGTTGTTTTGGTTTCTGGATCTTAGGTGGGGCTGGGCAGGTTTCCTGGGAGCCCGGGGCGGAGTCTGGACTGCTCCTACTGTCACACCTGCTTCTCATCTGCCCTCATCAGGACACCTTTAAATGAGCTGCAGGAGCATCCAGTCTTCACCAGATTGTCTCACTATCATTGTGGTAATTAGGCCAACTCCAGTGTTCTATCATTGCGAGTTCTTCTCCCGAGTATTTACCTTGCCTCATCTCCTAGTGCTTGTTTCCCTCGTCCACCCTCCATGCTCTGGTTTTCTAATGCTTGCATCGACACCCAAGGTTGGAATCCTCTCCTCAGCCTGTTTCACTTACCTGCCTGCTTGCCGACTCAGGAACCTTACACCACAACAAGCACCCTTCCCTCCAACTTGAACGTTATCTGGAAATGAGCATGGACAAACTAACCACTTTTGGAATAAACACCAACTTAGAAATGCCTCTAACCGTCTCCCTCCTCCCACAGAGTTCCACGTCCTCCTTGCAGCAATTATCCTTCCGCTCTCGACTCTTCATGTCACCTCTTCTTAATAAGTACTGTTTACTTTTATTTACCTTAAGTCCTGCGTAACCACTTGTGTCTGGGTTTATTTGACGCCTCATCTTCTACCCGTGACAGCACAATCTGGCCAAAGTATGGACTCAGCAAAGGCTTTTTGGTCAGCCCTGGCCAACCAGGGAGTCATGCTTGGGGAGCACCAGAATGTTCTGCAGTTATTGAACAAACAACAAAGTTAAAATAACAAACAACTCAACCAACTCTTTGAACTATTGAAAGATATGACCAACCAACTCCGTCTGCAACCAGTCACGGAGCAGCACTTGAGCCTGTTTTCTGAGGTGCCTCTTTTCCTACTCCGGATCATTTCTCTGGAGATGTCAGCAAATGCGGAGGCTTGACACTCCAGTGCTTGCTTGCTTTTGCCCATTCCCCACGCTCCTTTTTCGCAGACTCAGCTAAGATTTCTTTCATCGTAGCCCTTTTAAAGGGAAGAGCACTAGACTCAGCCCTAGCTTTTTTTCAACTTCACTCTATTGATTCATATTCCTTTTCTGCTTTTCAGAAGGAGTTTAAAAGGACCTTCCCTCTTCGTGAGGTGAATGTGGCTAAGAGGCTCTTGGACTTAAGACAAAGCAGCCAGTCAGTGGTCGAATTCATAATTGAGTTCCGCATAATGCCGACTAATGCTCTCCAGGGAGTTCTTTTGAATGCACTCAAATATCAGATGAACGATCAGTTAGCCTCAAAGGATGAGTCATCCTCTTTCGAAGATTTGGTTTCTCTCGGCATTCGTATTGATAATCTGCCAGCTGAGCGGAGGAGAGAAAGGAACTCTCGCTCCCAACAAACACCCAATCGGCGGCCATCACTCAATCTTTCCATCTCCTCACCGTCCCCTGGCCCAACCATGCCTGAGTTTTCATCCCCCGAAGATTCTTCCGAGCCTATGCAGGTGGGTCGGACCAGACTCTCCCCCGAGGAACGTCTTTGTCGCTTGAGAGCTAACCAGTGCATCTATTGCAGTTCGGCCAAAAGACAGAGCCCACCAGTAAAGGCAGGAGCACTGGTGGGCAATACTGTTAAAGAAAATCCTCCATGGCTCACATTATCCGTAACCATCCAGATTTTTCAATTCCAAAAATTAGCTCCCTGCCTTAGCCTATCAGGTCCATCTTCCCCTGGAGCTTTTACCATCTCCTATCTAGGTAAACTGACAACCACCACACACAAGACTGCACCCATAAGGCTTATTGTTTCTGAAAATCACTGTGAGAAGTGAAGAATTCTACCCGTTTCCCATCTCTACTGTTCCTTGAATCCTTGGTTTTCTCTGGCTTGCCTTGCATAACCCACATATCCACTGGTCAAACAGCCACATTGAGTCTTTTTTGCCTATCCAACTGTCTCAACTTAGCTCTTCAGTCACCTGGCTCTCCACTATCCAACACAACAACTGCCCTGGTGAATCTATCACAGAGTATCATACCTTGGCTCGGTTTTCATTAAAGATAAGGCCCTGTCTTTACCCCCTCACCATCCTTATGATTGTGTCATAGACATTTTACCAGGCGTGCCCCTGCCTAATAGCAGGCTTTGCAACTTTTCGCACCCTGAACGCGAGTCCATGGAGCTCTACATCCAAGAGTCTAGCAACCGGAATCATCGACATCTCCAGTAGGAGCTGGATTAATTTTTTTTGTTCAGAAGGACAAATCCCTGCAACCTTGTATTGATTATTGGGGTTTGAACCAAATAACAGTTAGGAAAAAGTTTCCCCTGCATCTTATTAACTCTGCTTTTGAGCTCATTCAGGCACTACTATCTTCTCTAAATTCGATCTCCGCAACGCCTATCACTTGGTAAGGATACAGTAGAGAGACGAGTGGAAGACAGCCTTCAAATACACCCTTGGGACACTTGGAATACCTATTCATGCCCTTTCGGCCTCACAAATGCATCTATTGACTATTTGAATCAATTTGTTTTTGTGTAGCTCGATGACGTTCCGATTTTCTCCAAATATCCAGGAGAACACAGACAACATGTCCACCTTTTCGTCAAAGCAGAGACAGTTTTGCAAACTTCTGTTCCCGATTCATTCGTAACTACAGAACACTACAGTGCATCAACTTTAACCAAATTAACCTCTGTCAATAGTCCTTTTCTCTGGTCCTCTGAAGCTGCCCTGGCTTTTTGGCAGCTCAAGGATGGGCTCATCTCAGCGGCCATACTCTCTTAGCCTAACCCAGACCAACAAATCATTCTAGAAGTGGATGCTTTGGACCCAGGAGTGGGTGCTGTCCTATCGCAAAGGTCTGACACTGAGGGTCAGCTTCGTCTGAACCTTCTTCTCCCAGCGCCGAGCAAAATTATTGTAATGGGAAATTAGGGTGTTTCTTGTTGTGTAACACCTGGTTTTCCCAGAACTGTTATACGACAGAACTGAATTAACAGCTTGAGCAAATAATGCTTGGTCTCCCAGCATGCTCTATGTACTTAAGAGGGAATTTGAACTGTAAGGACAAATATGTGTACGTGGTCAAACACTGTATAAAAGGACCGATCTTAGCATCGGTGGGTTGTCCAGACTCTTGATACCCCTGTGGTTGAAAGAGGCTTCATCCTATTTGGCTGAATAGTGAGACTTGGTCTCTGACTCTGTTTGATGATTATTGCTGACTATTGCTGGTTGCTAATTCTAGTTTATTATTCTGTAATAAATTTCCTAAATCTTAGAAGACTTATTATTTTCATTACTTCCTCACCATAAAGCAAACAGTTTTTGCTTCCACAATTATGATGTGGATAATCAAGAGGTTCTCGCCATCAAGTTAGCCTTTGAGGAGTGGAGACATTGGTTAGAGGGTACAAAACTACCATTCGCTATGTGGACTGATCATAAAAACCTCTCCTACATTCAATGTGCTAAGAGATTTAGATCACAAAGATTCACAGCAATGACAGTCCTCATTGAAGAAGTCTATTGAAGTCTACTGAAGAATTAATAGAAGAAGTCACCAGCTCCTTAGACAAGAAGAAATCTGCAGTTGGTGTATTTATTGATCTCAAAAAAGCATTTGACACAATAAATCATGAAATATTAATTGAGAAATTGGAGCGCTATGGTATCAGGGGAGTAGTCCTGGATGAAAAGCTATCTAAGCAACAGGCAACAATTTGTGCAAATGGGTGACTGCCAGTCATCTTGCTTGGACATTGTTTGTGGTGTCCCCCAGGGATCAGTATTGGGACCAAAACGGTTTATTCTTTATATTAATGACATCAGTAAAGTTTCTAAAATACTTTTTTTTTTTATTTTGTTTTGTTTGCAGATGACACTAATGTTTTTTGTACAGGTGATAATTTGCAGCAGCTTTTGGCTGAAATCAACTTACAATTATGTAAACTTAAGATATGGTTTGATATTAATAAATTATTATTAAACTTGAAAGATCAAGTCTATGTTGTTTGGAAACTACAAAAGCAAAACAAATTTGCAAATCCTAATAGATGATGTGTCAGTGGAGACAATTAATGACATTAAGTTTCTGCGAGTGGACCATAAGATTTGCTGGAAACTGCATATTAAATTAATTAATTCTAAAATATCCAGAAGTATTGCTGTTCTCACCAAAGCTAAACATTTTCTAAATTATGCTGCACTTCATATTCTATATTGCTCACTTATCTTGCCTTTCTTTAGTTACTGTGTGGAAGTATGGGGCAACACCTACAAAACTTTGCTGCGACCGTTATGCACATTACAAAAAGAGAATGGTTCATAAGGCAGGATTCCATGACTGTACTAACTTATTATTTATAGATTCCTGCCTCCTCAAACTCCAAGATCTGGTAGAATTTTAAACAGCTCAGCTGATGTACAAAGCTAGAAATAAACAACTACAAGATAATATTCAAAAACTGTTCACTGATAGAGTCTGGAGCTATAATTACAGGTTGGGTGTGCCTGGGCTGGCTCTCTGGCATTGGTGCGGGAGACTCGGATGCCTGTGTTGATGTGGTGTCTGCACTTCCCTCCCAAGCTGGTTTGCAGGGGTCTCAGGGACCTCCTGTCCTCCTCTTGGCACAGTGGGGTGCAGGGTTGGGATTGGTGAGGGGGCCTGGCAGACGGACTGTGGTGTCGGGTTATGGCACAGATGATTGGGGGTTTGGGGAGGGTCTCTGTACTCTGAGTGCTGATGTACAAGGGTGTGAATGTGTATTTAGGTGTGATTGTCTCACAAGGGCCTGCTGTGGGGTTGTTGTTATATAGGTTTGAATATAGTTTGGTACGTGTGTGTATGTAAGTATGTGTATGTACATGTATGTATATATGTGTGTGTATGTATGTATGTGTACATATGTATTTATTTATTAAATTTTTTTTTTTTTTTGTGAATTTTGGATAAAAGCATAGAAATCAAACAGGAAGGTTACTATTAGGGCAATTAGAGGGAGAAGGGGTATGAATAAATAAGGTTTACTTCATACCCCCTTTCAGACAATTTGTATTAATTAATGTCATATCTGAAGGTATTTATACTTACAAGTTTATTCAATTGTAAATTTTGTTTATATTATTAGTTTCTATTTATGTTAAAATTTATATATGAATATATAATGCGATGTTAAGCTAATACTGGTGAATATGTATATGTTGTTTGGGATTATTCTTTTTGTAAATACTGTTTACCAATCACTTTGGTGGTAATTGTCTGAAATAAATGAATAAATAAAAATTCAATAAAAATGAATTCAAATTCAATTCAAATTCATTCAAATTCCTGTCAAGCCTGCTGGTCACTATTTTTTGGTTGTTTTCATTTTGTTCATCTTTTCGCCCAGGCTCACGTACCGTCAAGCCGGACGCCCTGTCCAGATAGTTCACCCCTAAGGAAGAGTCTACCTCAAGAGTCTAAGCTACCCAGATTCTTCCCTCTACTTACCTGGTGGGGGCCCTGTCTTGGCAAATCAATAACAAGATTTGCCAGGGATTGGCCTTGGATTGGCCTGTTATCCAGTGAGCCCATACTGCCAAATTCGCATGCCATCCAGGGATTAACAGCCCCATCACTCTCCTCCAACGCTATTTGTGGTGGCCGTCCCTCGAGACTAACCCACTATCTGTGCAAGCAGTAAGAGTATCAATCATCTGCCATCGGGTTTACTACAACCCCTGAAGGTCCCTGGTCGGCCCTGGTCTCACAATTCCCTGGACTTTGTTATCAAACTTCCTCCCTCGCAAAGGTAAAACCACAATTCTTACCATCATAGATGGGGGCAAAGGTTTCCTTATGTTCTGGTTACCATCCCCAGTCTAACGGTCAAACAGAGCGGCTTAACCAAGAGCACAAAACCGCCCTCTGCTGTGTCTCCTCTGATTAACTCTTCGTCTAGGATTTGACATTTGCCTTGGATTGAGTATGCCCACAACTCCCTGATACCCTCCACAACAGGATTGTCTCCATTTGAGGCCTCTCTAGGCTATCAACCACCATTGTTCCCCGAGGAGGAGAGGGAATTGGAGGTTTCCTCCATTTATCACCACCTTCAGCGTCCTCAGCGTGTGTGAAGCCATACTCAGAAAGCTCTTCTACACACACTTGTCCACTGCCTGATCTAACAAAGTTTATTCCTTTAGATCTATCATCAACTAATTATTTTAGGCTTAACTACTCTGTGCCACTGACCAGTGGATGGAAATGTGGCTCCACAAAAAAAAACAAATTTTCCTAATTGATTTTTAATCGGCTGCACGGTGGTGTGGTGGTTAGCACGGTCACCTCACAGCAAGAGGGTTCCAGGTTTGATCCCCACCTGGGGCCTTTCTGTGTGGAGTTTGCATGTTCTCCCCGTGTATGTGTGGGTTCTCTCCGGGTACTCCGGCTTCCTCCCACCATCCAAAAACATGCATGTCAGGTTAATTGATGACTCCAAATTGTCCATAGGAGTGAGTGTGAGCGTGCATGGTTGTTTGTCTCTATGTGGCCCTGTGATGGACTGGCGACCTGTCCAGGGTGTACCCCGCCTTTCGCCCGATGGCTGCTGGGATAGGCTCCAGCCCACCCGCTACCCGATTAACGGACTGTCGGTATAGAAAATGGATGGATGATTTTTAATCTTTATATATATATATATATATATACTGCAATGAGTCTGGACACATGAAAGGAGACGTGCCAATCCCACATGCATTGTAAACTAATTTGTGTGTATATGTAGTCTGGTCCGTGCGTATCAGGCGATGCGTGCACACGTATTTAATGATTTGTATGCACAGCCCTTTTCTGAACATGGAAATTTTCACATCAATATTCATGTTTGAGCAGTTCAGAATGTATGCATGTGTACATTTATTTATGTGTTCTGATTGCCCAAAGTTACACACAAAATGGTTCACACAGTTTCACAGAGTCACTCTCTCTCTCTCTCTGTCGGGTTGTTGTGACGCCCTAAACTTGAATGACTGTCAGACGCACATACTCATTTTTGTCACACTGTAATGTCGGTGCATAATTTTTAATGACAAACATCAGATCAAGTGGAAAGGTAGGCAATCCCTTGCAAAAAGAGTTTGTCTTTTGAAAACGGAAATAACAATTTATGGAACCAACTATTACCGCCCGCACCTGCAAAACAGAATTTATGCTCGCACAATAATAGAGATGTCAGGGAACATGGTGTGGAGGGGAGGACTCAGATGCAGAACTTAAAGGGGAACTCCAGTATTTTTAAACCTAGACCTTATTTCTGGCATGAAATACGTTCATCTACTCACCGAGAACAGTTTGGCAAAAGTCGGCGTCCTTGGGAAGATATTTAGATAACTCGCAATCCATATAACAGAGTGAACGGGGCAAAGACGATGCATCCTCTAAATAAGGCATTATCTGTCTTTATTTCACCAGTACTTTAAGACAAACAAAAGATGCGCTGGTCAGGAGTAGCGGTCATATTTCGCAGTTTTTTATTTAGTTTTTAATTAATGTCAGTGGCGGCTGGTAAGATATTTTTTAGGTGAGGTAGTGCCACATCCAGTGATTGTTAATGATGTTAATGACATCTTAAAATTAGTTAATGCAAAAAAGTAAAGTAAGATATTTCCACTCAAAAGGTTATACATTCAACAATCACTTTATTCCATCATGAAATAACACTGACTAATACTGGAACATTTTATCTTAGTAACTCACACCGCTCCTGTATTTCATTGATGCCATTGATGTAACACAGCACAAGTACCAGCTGACAGTGAGTGGAAATGTCCGTCGTCTCGTCTGCTTGAATGGCGTCAAAATTGGCGCTCTTCACTTCTTCCTGAATATAACTCCTCACCACGGACAACATACAGTCGAGCAGCTCATTCTGGACCGTTTTCGACATCCCCTTAAACACAGTCGCCGTCTTCAGTTGCTTCTCCAGCACGTTATCCAAAGAGGCAACAAAATCTACCAGACCCCGAAAAATACCAGGGTTTTCTGACGAGTCTGTCTCATCATGTCCACGCAAGGCCAACTCAAAAGCACCACAAAACTTCACACAATTATTTTGGATAAAACATGTCGGTTTTTATCCACCTCCTCATAGTGCTTCCCTACCGCCAGCCTGTGACCGTCATCCAGCTGTGTAGTGATGTTCTGCCATCCTAATATGGCTATCTTCGTGGAGTTATCCATGTTTGCTGTTCCAACAGGTATCCTTTGAATGGTGTTATGGTGTTTTTCCCCCCTCTTTTCTGTCTTCTCAAACCCCAGCTGGTCGAGGCGGATGGCCATCCTTCCCGAGTCTGGTTCTGCCAGAGGTTTCTTCCTGTTAAAGGGAGTCGTTCCTTTCTACAGTCGTCACAGGCACGCTCAGGACGGGAGATTGGACTGAAGACAAGTTTCGGTGCAATCTGTTGGTTTCCTTAGCTATGATATTATTTTTTGAATTGGCTCTATATGAATGAATTGGATTATTTTGAAATTAATTAATTGGATATCATTGGATTATTATTACAATTAATTGAATTCCAATTGGCTTGAATTGGACTATATTATTTAAGTGCCTTGAGATGACAATTGTTGTAATTCGGCACTATATAAATAAAACTGAATTGAATTGAATTGCTCTAGTGTTCTGGTGTTCTCTATTTTCTCAGAAAGATGTTTCATATTCCTTACTACTGTAACTGTCCAGGCATGATCTGTCCCAGGCGTTCTAAAAAGCATGGCTGCATCCAGCTAGCCAAGCCTTTCTGGTGTACCAGTTAGGAGAGAAGCCTCTCAGGTACCGCTTTCCCTTCTCGCTTGCCGGCTGTTTGATAGCGAGGTCAGGTTGATCCAGGTCCAACTTTTTTTTCCCGGAAGCTTCTCCATCAAAGTTCTCCTGTCAAATGTGTCTTGAAGGAGAGATCTTACGTAATTAGGACTCTTATTGAGGCTGTCATTTTGCTTTCTTCCATATAGAAAAATGGCGCCTGTTGAGAGTCTAACTGCCTTTATTTTAGTAGAATTATTTTGACAGCACTAATTGAATAAATTTGTATCATACGTTTGACAATATGATTATGCTATTGGCTAAACTTCTACAAAGCCCCGCTTCCTCGGGGTGATTTCTCCATCGGCTCAGAGCTGAACTTGAGACCTACCTATAGTGGATGTGCAGGAAAAACAGATTTTACAATGTAGTTTGTATTTTTTAAATTATATTTTACACACGCTACTGGGTATATCAATATTTGAAAAACAAAAATTTAAAATTTTGTAAAATTCAATGATCGAATGACTCTTTCTGTTGTGAGGGTGGCGTCATAGCGCCCTCTATTGGCCAGCCGCTGCTGTTCATATTCTAATCGCATCCCGACTCAGAGAGAGAGAGAGAGAGCGCCATAAAGTCCCCCCCCCCCCCAAAAAAAACCCTTTTCAAACTGAATGTTTGCTGAGAAAATGTATATTCTATTGCAGAGATTGGGATTATTTACCAGTATAAATTGTTACTCTTAACCACACCAATCCAAATCTATTATAAGGTAAAAAAAATAGGATATATTATTGGCCTAAAAGAACCCTCGATAGATTTTTTTAACTCTATAGGCTACACAATGGCTTGTGGTCTTCAATCTTCTTTTTAACTATCACATTTTCAAATTTATTAATCATATCTAGTTAAAGAAATGCATTGACAGTTAAAAGCTTTACTTACCCATCGAGAAGGAGACTCTCGGAGTCAATCTTGTGATGCATGGACTCAGCAAACCCAGCAAGGCCACAGTGAGACTCAGTAGACTCCAATTTTCCATTAAAACATGAATTAATTGTCTGACCTTGAATATGGTCAGAGGAAAACTACTGGGTCTGATGAGCACCTGCAGTATCACCGACTTCTTGGGAGGGGTAAGGATTGTAGCGAATGTCACATACTTTGCTTTATGTAGCATTTCATCGCTGGATCTTAGATAGAGAAAAACACACACACACACTTTACTGTGAAGTACCAAAATTAAATGGAATTTCAAAATTTCTGTTTAATTTTTGTGATGTAAAAAAAAAAATCTTTATTCATGTGCCCTTTAATTAAGCATTAAAGCTAAGTAATTAAGAGCATAAGTGTCTTACTCACATGAAAGACATGAAGTCAGAAGCTATTTACATAGTATAGAGATGTTAAACCACAAATAGACGAAGGAACATGTTAAATTAATGCATCTGTGTGTTGTACTGATGGCTTTTGTTGTCTTTGTTTAGATGTATGCCACTTCTTCGTGTAGCCTTCATATGTTGAGGCATAATATGAAATTATGCTTACTAATGAGCAGACTAACGAGTATGGCCCATGTCACAGGTGCGTTACAACTGGTTTGGGCGATCAGCTATCAATGTGAAGGTTGTGCCTGCCTGCTCCGTCCCCTGCCCAAGTAGTTGAGCAGAGGCATTTGGCTCTGTATAATGGTTGGCAGGTCACTGTGAAATTGTACAAACAGCTGTACCTGTAGCTTTCTGTAATTCCATAATACAAAATAAACACAAAATTTATAAATGACTAAATAATTTAAGGCCAATATATATTTCTGCGTCAAGACCTTCTGGTGGTCTCAACACACCACAACCACCCCTCACTCCTCAAAATTGTAACTACACAGTGTGCTACGCTGGTACAGATCACAGGGATTCATCAGCTTGAAGAATGACATGTGAGTGACGAAGAGGCCTGATCAGCGCTGTAAAACCTCCATTTGTTGACAGGTTGACCATTCCACCTTTTGTGATGGCTACTACTTTTACAAGCTTTCAATTTTGCAACGAAAGCATTTGCTCCTTGATATCGACTTGTTACAACTCCAGTGCAATATAGTTGAGGGTAGCTGTTACTATTGAAATGTCCAGGGAAAGCTAATTCTTTTCAAAACCTGTGATGTTAAATATGAGCTTTAGTGCCACCTAGCATTGCAACTGTGTAACTACGGACTGATGTCGTGATACAACGTAGAAGTATAAATGCGCATGACAGCGGCATCTGATACGGCATCCGGTCCAGCACTAAGGGGCTTAATGTATAAATTGGCCTTCATCATGCTTCATCGTGTAAATCAGTTAGGCTATCTTCCAGAGTGTGTTATGGGCTCAGCTTCTCATCTACTGGTTGATTATCAGACTGCAGTGAAACTCTTGTCCTAACAAACACCTTAATGAAGCAGTTCGAGCTGTTTCTGTCACTGTTTGATATGAGACCAGATAGATGTGTCACAGGTTAATCTAGCTGTACTCTACCACACTTAGCTTTGCGGTAAGACATATTGCATCACTTCCTTTTACCTTGTTTGTGTACTGTGGAATTTCTTGCTTCTCTTGGATTACTAATAATCACCTTATTTCTCCCTATAATTTGCACATTTTGAATAGTTAACTCTATCGCATACTTGTTATATTCTAACGCTCACTCTTACAAATATTTAGTCTTTAATTTTCACTTTTTAGCGGTGTGTCTGGTTCTCTAGTTTAGCATGGCTACCAGTTCTCTTCCTCCATCTCCTGCTTTCACCTGCTCCGTGTGTCAGATGTTTAGTTACTCCTCTGCTTACTTTAGTGATGGTGCATGTAACAAATGTAGTCTTTTTGTAGTTTTGGAGGCAAGGTTATCTGAATTGGAAGCTTGGCTCTGCACTGTTGAAAACCTGACAGCGAGCCAGGCCCCTTTAGCCAGTGCGGAGCCACCTAGCTTTGCAAGCTCCATTAGTTGCTCCCGAGCAGAACCGGAACAGCCGGGACCCCAGAGTAGCTGGGTGACTGTCAGTAAGAGGAGTCATAGCCCTAAAGCCTTGAAATGACAATTGTTGTAATTTGGCACTATATAAATAAAACTGAATTGAATAGAACTAAAGTCAAGCTCATGGTTCACCATCAACCTGTCCACGTTTCAAACAGATTTTGTCCACTCAGTGACACACCCGCTGAGGACAAAACCCTGGTAATTGGCAGCTCTATAGTCAGAAACGTGGCATTAGCGACACCAGCGACCATAGTCAAATGTATTCCAGGGGCCAGAGCGGGCGACATAGAATCCTATTTAAAACTGCTGGCTAAGGATAAGCGTAAAAATGGTAAAATAGTTATTCCCGTCGGCGGTAATGACACCCGGTTACGCCAATTGGAGGTCACTAAAATTAATGTTGCATCGGTGTGTAATTTTGCCAAAACAATATCTTCCAGATAAAAAAAGTTTTATCTGGACCCCTGCCAAATCTGGCCAGTGATGACATGTTTAGCCGCATGTCCTCATTCAATCGCTGGTTGTCTAGATGATGTCCAGCAAACAACGTGGGCTACATAGATAATTGGCAATCTTTCTGGAGAAAACCTGGTCTGATGAGGAGAGACGGCATCCATCCCACTTTGGAAGGAGCGGCTCTCATTTCTAGAAATATGGACGAATTTATTAGTCATCCAAAAACATGACAACCCAGGGTTGAGACCAGTATACAGAGTTGTAGTCTTACACACTTCTCTGTGGCTTCCCACATGATGCTGCCCCCCCCCCCCACCCCCCCCCACCCCCCAAATCAATAAACACAAAAGGAGCAAATCCTCTTGTGCAAAAAAATTTAAAACAAAAACTTTAACTGAACAAAAGCATCAAACTATTAAATGTGGTTTGCTGAATATTAGATCTCTCCTTTGGAAGTCTCTGTTAGTGAATGATTTGATTTGTGATCATCATTTTGATATATTTTGTCTTACAGAAACCGAGCTGCAGCAGGAGGATCATGTTAGCATTAATGAATCAACTCCCTCTGACTATTTAAATGTTCACGTTCCTCCAACCACAGGCAGAGGAGGAGGAGTGGCAGCTATCTTCAGATCAGGGTTACTAATCAGTCCAAGACCCAAGATTAGTTTTAGCTCTTTTGTACGGTGTACATTTTAGGACATCCTCAGGATCAGGCTTCAGCGTCAGACCTCAGATGAAAAGGTATAAGGTCTCAGGAAAACCTCTGTCAATGACTGAAATTGCACCCTATGAATGTAAGCTTAGTAGACTGAGTGATGACAGGGAGGAGGGGGGACCTCTTGGGACAGGTTTTGGAACTACATAAAGGTCAATTATGACCCCCACTAGGACTCTGGTTTTTCCTGTTTTGTTGTGCTTTTCCCAAGTGGGATCCTATAATTACTGTATACCTCAGCAACATGTCTATATGCGGTATGCAGAAACAGCTTAGGTATAGTGATGTGTGCAGGTATGCATATAGGAAGGTATGATCAGATATCATTATGTACTTACTTTGTTCTGTATTAGCTGCCTAGTTAAGAGACAAACATGTGCCTGTCTGTTATTAGAGTCAATTCTTAATCATATACTACTTCGGTATAGAGAAACATGTTTAATTTACCAAGCCTAGAAAAAATTCAATGAAAACTTAAATTGAAAAAAACAACAACAAGGAGTCAAACTACATGGACGAGGTGAACCAACTGGCCGTGTGATGCAGAGAAAACAATCTCTCTCTTAATATAGAGAAGATGAAGGAGATTGTTGTCGACTTCCAGAGAGCCCCCACCCGTCACCCTCCACTGACCATAAACGGTGATGCTGTGGAGAGAGTGAGCAGCACCAAGTTTCTGGGTGTGCACCTCACAGAGGACCTCTCTTGGAGCAGTAACACCGCATCACTGCCCAGGAAAGCTCAGCAGTGCCTCTATATCCTCCGCAGACTGAAAAGAGCCAGAGCTCGCAGTCAATTGCTGCACACTAACTGTACATAGCTCACTGTCTTTACTGTTAATTCTGTTTATACTGTTAATTCTGTTTATACTACTTGCCACTGCTGTTTTTTATATCTTTTAGCTTGTATATATTTTTTTAATGCATTTTTTATCTTCTACTTTACATTTTATTTCATGTTTATTGCTGTTTTGCATCAGATATAAGAGGGAAATGCTATTTCAATTCTCTGTATGTCCTTTACATATGGCAGCATTGATAATAAAAGTTGACTTGACTTGATTTTAATTTGGTTGTTATGCAACAAAACATGAAATATGCTAAGGGGGCTGAATATTTTTGCAAGTCACTGTATTCACTCACCCATCCAAGATTAAATTCAGGTGTTCCAATCACTTTCATGGCCACCGAGGCATGCAGACTGCTTCTACAAACATTTGTGAAAGAATGAATTGCTCTTAGGAACTTGGTGAATTCCAGCATGGTATCATAACAAAGTGGAAGTGATTGGGAATGACAGCAACTCAGCCACGAGGTGGTAGGCCACGTAAAATGACAAAGCGGGGTCAGCAGATGCTGAGGCGCTTACTGTGCAGAGGTTGCCAACTTTTTGTAGTCAATCGCTACAGACCTCCAAACTTCATGTGGCCTTCAGATTAGCTCAAGGACAGTGCGTAGAGAGCTTCATGGAATGGGTTTCCATGGCAGCTGCATCCAAGCCATACATCACCAAGTGCAATGCAAAGCATCGGATGAAGTGGTGTAAAGCACGCCGCCACTGGACTCTACAGCAGCGGAGATGCGTAATCTGGAGTGACAAATCACGCTTCTCCATCTGGCAATCTGATGGATGAGTCTGGGTTTGGCGGTTGCCAGGGGAACGGTACTTGTCTGACTGCATTGTGCCAAGTGTAAAGTTTGGTGGAGGGGGGATTATGGTGTGAGGTTGTTCTTCAGGAGCTGGGCTTGGCCCCTTAGTTCCAGTGAAAGGAACTCTGAATGCTTCAGCATACCAAGAGATTTTGGACGATTTCAACTTGGTGGAAACAGTTTGGGGATGGCCCCTTCCTGTTCCAACATGACTGTGCACCAGTGCACAAAGCAAGGTCCATGAAGACATGGATGAGCGAGTTTGGTGTGGAGGAACTTGACTGGCCTACAAAGAGGCCTGACAACCTGATAGAACACCTTTGGGATGAATTAGAGCAGAGACAGGAAGCCAGGCCTTCTCGTCCAACATCAGTCAAACCTCACAAATGTGCTTCTGGAAGAAAAATTCCCATAAACACAGTCGTCAACCTTGTGGAAAGCTCGCCCAGAAGAATTGAAGCTGTTATAATTGCAAAGGATGGGCCGATGTCATATTAAATCTTACGAATTAAGAATTGGGATGTCACTTAAGTTCATATGCATGTAAAGGCAGATGAGCACATACTTTTGGAAATATAGTGTATAAAGTGTATGTGTCAACATACACAAAAATGTGGTTAAGAAAGTCTCTTCGGATGTTGGTCACTAAAACTTGCAAAACAGCTGGAGCATTGGTTAGACCAAAGGGCATGGCTAACTATTCGAAATGTCAGAAAGGTGTTTTGAAAGTGGTGTTTCACGCTTACCCTTCGCAAATCCGAACCACATAGTATGCATTTCTGAGGTTGAGCTTAGTGAATATTTGTGCATCATCCAAATCTCAAATGCTGAACTCAGAAGTGGGTGGAACTCCACAAAAAACTCTGCCACACTCCAAGGTCCTTGTCGAAGTTGAAGTAGCCACCTAGCCACCTCCTCATTGCGGTTATGGTGATGATGCCCTCCTTATCTCTGAAACAAAATCATTTTATGTTTACTAATTTACTGATGGTGGGCATTAAAGATCTCAACCCAAGCCAGAGCTCTTCCTTTAAGGAGTCTCATTATATAATGAGTATGTGAAGACAGCACTGTGTAGCCTGTAACATTTTCTAGACTAAGAGCTGATGTGTGAGTGTATGTCTGGATGGGTGAATATGGCTTACAGTGTAAAAGTACTATGAGTAGTCAACTAGACAAAAAAAGCGCTACATAAATACAGTCCATTAAGCATTTCCAGAACCAAGACTTAGCAACTCTGGTTCTTATGTACCATCATATGTGCTTGTGTAAGCTCCTTGTCAGACTCAACTTGCTCTTAAGACAGATCCAAGACTCGTCAGCTCTGACTCTTATATGCCAGCGCAAGTGGTTGTGCAAGCAAAATTGCAAATTAATTGGGAAGTTTTAGCTCTTGCCTGCCTATAGCAGGATACCCTGCTACCTCTGGCACTTATGTGTCTGTTGAGGTAGAATATCATACTGGCTCTCTCCAACTTGAAACACACCCAATCTGGACTACGAACAACAGAGTGGGCTATTGCTCTTCGTCTTCTTAGGATGCATCAGCCAACACACAGGCCCTTAGCCCCTATGATCTTCTCCCTCCACCCCCTCCGCCACCACCTGCATATGTGTTTCACTGAGATGTGGCTGCAGGAGCATGTTCTAGACCCACATGCCTAATTCCTTACCTTTAAGATGGTACAAGCAGACAGAAACATTAGGAGCAGCAGCATAAGCATAGGTGGAGGTATTGCAATGCTTGTTAACAGAAGATGATGTAAACCTGGACATATTTTTGTGAAGGAAAAGATCTGTACCTGGCACATTGAACTGCTATCTGTGAGTATATATGTCCATACTATCTACCAAGAGAGTTCATCTGTGTTATTCTGGTAGAGGTATAACCTGCAGTCACTGTTGATACGTCATCAGCTCAGTGATTGTCAGACTACAAACACAACATCCCAATGTATTCATAACGATTTCTTGAGATTTCAACCAGGTCTTTCTCTCAGCTACATTTCCCAACCTGTCAACAGCAGCAACTGCTCCACCAGAGAAAATAAAAAGTTGAACCCACTCTGTTTTGATGTAAAAGATGCATACAGCTCTTATGCCATGCCTTCACTGCAAAAATCAGACCACAAATGGGGGCTCCCCACCTCTAACTGTATACCCATTGTTAAGTTTGAGAACTTTGAAAACATTATTCGGACGCTAAAGATGAACTATGCGGGTGCTTTGAATCCGTAGATTGGAATGCACTCTGTGAGTCATATGTACATGATAACAATGCCATGACTGAGTGTGACAAATTACATCAACTTTTGTATGGATGGTATTGTTCTCACAAGATCAGTAAAGCACTTCCCCAATAACTGTCACAGTCACCAACCTGGCTCCCTGGTCTGTGCCTTATTTGGTCATATCTCCTATCATTTCTCTCCTTTCACTTTGCTCTCCCTCTGCTCACAGCAATCAGCCACTAATTAACCTGATCAGTTTCACCTGTCCCTCTCCCTTCTTGGCAGAGGGACCTTGGTGGAGAGCTTCTTCAGCATTATGTATCCTGTACCTGCCTGTAATCAAACCTGTTCTGGATGTGACCTGTTCTGTGGGTGCCTCTGGACCCCACCTGTTTGTAGGTTTATTGATATCTGGCCACTGACTATGTTCGTCATGTGATCTCTGGATTCGTTAAGTGTTGGTTTCTGTCTGCCTTTCTAGCGCGGATATCTGTTTTTCAACTCTGATCTGACCATGGACCACCATGACCTGTTCTCGCTCTGATAGTTCCCCTGGGATATTGTAAGCTCTGATTCTGATTATCTGGATCTGTCCGTCCTTCTTTCTACTCTGGCTTTCTGACCTGTTTAATGTTGTTGGATTAACTATTCCATATGGCGCCACTATGGCTGGTGTACCGTCTGCCACTGCTGTTTTTGTATTTTATCCTCCTTACACTACTTGTCACATGGAATGTGACACCACTGCTGGTGTATGATTGCCTGAGCGTTCTACAAATCTTTGAGTCTGTAGAAAAGCTACCGACTGTATGGTAACATTCGAAGCCATTGTTGCCTTTCCTAGCATCCATTTCACCTTGTCTGTGGCGTCTACTTTGCTTCAACATTCATTGTTGTCCTGATGATCAGCTGGCTAATGACTTTAAAGGACTTGATTTATTCCAATCGTTTGCTGGTCTAACACATAATCTAGGCCACACTTTGGACCTGATTATTTCTAGTGGGCTCTGTGTCTCCCACAGAGAAATATCTGACACTGCCATCTCAGACCACTTCCCCATCATCTTTGAATCTGCAGTTCCTTTTTCTGCAGGGATGTTTCTTAACAAGGTGACATCAGTCAGGCATTTCACACATTTGACTGTGTTTGAGGAGTTTGAGCGAGTTCCTCTACCCTTTCTTATTGAGCTGCTGCAAGAGTAACCTACAAACTATCCTTTGGCTATTGTTCTGGCAAAGATAATTAAAAAATGTCTTCACTGCTGTTGAGTCTGGTCTTCTAGTCCAATTTAACATTTGCCTTAGTTAAGGGTCTGTCCCAGCTGCTTTCAAACATGCTGTAGTCAGGCTTCTTAAAAAAATCTAACCTGGACCCCTCAGTTTTATCCAATTTCAGAGTAGTTTCACATCTGCACTTCCTTTCCAAGGTTTTGGAAAATGTTGGGGTTTTTTACACTTGCAGTCTATTTAGAAGCAAACTCAAGTCTTGAAAAATTCAAGTCAGGGTTCAGATCTCGACACAGTACAGAATCGGCTCTTTTAAAAGTTCACAATGATATCACCTTAGCAGTAAATGCTAGGTCTTCTGTTATGCTGGTGCTCCTGGATCTCACAGCAATGTTTGATACGTTGGACCACACAGTACCTATTTCTCCCTTGGAGAATTATGTGGGCATTCAGGGTCCTGTCTTGAATTGGTTTAAGTCATATTTAACAAACAGAAGCTCTGCTGTGGTTGGTGATGTTTTTTCATCATGTGCCTCACTCTCATGTGGTGTACAGCAAGGCTCCATTCTTGGCCCTATCCTGTTTTCATTGTACATCTAGCTGCCGCTAGAGTCAGTCATAGCCAAATACAATCTTAGTCTTTTCACTGTACACATATATTTGCCAGTTAAACTGAGTGAAAGTGTGACATCTAGCTCTCTGCTGAGCCACCTGAGTGAGATGAAACTATTGAACCTGAAATTTGAAATGTCATGAACCTGAATGATGAGAAGACTGAATGTATTTTATTTTTCACCCCTTGCCTGACCAGTGTGACATTGTCAAATTTAGGTTCTTTGGCCTCAAGTTTTTAACAAAAAGTGAAAAATCTGGGAGTTACTTTTGACAGTTGCATGAAATTTGACAAACAGATTAGTTCTGTTGTCAGAGCTAGTTTCAAAGTCATTCATGCATTCATCAGTTGAAGACTTGATTATTGCAATGCACTTTATATCAGTGTGTTCCAGACTTCCCTTGCTCACCTTCAGTTAGTCTAATATGCTGCAGCCCATCTTTTAACCAACGTGACCCTGTCATTCCAGTACTTTTATCTCGTCATTGGATCCCAGTTCATTTTAGAATTTTATTGTTTGTGGGGTTTTTTTTTTTTTTTTTTTTTTTTTTTTTTTCAATTTAAGCACCATTAGAGACCTAGTACTCTTCTAATCTGAATTTAAAACTTTAGTAGCACTGTGACGCCGTGACATTTGCACCTGCTTTTTACGTGTTTTTACATTCTTTTATGTTGGCTAATTGTTTTTTATTTCGTTTTTTGTCTTCACTGGTAAGCAGAATGTTTCAAAGTGCTATATAAATGTTTGACTGATTTGGAACTCGTCTTAGTTTGGTTCTTAGCCTGATTTCCTCTCTGCAAGTAATATTCCCAGTTATTCTCTTAGTCATCTTGCAGAACTCCATTACCTGTAATACCCATCGATTGCACACTTCCGGACACTGGCTCTATTCCTCTCCTACCCCAGCTACGTCACTGCCCTGATTCTAGAGCGTCTTGCATTGGCACAGGTTTTAAGTGCTGCAGTCTCATTAAGAGATAGGCATTCACAATGAGGTTAATTTGACATATAAAATATTCCTACTTGTCCTACATGGTGATACCTATCATAAGTAGCTGCATTACAAAGGTTTTTTAAAATTTTCTTTATTTACAGTATCTCAGTCAAATGGTTAAGTATCTAAGCAGCAGGCAAAACTTCTGCTCTCTGTCGATGACAGTGTTCCACAACTTCAGTCCTGAGGAGCCACTGTCCTACATGTTTTAGATGTTTGCTGCTTCAACAAACTTTTTGGCAAACTGTAGAACAATTGACAATTAACAAATATCATAAGCAAACAATTGTACCACAAGTGAACAGATTTGCAACGCTCATGGAGAATCCTGAATTCCTGCATGATGACTTGGGTTATCCTTTATCATCACACAACGGGGTAACAGCTGTAGACTGGGCTTTGTGGATGATTTATTTATTTTTTTTCCCCACAAAACTGGTTTGCTTTCCCAAGGACATGGTCTCAGACTCAGCAGTGGACGTAAACCCCCATTCCATGAATGAAGAGCGGACGTAACCGCCCGGCCGGTTCCTTAATGTCTGGGGGATTGAGGGTGCATCAACCCGGTTGGGACATAGAAGGGAGAGCCGCTGATTGTTTAGTTTGGGAGCTGCTGATCTACTTTATAAAAGTTATTCTCAGTGACAGTCACATCAACAGTGACCAGGTTATAACATTGGCACAAAGCATCAAATGGCAACAATTAAGTTTAGTTGTGGACACGGTCCCTTCAAAAAAATAATAGTAATAAGGAGTCTGCTACATCAATCCGTTGCTTTGCATCCTCCGACGGAATTTCTGGTGGTCTACGCTGAACAGCTCTGCTATTTCCTTTATTTTTAAACCATTGAATAAATCATTTTCAATGGACTCGAACGGGATGTTGATGGTTGGTTGTCCTCGTCCCATTTGAGGCTCCACAGCATCCAGCTGTTCCAGGACTGAACAGAGGTTTACTATGGCAATCTCATTAATGTGTAAATCTGTGACAGCAGAGTATGCAGCCAAGCTCCCTGACTTGTTCTACTCGGCCACAGGCATCGGACACAGATATATTATTAGATTCTACCTGCTCAGCTAATTCTAATTCTAAATTCTAAGAGCGCCATGATCTGTGATGCGTTCTCTAAAGACCCGGCAATTCAATCAATTTCTCGGCACATTTGCAATGTAATGCAATGCAGATGTGCATACCGCCCCCTACCGAACAAGATGGGTAGCTCGGTCAGCAGGGAGCTGAAGAAGAGCTGACGTCACTCTGCGGCGCCGCTCAGATTGCTTTTTCGTTTTCGAATCATGGTCAGTACTTTGCGGGCAGGACATGAAAACGAAAAAGCAATAATGTGCAGTCTTGAAGAAGAAAATGCAAATGGAATGATTGATTACTAATTTTTTTTTATGGTCACGATTCGCTTCCACACAGGAGCCAGGTATTCCACATTAAACACGCCACTCCCTCTGTCACAGAATACCGTACCTGTTACTGGCTTCTAGGGAAACACAGAAGAGTGGCTTCTGTCAAAACCTGTCTCATGCTTATGGAATTCACTTGCTTTTGAACATTTATTTCTTCTTTCACCCTTTTGCCTTGTGAATCTTTTAGCCAGGGACATCATGTGTTCACAAAACATATCTATGCTCATGGAGTACGTGGACATCACTTTCCCAAATGGCTCTGTGCAAGGTTGTGCCACACCAAAGCGAGCAATTGGTCAAATGGTACAAACAATTGCTGGTCCCCCTGACTCAGGGAGTGAAGAAGGAGCCGAGATATGGTAGAGACTTATTCCTGACTTTCTCTCCACCCCTCTTCATGCCACTTTTTCCTCCTGGCTCCCTATGATTTCTGTCATGTGTCTCCACATTGATCCCGTTGATCCACCACATTACCAGGGGTGTTTTTTTGCTATGGGCGAAGTGGGCAGTCACCCAGGGCGCATTCTGTGAAAGGGCGCAACGCGACTGTTTTGGTTTTTCTAGTTCCAACAATGTGTAGATGGCTAAAAACGGTACAGCACATCATGCAGAAGACAGATGCGGATTATGTCTGAGGCTTTTCCACCACAGAGTTGATTCTCAAGTCACCCAGAGCGCACAACAAGCCAGGACCGCCACTGCACATAGTGGTAAGGTGACTTTCCTGGGCTGTGTTATTTGGTCCTCCAGTGTGGATATGAGTAATGAACAGAGAACAGACATCCTGAGTCACTCCAAACCAACCACGGTGAAATTGATGATGCAATTTTTGGGGTTAGTGACATACAGCAAAAACTTTGTCCCCAATTTCTCCGGTTTGGTAGCACCATTGCGAGCACTAATAACATCAAGCAGGATACAAAACTACAAATCTCCACTGCAGTGGACAGTTAAAGCCGACAAGGCCTTTGTTGATGTGAAAACTGCTTTATCTGTGGCCTGTTTCCTGCATGTTCCAAACTACTCCGAGCCGTGTCATTTGGATGTTGATGAAAAGGATGAGTATGTGAAACGGCTGAACAACACAGTGATGAGTATATCTCAACAGGTTACAGAAATACTCACCAAGGAACAGGACCATGATACTTCACCTGTTGAAGTAGGATGATGGGTCCTAAGAAAAGTCAACAAACCTAACTGGTCCTCTCCATGGTGGACGGGACCATACAAGATAGCAGAAGCTACATCACATTGTGTAAAGGTATGGTTGAGAGAGAACAGACTGAGTTACTGGATCCACAAGACTCACTGAACTCATGCCCAAGACCCTACCGAAAGAACACTGACTGAGGTTCGAACTGACTTAGGAACCTCACATACTGACAAAGACTAGATCACGGGGATTAACGCTCTATTAGACAGAACACTGAAGATGAAACCAGTAAGAAAAACGCCACTGTGGACAATAGACTGTAACATCACAGTAGCAGTAACAAGAATGGTTACAATAACTCTGCTCATTTTCATACCCCTCCTGTGGTGTGTGAATCAAACATTAAAAGCTCAAAAGACAAAGAACTACAACAGTAATCTTGACACACTCTCTCTTCCCACCACAAAGGCAACAACCCACTTCAACTGCAATTTACTGAGAAACAAGATGGTATGGTACAGTTCGATCTGTGCGCAGTCATAACATGTGACATCATGATGGGGAATGGTACCCCTAATGTCCCTCTTGGAGTTATGTCATAGCTAATACCGGCCCTGAAGATTGTAGTTACCACCCTACCAAAGCAAACGGAGGGCCCAAACCACTAAAAACACGATTAGCCTTATTTAAAGCTACACCTAGCATTCTAGTGATAAGGGATCCTGTACCCCACTAACACTTACATTGAAGAGCCCCCAAAAATCAGACTCTGGCAGATATGTTCTTGGAGCTTATGAAAGTGGAACTAATCCTCAAGGCTACTTTCTGATAAACGTGACTTCAAAATCCCAATTAACTGATAATAATACCTTAGCCACAAGCCTGGAGATAGAAAAAGACTTTACTCAGGAAAATGTTTGGCTGGACTGGGTAGAGAGTGCAGCCAGATTAGCTACAAAAGAAGATTGCATAGTGTGTCATCAAAGTATCAGCATCTGAAGTGGCTTTATGGCAGTCCACCGCTTGATATTGATATTCCCCGTGATAGATGGTATTCCCCGCTTAATTAGACACAGGAGAGATACATTTGACATATACCAGAATTCTTCGAGCTATATTGAAGCTAGCTATTGTTCCTAGTTTGTACTTTTCCACTCTGCTCATACTACACAATAGATGACCTTAAATGGTCCAATAAATTAATATAGCATAACTTGACTAAATAACTAGGTCAGATGAAGCTTCTGTCTTGACAGACAGACTGGTAAATGCCTAAAAAAACACGAACACATTGTTTATCACATCCAAAGAACACGGTGAGGATGGTGGTTGGTCTGCTCATGTCACTAAAAACTGGCCAATTATACTCTGTCGAGTGTAAGTACAACCTCTGTGAGATAAAGGTATATGGAAATGTTTCCGGATATCGGGGCTCTGGCTGACGGGTTTCTGACAACTAATAAATACTTTATTTAACTTAAGATTTAACCAGCTTGTTCTTGGGCTTCCAATGAAAGATTAGGGCTAAAAAAGAGGATGGAATATCAGCCGCTTCTTTTTTTATGAGAAATTTTCTCTCAATTTTTTTTTTAAATAAATGGACAACATCAACATGTGGCCCAGTGAACCTGGCAATTTAACCATGAACCTTCCAACTGTCAGAGATCAGTTTGATTTTGCAAATAGTTTGCTTTTTGTCTTGGGACTGCAATTGAAGATGCCATCATCTACTTGCTCCACCAAGTCAACTCTTATCTGCACAAAACAAGGAGCACTAGGAGGACCATGTACTTTGATTTCTCCAGTTTTTCCTTTCTTTAAATTCACCTTGAATTGTTATATGATTTGTCACTGACCTGCAGCACAGGAGCACCACAGGAAAACTACTTTCTTTTTCTCTGCAATTTCATGATTTTTCCATCAATGTGATTCCTGTGCTGTCTTTGAGACAGAGTTTAACCTAGAAGTAGTTTTGATATTTTTGTGCCAAAGCACAGGCTGTAGAATTGAAAACCTAGAGGTAGGGTAAACAACTCTTCTCTCTTCACTAAACTGTTATAACCACCAAGTTTAAAAATCTAGAAGCACTGTAGCATTTATTCTGCTTAATTTAGAGAAAAGAAAAAGGATTAACTTGTTTTTACAGTTGCCAGATAATTCTCCAATTTGGTTTTCAAGTTAAGCAGTTACGCAATTTACAAAATTCTAAAGCTGCATAATTCAATGTTCTAAGCTAAATTGTTGTTTGTTATATTTTGGACCATCTAATATTAGATCAGTAGGAAGAGACTCTAAACTAACAAGATGAAAGGGGCCATAATGGCACTTTGCATTTTGGTGTCAGATATACTTTGGCTGATGAATCAATTCCCTTCTTGTGCATGTATAAAAGAGACAAAAACAGGAGTCCAATTAAATGGCCAGGTTGAACTGTTATCATACTTTAACTAAAATATGGATATGAACATACTGATTGCAAGACACAGGCACGCTCTTGTAAGGTTTTTAACTGCCAGATGCTAACAAATTGTATCATCTTATTTCCAGGACTTGAACCCTAACATGTACACGAAGGTCCGTAAGGCTTGAAACTTATAGAACTGAAGAGCTCTTCTTCAGATTTAGTCATAAACATCAACAAATGCTCTGAAAAAATGGGTCTCCAGAGGACAAGCCAAGGAAAATCATAATGTCCCTTCATTAATCTGATGCTGACTTGATTTTGTTGGTGCTATCTGAATCAGTACTTTTGTGCTTTTCCAAAATAATTTTAAATGTGTATTTTCTGCTAGTCTATTTACTACTTTCTATTTTGTTGTTATTTACTGAGATTGTATAAAAATTCTGAAAAACCATTCAGCAAAAATTTCAAATGTTTGCTTAATGGTCTGTCCTTAACTTTGGTAGTACAAAGTGCTTTACTTATTTACACAGAACTTTGATAGTCGAAAGTACTTTATTCATTTACAGATGGCCAAATCAAATCAAAGCATGTAATGTTCTACCAAGTTATGAAAATCCCATGCCACTACCAAACCCTGACAGAGAAAAAAAAAAAACTATGTTTAACCCTATATTGTTATGCTCTACCATTTCTTAGAGTACATTTTGAATGACTATGATAAATATTAAATCAACTTGTGGAAATAAAACCTGTCAAAGCCATCTCTTAAAATTAGTTTAGGCATGTAATGCTAAAAGTTATGCCATGTCTTTTTCAAATTTGAGTACATCTGTACATCTCAGGCTTCCAGTACAACTAAATAGTCCTGTCATCTCCCAAAATACTCTGATGCCTCCGTAGGGTGTATCAGTGATGGACAAGACGATGTGAACAGGGAACTGGTCAATCATTCACTTTGTGGATTGGTGTCGAAACAATCACCTCATCTTGAACAAACAAAATGGAGGTGATTGTTGATTTTAGGAGAACTGCAAAATAAGTCAAACACTCATTGCTGTTACATGCGGGAAATCGAATCGGATTAATGGCTAAATTACAATCAGATCGAGTTATTCAGCTCATGTAACAAGCTTAATCAGACAAGAAATCGAATCGGGTTACTTGCGATCGAATTAAGACCCCAGGATAACTCGATCCGATTGCTCACTTAAAGTGCATTGTTACAACCCCCAAGGGGGGGGTAACATACCAACAACCAAGGAATGAAGACATCAGGATATAAAATGATTGAAATAGGTTTATTTGCTGGAACGGGAAAAAGGATAGCAGCTGCTTTTACCTGTGGGGGAGGAAGGGACAGATGGTTGGGCTAAACAAATGAAATAAACATAACAAAACCAAACCTAACTGTTTACTAAACTAGAAGTAGAAATCAAACAACCAAAACTTAACTTACTTATCTAAAAAGAGGTTATCAAAACAAATACAGAGGGTGGCACCAACCACTACAACTAATGATTTAGACATAGGGAAACCTGCGGGCAAGAATGTATAGGGTACCCCAGCTTACCTAGTCCACATTCCTCCCACCACATACCTGACACAGCAGCATCCAGTTCACAGATTATAACGCAGAGCAGGGCAGAGAGATGTCTGAGTGAGGAGGGCAGCCTCCAAAGTGATCTCTGCGAGCTTCTTTTAAAGGAGGGCTCCAAGGTGCAAGTCATTCAGGTAATCTGATCAATCAAGAGGTGAGCCTTTCCTGAATCAGCTCTCAGACCAGTGACACCTGAGGAAAAGTGCTTGCACGTAACATGCATGTGGACGACAGTGGATCGGATCGAGCGTTCTGCGCATGCTCAAGATTTTTTCCCGCGATCGTCACCCGGAAGTCGGAGGAGACGATATTACTGTTGTCGTCGCCGCCGTCAGAAAGAAAGAAACAACGCGATGGAGAATGCGCCGTTGTGCGTCGTGTTTGTGCCATAACTATGCTCATCACAGATGTAGAGGGACGCAGCTTCATTTCGCTCTTCGTTCGCCATCTTTCTTGAATACCTGAGTTTGTTGTTGTTGTTGGTGGTAAAGACGTCAACAGGAAGTGGCTCTATTGGCGATAGTTAAAATGGGTACAGCGCCACTAATCTACTGTGGTATTGCATGCTTTGTGCCAGTGATTCGATTCATTCACCGCCATGTAATAAAGGATAATTACCCTTGCTCAGATAAGGAGCATAACCCAACTATAGCTATAATCAAGTTAATCTCATCATGTAAACCCACTGACTGTCTCCATCCAAGTTGACGTGGAAGTGGTTGGGGAATACAGATACCTGGACAGTCGACTTGACAGAAAATGATACAGAGGCTGTCTTCAAGAAAAGACATAAAAGACTATACTTCTTAACGCAACTTAGTGTAGCCCATAATGTACAAAATACTTTTCCACCAAGACTTTTGCAACTGAGAGCCTTTTGATTTTGAGTGGGAAGAGCTTGGGCGTATCTTGTAAAATGGTCAGTTATGACTAGCACATTACTCACTCCTCTAGAGTCAGGTTCCATAGACAGGAAGTCAATACACACTAGGTCCATAGGCCCAGAACTCACTATTTGGTGTAAAGGGGCAGATCTTTGACACGGAGTCTTTCTAAGGACACACTCGCCACAATTTTTCACATATTGCTCTACATCTGTTGACATCATCAGCCAGAAGAATCGGCTCCTAATCATGTCAGTAACCCTTTCCATCCCTAAATGGCCGAGGTCATCATGCATTGCTTTAAGTACCACTGCCTTGAACTTAGCAGGTAGCACTAGCTGCAGCATCCTTTTTCCTGTATGACATGTGCTCACCTGATGGAGTAACCCATCAATCATGATCAGCTTCCCCATCTCTCTTTTCATAGGGAGCAACTCTGAGTTGTCTTGCCACTTGCCACACTTTATAGCTTGCATGGTAGGTCCTATCAAGGGGTCTTGAGCTTGGGCTGCAATTAAGTCCTGTTTGGACATGTGCTCCAATGAGTTCAACTGAAGCTGCGTGGGGAATGCCTATACATCAGGAATGCAGTCCGGTGGAGCTCCAAGCTGTTCAGCATACCTAGGGGAGTCAGCTAATGGGCCAAGAACACCAACTCGCTAGCAAATTGACTTGACTCCAGGGTGCGAGATGCTCTGCCATTCCGTCTCATCTTCTCTTGTCTCCATAATAATAATAATAATAATAATAATAGATCAGCGTCAATGTTATTTTTGCCAGGTCTGTAGATGATGTCAAAATCATACACTGACAAATCCGACAGCCACCGATGTCCTGTAGCATTGAGTTTTGCCGATGTCAGGAGCTCGAGGAAGGTTGGGGGGTTGGCTCTCCTCTCTCTTAGTCGCAGCTGAATTAACATCAAGTCAGCATTAACCGCACCTCTAACGAGTTGCTCGAGCCGTGCACCATCCATGGCTCTGGTAGGGAGACCACCTCTTTGTACCACTTTGGACAGGCAACGTTCCAATTTCCTTAGGAAATCGGATAGCTTCTCACCAGGTTGCTGCTGCTGTATTCTGAATGTGAAATACAGATCATCTCCTGACTCTGCTAGTCCAAAGGCATTTTCAAGAGCTTCAAGACACTTTATGGGGGTAACATCAGCATCGGAGAGACGCACTGCTTTTATCACCTCCAAGGCTGGCCCCCTTAAACTCTCCATTATTCTCCTCCTCTTGTCTTTTGCAGAGCCCTCACTCTCTTCTACCATCAGGTAAGCTTGCTCTAACCAGTGTTCAAATTTCTCCTCTCCTGCTGGAGTAGGCACAGTACCTGAAAAGATCCGCAAACGGCGGTATCTTCCAATTTCCATTGAGGACTTGCCTGATTTATCGAACAGATCACCAACAGCACGAAGGATGGCTTCTGTAGAGGAGACTGGCTGTGGAGTCAGCAAAGCCTGCACATCCTCCACAGACTTTCCTTCTGCCTGTAGAAGAGCATTCAGATTACGGTTAAAATCCAAATCCGGACCTGAGCTTTCGGTCACAGTGAAAATTGGCCATGCTGTTTGTCCATCTGAGCTCATCACTTCACCTGGCACATTTGCATCCATTAAGTTTTCTCTGCACTCACAAAGCACCAGCAGTTCATTTGTAGTTTCACTTAACATTCTTCCTCTCACTCGTACTCGTCCCAGGCATTTTACAGTTTGCAATGTCTCTTCTATCTGTGCTATTTCTGTCTTCTCAGGAATGATGGTCAGCAAAGCTTGGCTCTCTTCCAAGTTCTCAACACAACACCAGTTCTTCAGCTTGTTCAGTACATTGTGACAACATCTGCTGCACTTAGCTAACTCTACTGCACTGTATATTATTTTGTTTATCTTATATAAATTTCAGTTATGTTAGAAACCTAAACCCTATTTGTCAAATCCCAGGTGCCTCCATTTTATGTAGCCCACTTCTCCTCATTACAGCAGAGAGGGGCCCTGAGTTCGTAAAACAAACTATGGTTTACTCAGAGTAATACCTCTAACATACTCTCTCCCTTTAAGATAATGATTGTGTACAGCTTTAAAGTTCAAAATACTCTAAATGATAATATTTCTCTGGGCAGTATAGCACAGGAATAACACTGAATAAGACAAATCTGTTTTAGAAAATAATCAATCATTTATTTCAGCTACACATATAACCACAAATAATACCCTTTAAATTAAATTAAATTCTTGTCTCTTTTGCTTTTCAATCACAAAAATCAGATAACAAAAGTTTAAGTTTCATCAAAAATATTGTTATGTTTCAGCAAAACCTTTTAATTTCAGCACAGCAACTTTTAAGTTTCAACAGAAAACCCTTCTAAGTCCAGCACAGAAAACTTTTAAAGTTTTAACAACTCAGTGAGCCCAACACATTCACTTATACATACAAAGCCGGCAAAACCAAAAGAACCCCGTTGCAGGCCTGAGATATGATGACACTTGAGTGCGAGGAAAGAGGAAATCCACTCTTTAAATCCAAATGAAGAACAGTGAAAAGGAAATTGTTACCTTCAGTACGACTCGACTCAACAAAGAACTACCGTTTACCCGGTCCAAGTCTCAAACCAAAGGCGATGCTGCAGGTAGACTAGGCCTCCAACATGGCGTAGGCAGGTGAAAAGGCGATGGAGTCCCGGCAACCGGCGACGATGTCCGAGAGGCAACGACTCACACACCACAGCAACAGTGCAGGTTAATCCTCACAGTCCCGCATTGAGACCAAGAGACACAGTTGACAACAGGAGCTGGTTTAGCTACTCTCGAGCAAGTCAATTCGCTTCACTAGCGAATATCAGCAACACACACGACAAGCCAAACAGCTGCAGCCAACACAGAAACCTCCGGACAGAAAGTCTCTGGCTGCACATCAACAAGCCCAGCTCCAGCATCCAGGCGCAGACCATCGAGCAGACAGTCTCCCAGCTACAGGAAACCACACACCTTTGTAGAGTCATACACTCTCTGCCATGCGTCTTCCTCCTGTCATGGGAGCTTTTCAAAGAGAGATTGGAGACAGATTGGGTGTGCCCCAGTCCTCTGTGAGTCATGTGCTCCCCTTGGTCATCAAAACTCTCATCAGTTTATCACCCATGGTACATCAAATTCCCATACACCACTGTTGAACGAGTACAAATTAAGAGGGACTTTTATGCCATGGCTGGACTGCCAAACATTATCAGAGCATTAGACTGCACGCGCACTATAGGTGTACTGAAGGCCAGGTCGGTGTGTCTCGATACAGTGGGGGCAAACTGCTCTATAGTCCAGAGAATATTATTGCGTTTTGCACAATATTGCCATGAACGAGTGTCTCCTACAACCAGAAACAGCCCAGGCAGATGAGAAGGTGAGGTGCCACAAGACCCCCTCATGGACCGTCCCATCAAAGTGCCATCATGATGAGGCAACGACTAATTGCACAGCTTTAGTTGCAGTCATCGAGCGCCTGCCCATGGCGAGACATTTTTTTTTAAACCATTTTCATATCAAACCATTTCTTCTTTATTTCGGTGACATTATGAACTACAGGTGACACGGAATTAACAGCACTAGTAATTGCTTCCCTTTACTTTGCTGTAGCAGGTCACATAATTACACTTCTGACTGCTAAAAATGACAGATTTTCCTTTTTGGATCTCTGAAAGCAGAATTTCAATCTCAGAGCCCATAAAGTTGTTCTTTTTGCGCCTTGATGCCGTTCTCATAACTCAACATTCAGCACTTCCTGGCACAGGAGAAAGATGCATAGCCTTATATGATATTATTTTGGGTGTGGAGTATGAAAATTTACTATCCTTGTGCATGTTCACTTAAATACGCACGGGTGGCATTCATCACTTACGCAGGTCGTTTATACACTTTTTCCAAAGTTAAGAGCTTTTGTTGAATCTTATATGGCGTGTTCGTACGAGACCTTCTTACGAAAAAAAGTGAGAGAAATATAGAATAAAAATACGAAAATGTTCTTGCATGAGGTAAGATGTCTCCTAACCCTGCAATATCAGTGAGCTGCACAGTGAGCGACTCTCTATGAGGATAACACAGCTCTAGCAGAGGACTGAAACGCTGTAGGATATTTGTGCGAACAAGGAATTTATTGACTCTAATATAGCTCCTGTGCAGGCTGTAGAGTCTTCATATGCCAAAGGACTAACTCAGATCTTTCTACGTGCTGATGTGGAGCATCTCGCTGCAGACTTGGCTGACACACTTCCTTGGATGTGTCCAAATGACACTGGAATATCTGGTGAAGCTCCCAAACCGGACGGTCTGACTGACATCTCCTACTGGAACAGTGTTGATCTCAAACCAAAGTCATGAACCCCAGCCAGGACCTGGTCGCATGTTGGGTGAATGTATCTAATCTGTTAATGGTACCACGTACAACTCAGAATACAACAGAGACTAGTGTAAACTCCACAAAGGTCTTACTTAATACTAGATCTCTGTCCATTAAGTTAGTTAATGACTTCATAATTTCACACCATCCATCCATTTTCTATACCGTCAATCCATCGGTTGGGTAGCGGGTGGGCTGGAGCCTATCCCAGCAGTCATCGGGCGAAAGGCGGGGTACACCCTGGACAGGTCGCCAGTCCATCACAGGGCCACATAGAGACATCATAATTTCACACAATTTAGATTTTCTTTTCTGACAGAAAATATGATTGACAGAAAACACAAGTGCTACTGTTCTTAATGAAACAGCAGCCCCAAATTTTAGTTTCATGGATAAATGCCGAAATGGAAGGAAAGGTGAGGGAGAAGCTGGGGGAGATGCATTCCAAAATGTCCGGGAAGCAGACACCCTTTCCACTTTTAAGATTAGGCTTAAAACTTTCCTTTATGATAAAGCTTATAGTTAGGGATGGCTCAGGTAATCCTGAAATATCCCATAGTTAAGCTGCTATAGGCTTAGACTGCTGGGGGACCTCATCTGTCACACCTTTCCTCACTTTGCTCTCTTTTTCCCCCTGTTTAATTTCTCAAATGATATTATGTACATGTGACATTATTGTGGTTATTAACGTATGTTTCCCTGTTCCAACAGGTATCCTTTGAATGGTGTTATGGTGTTTTTTCCCCCTCTTTTCCCTCTTTTTTGTCTTCTCAAACCCCAGCTGGTCGAGGCGGATGGCCACCCTTCCTAAGTCTGGTTCTGCCAGAGGTTTCTTCCTGTTAAAAGGGAGTCGTTCCTTTCCACATTCGCCTCAGGCATGCTCAGGGCAGGAGATTGGACTGAAGACAAGTTTCGGTGCAATCTGTTGGTTTCCTTAGCTAGGATATTATTTTTTTAATTGTCTCTATATGAATTAATTGGATTATTTTGAAATTAATTAATTGGATTTCATTCATTATGATTACAATTAATTGAATTCCAATTGGCTTGAATTGGACTATATTATTTAAGTGCCTTGAGATGACATTTGTTGTAATTTGGCGCAATATAAATAAAACTGAATTGAACTGAATTCCAGTGTAAAGAGATCTCATTTGGTGATTTCACTTCTTTTGAATATCTTACTGCAATATATCTTATGAACAATATATCTTATGTTCTTAATCATTTACAGATCTCTAGGATACTGTGCAAGTTTTATTGATGAATTTTCTGAATTATTGTCTGTTATCTTGACTGATTTTAACCATTTTATCTTGACCGGGGATTTTAACATTCACTTAGATAATATGACGGATGGTAAAGCCAAAGAATTTTCTTCTGTGCTGGACATGTTTGGTTTGTGGCAACATGTAACAGAACCGACCCACTTTCGAGGTCACACTCTGGACCTGGTCATTTCTAAAGGTATGGCTTCATCTGTTTTGAATATTGATTTGGCCTTGTCTGACCATTTCTGTGTTTTATTTGCTTTATTGATCACTCAGAATGTTCAAACAACCAGCTTCTCAGTTAAGAAGAGGTACATTAATGAGAGAACAAGTGCTCAGTTTAGGGAGGCCATAGCTATGTCACCAACAATGAGCGCACAGTCGGTTGACGGACTGCTGGATCATTTCAACTTAAAAATTTTGAATGTAATGGAACCTGTTGCACCGATAAGAATCAAGAGCATCTTGAGCAAACAGAAAACACCATGGAGAAACACCACTATGGTCAAAAACCTGAAAAGAGAATGCAGGAAAGCTGAACGTAAGAGGAGGAAAACAAAGCTTCAGATTCACTATGAACTGTACAAACAAAGCCTGCGTAGTTATAACAATGAGTTGTGCAAGGCCAGAAAGCTGCATTTATCTGAACTGATTAATAAGACTGTCAATAATTCTCCAACTCTGTTTGCTATGGTTGAAAAACTCACAAATCCTCCCAAACAGTTAAACCCAGACCTCCTCTCCACTGAGAAATGCAACGAATTTGCCAACTTTTTGAGCCAAAATAATCAAAACAATTAGACAAAACAGTCAACTAATCTGTGTCTAAAACCTAGAACTAACTCTAAATAAATATAACTCTAAATAACTAACGTTATGTCACAATTTAATATTATTGATTTAAAAATCCGAGAGGAAACATTAAGGCATCTGAAATCAACAACTTGCACTCTGGACATGATACCATCTGACTTTTTAAAAACCGTTTTTGCCTCAGTAGAAAGTGATCTCCTACAAATAGTTAACAGCTCACTGGCATTAGGCATTTTTCCCAAGTCACTAAAGACAGCTGCCATTAAGCCACTCCTAAAGAAGAGAAGTCTCGATGCCTCTATGATGAACAACTACAGACCTGTCTCTAACCTCTCTTTCATATCCAAGATTATTGAGAAAGTTGTATTTAACCAGCTCAATGACTTTCTGAATGAAAGTGGAAGTCTCGATAACTTTCAATCAGGCTTCTGACGTCATCACAGCACTGAAACAGCTCTGGTCAAAGTGTTAAACGACATCAGGTTGAATACTGATTCTGGTTATGTTTCAGTCCTGGTTCTGTTGGATCTCAGCGCTGCGTTTGATACTGTAGATCACAGAATCCTGTTGCACAGGCTGGAAAACTGGGTTGGACTTTCAGGAGCAGTCCTTAACTGGTTCAGGTCCTATTTAGAAGGCCGGAGTTATTTTGTTACAATTGGCAGCTATGAATCTGAGCGAGTGGCCATGACTTGTGGAGTCCCTCAGGGGTCGATTCTTGAACCTCTTTTGTTTAACTTGTATATGCTCCCTTTGGGTCAGATATTACAGAACTTTAACATCAATTATCACAGTGATGCAGACGATACACAACTTTATATGCCTCTGTCACCAGACGACTGCAGCCCAGCAGACGTACTGTGTCAGTGTCTGGAGGAAATAAACTCCTGGATGAGAGAGAATATTCTACAATTAAATGAAGACAAAACTGAGATCATTCTGTTTGGAAACAAGGAGAAGAGGGTCAGCATTGGTAAATATCTTGAGACTCGGGCCCTTACAGTGATTGACCAAGTTCGTAACCTTGGAGTGTTGATAGACTCAGATCTGACTTTCAGCAGCCACATCAAAACTGTCACCAAGGCAGCTTTTTACCAGCTCAGAAACATCAACAGAATTAAAGGTTTTCTCTCCCAAAAAGACCAGGAGAAACTTATCCATGCATTCATAGCCAGTAGACTTGATTACTGTAATGGTCTTTTAACTGGACTTCCCAGAAAGAGCATTAAACATCTGCAGCTCATCCAGAACACTGCTGCTAGAGTTTTAACCAGGACTAAGAGATCTGAACACATCACACCAGTTTTAAAATCTTTACACTGGCTTCCAGTCAGTCACAGAATAGATTTTAAAAGCCTACTGATGGTTTACAAATCCCAGAACGGTTTAGGCCCAAAATACATCAAAATACATGTTCAGAGAATTTAAACCCAGCAGAGCTCTTAGATCCAAGGACTCAGGTCTGCTTGTCCAGTCCAGAGTCCGGACTAAACACGGAGAAGCAGCATTTAGCTGTTATGCTGCAAACAAGTGGAACAAACTGCCAGTGGAGATTAAACTGTCACCAAATGTAGACATTTTTAAATCCAGGTTAAAAACATTTATTTTCTCGTGTGTTTATGCATGAAATCTGTTTTAATAATTTTAATTTCATTTTGATTATTTTATTTCTTTCTCTTTATATTATTTTATGTATTCTTAATGCTTCTTCCGCTCCCCGCTGCAATGCTTTTATTTTATGTATTATATATATATTATATATATATTGTTTTAAATGTGCAATACAAATACATTTGACTTGACTTGACTTGACTTGTTTTCTGGAAAGCCCAGCTCTCTCAGACAAACCTCTACTAATTCCCAGCATGCAAGGCACTCATGGATGTGGGCACACCATTCAGTGTTGAGAAGTATGCTGATGCCACTGTAAAGCTACAGGAGGAATTTGATCACAGATTTGCAGACTTAAAGCCACTTTTCAGGTTTTTGCTGACCCCTTCTCCTTCAATGTGCAAGATGCCCCTTCTGTGCTTCAAATGGAGCTAATTGACCTGCAGTGCAATTCTGAACTCAAAGCCAGGTTCAGGGAGGTGAGTGGAAAAGCAGACAAGCTTGGACAATTTTTGAGAGATATACCCCCCACCTTCTCTGAGCTTTCCAGGATGTTCGAGCAGACCATGTGCCTTTTTGGGAGCACATATCTGTGTCAAAAGCTCTTCTCCACCATGAACTTTAATAAGTCAAAGTTCAGTTCCAAACTTACTGATGAGCATTTTCAAGCCTACTGAGGGTCTCAATTGCTTCCTACCTTAAGCCAAATGGGCCTCAGCTGTGTGACAGGTCTCTGTGAGCAAGGAGTAGGTTATTGGAGGCTATGTTCTGAAGAACAGTTCATGTTCTGAGTTCTGAATGTTATTAATAAAGATTAAGAAGATTGGATCAGTTGTACTTTTTTTTGGAATACTTGATGTGGCCCAGCCTCACCCAGACTCTTCCTTCAGTGGCCCCCAGGTAAATTGAGTTTGAGACCCTTGATCTAAACACAAAACTAGTTTAGATTTTTCTAAAGCTGCTGTATTTGATGACACATCAGTGACAATAGTTTGAATGGTTCCATAAGTTTTCTCTCTGATAGAAACAATTCTATTGGTGAAGAAGCTCATGACACCATCACCACTAAGAGTCAAATGAATACATGGCTCAACAGAGATAAGATTCTTAGTCAGCCCAGTTTCAGTGCATTGTTCCTGTTCTCTTCTATCAATGATAAATAATTTATTTATCTATATTTGCGTAAGGTTTTCTATCATGTTTTTAAACTGTCTTTCCAGGCTTAGCAAAATTCTTCTAAATTAGTGGAACACCATTTTCTTTCTTGCTTTCTTGAAGTCTGCTACTAATAACGCAACTGCAAATTAAACCAAGAGCCTTCTCTGACTTATTGCCCTCTTTTTCAAAGCGACAGCATTGTCCAATGTTGCACACATTGAACCTGTAGCTCCATCAACAAGATATTCCACATGTAAAGGAGTAAAACTCAGGCAACTGCTCTCTGTGTGTTTGGACCATGGCACTGAAGAAGATTATAATGTAATTGATTCTTCCAATTTGTTTACAGCATTACACCTACTATAAATTAATTTATCCTCAGATGCTGTATAGTTAGTAATGTAAACTCAAAGGCTAAAAAATATGTTTTCATGATTTGGGTGGTGGCAGAATGGGATGAGCTCCAGAAAAGCATGCAAGACTGCAACTCTGCATCCTGGACTCAACCCTGGACTGTCAGGCTTTTCAATGACTAATACATTTCAAGAAAGGAGAGCCGCCCCATCCAAAGGGGGACTGATGGCATCTCACCTAAGCAGACTAGGTTTTTCTCAGAAAGATTGCCTATTATCTATGTAGTCCAAGTCGTTTGCTACAAAACCACCTAAACACCCATCAACTGGGGTCTGTTATACACAAACGCAACATAAATTTAAGTAACCTCCGCATAACAACATGTCATTACTGCCTTTTCAAATATCAGTCCGACTATCCTTAGCCAGCAATTTTGAACAGGATTCTACATTTTCAGCTCTGGCCCCTAGAATGCATTTCACTATAGTCAATGGTGTCTCTAATGCCACAATTCTGACAGTATAACTGCCAATTACAGGGGTTCTTTTTTCAGCAGGTGTGTCCTTAGTTCTGCATCTGCTAAGCGACAATCAACAGGTTTAGCTATGCTAGGTAGGTCCACACCGGCTAATGGGGCTTGGCTAGCGACTGGGTTTCAATGTTGCAGAGCCAAGCTTTAAATTCAGAGAGCTTTCTCTACAAAACTACAAAAAGACTGCAGTTAATACATGTACCAATTATCACTAAAGGAGGCAGAGGAATAGCATCTGAGACACCAATCACCTGATTGAGTCACAGACAAATCAGTCTCTACACTGTCGCAAATACACTCACATACCTTTACTTACCAGCTCATCTCAGCATCCTTTTGGGATCCTGCTTAGCCACTCAACACATGTTATTTTTTTGATTAGATATGTTATGTTTCTAAAATCTTTTATTTAACGTTTTACTAATTCATGCTGTCTTTTTTGAAGGGTAATCTCATAAGATAAAACATTATTTGAATTGTAATTGAAATACAAAAAAACATCACTGGGGTGAATACTGTTTAAGCCACTGTAAGCAGTTTTTTGGACTGAAACACAGCAACTGAAAAAGCAAAGTGTACACTATGTGTTGTAGCATTCAATCTTTTTAGTGGACATTACTTAATTTTATCTAAGTTGTTATTAATGTTCAGCCTAAGTAGGTTAGCTGTTCTTTTGGGAAAAATTTTAAATATATAGAAAAAATTTATGTAAAAATAGATGCACTTAAGTTGAAACATTGTGAGTAAGTAAGGGAAAATTATTTTTCTAAACTACTATGACAAGACAACAAATTAGAGGTATTTATTTTAGGAAACTTTGTACTTTTACTTGGTTTGATTGTTTATCTATTATTGAAGTTACCCAGCAGTTCATGAAAGTAAAGTTTTGATGATCCATCATTTCTATAACATTTTTTAAAAATGATAAAAATTTAAATAAAAACTAAAATGTTGATCAATATTGTGGATCTCTACCTCCAAAGTTCAAGCCACGCAGCAAATGTGTGCCCTCCAGAGTTTCAACATGGTGCCTATTTTTCACGTGCAGAAAGCTGTTCTTTGCAATATAGACATAAAAAACATTATTTGGTCATCAGATTGGGCTCTTTTCATCAATATCTACATCTTTCACTACAATTTTATTTTGCATGTCAACATTTAAAAAAGCATAGTTATATACATAGCTTACTTATTACAATTTTCAGTTCATTTTTGCAAGTGCATGTGACTGCTTAGAAGTTACAGCTGGGTAACTTTCAGACCATTAATTTATATCAACCATGGAACCCTGGCACAGGAACAGAGAGGTGGCATGGGAACGCATGGAAACACATGGAACTACAACATAGTAGTTCACAGATGCATACAGTATGTCCTTGCACATGCCACCTTTCTGATGTAAAGCTTGCGTAGGAACAACTTCAGTATATTAGTTGAACTAAGTAAGGTGAGTAGGGAAGATGGTGAAATAAAAGGCATGGTCTCAGTCATGAAATCTTTTGCTTTCTATGGAACTATTCAAACATTTTGTCTTGAGTTTAGTCTTTTACTTTACTATTAATTTACACAAAGCACGGCATGTTCTCTATCTTCTGTTGTGGATCAGCAGGTTTACTACACACTTAAGTACCTAGGTTTATCAGGTCAAGCTAATGACCATAGCTTTGGTTTGAGTTGATGTCTAATCTGTGGATTTTTATATTTTTTCTACTACCCTTACATGAGGTTGAATGAGCACAGATTTCTGTGACAAAAAACAAGGAGGTCAGGACACCTCAGCTTTTAATTCACAGATTTGGATGATTGTGGAGTCATGATTGTGTCAGGTCAAGACTGCTACAGTGATTGGCATGTTGCCAACAGCAAGAAATTTAAAATATCAGCAAGAAAGCAAGAAAGTAAATATCAACTGCAAATAGTGTGCAGTGTTTTTTGTTATGTAATTATTTTCTTAATATAAAATAATTGCATTTTAGACCATACTATTTGTTAGGACTGTTTTATTGTATGCACAAAGCTCTGTTTATAGAAAAAAATGTTTTTGGCTTCAGTTACTCACTGTCAGTAATACTGGATGTGGGATAGGACAGTCCCAAATGTAAACTTTTAGAGTCCAAGATCATGACTATATGTTGAAGAGTTCAAAAATAGCAACCTTTTTTCCAAAGTATGAGACCATGGTTTCCACGGGTCTCCATATGGCACACTTTTGGCACGCCTGGTCCGAGCATTAGAAAAACCTGTGCAAAATATAAATTTTTTGTTGCATTCCTGCCAAATTTAAAGTGGGACTAGGTAAGACTTCAGGTTGTAGTTCCATTGTGTTTTCCAATGCGTAGCTCCATGCTATAGTCACTTTGAAGGCAAATATATTCTCTTTCAAAAGAGACCTCAACCATTCCTCTACTCCAAATTGTTCAAGAACAGCTTTAAATGTACTGTTTTAGACAAAAATTGCAGGAATTTTAGAATGTATACATGTACACATTTTTTGCTCTAAAAAGTTACAATGACATATTGGTTCAGTATTTGTAATTATTTCATACAGAAGGAAAAGTTGTTAGAGATGGTAGTTGGGTGTATGAAAGTGTTGCACTTGGCTTTGGCTACATTGTGTAGTCAGAGCATGTACCTTGTGTTGAGTTATCTTGCTTTCCTGAAGTGCTGTCTCTGAAGAATTTCATCTGATGTTCAGCCACAGTATCTCCTGCAGGTCACAGTGCAGTATCTTTAACCTGCTCAGTTTCCTCCAAAACACAAACAGCTGTTGCTGTGGAACTGGTCAAACCATACTGTGGATGACTGTGAGTGCTATGCTTACAGAGGATTTTGCTTGTTGAGACGGTCCATTCTTGGCTCTTCTTAAAGCCTCCTCTATCTATTCTCTGTACAGCTTAATGTTTAAGATGAAATATCTTTTCCATTCATAATGTCACATAGGTAAACAGAATTCTGTTGTCATTCCAGTTCCAAATATAGGTGCAAACTATTTTGTGTGAAATTAGAGTTATGAGGAATAAAACTGAACAACTTTACTGAGAGCGTAGCAAGGATATGAATGGGTAAGATGGCTAATGAGAAGAAAAGCAGCTTGGAGAGGATTATCAGTGACCTGGAAACAACCATGTGGTAACAGGCTGTGTGTCTCCTAGTGTCAAACATGAAGCTGCTGACACATGGTTGACATTTACAAGCATATTATGAAACAAGTATGATGCAGTATATCATTCATGTGCATTAGTACTAGCTTAAAAGGAAAAAGTAATGTCCAGACAATTGGATTTACAAGAAGTAAAATATATGTATTGTTCCCCTACAAACTTTAGTAAATGGACTGCATTTATCATCCAGTATCCAGCTGTAATTGATGTTTAAAAAATATTCTATAGTCGACTATAAGCAATTTATCTTAATTTGAAAATTCCTGATGTAGCTCCCAAAATACAATACCATCGTAAAAATAGTCCCTGCATAACATACAATTTAATAGATTGGTTTCTCACCACTAATAAGATACTGAAGCCTTTACAATGTGTATACAAACAAGTCCTTTAACATGTTCCAACATGTAGCATGTAAAAGTATTCATGGAAGGCCTTGCTCATTTAGTTTGATATTTCAGAAAAATGTTGGATAAACAATTGAGAAAATACAGAATAAGATAGGATATTGTTATTACAAGGAGGAGAACATTATTTGGCCAGAGAACTGCAGTTCTCACATACAGTGCATCCGGAAAGTATTCACAGCGCTTCACTTTTTCCACAATGTATGTTACAGCCTTATTCCATAATAGACTGCATTCATCTTTCACTTCAAAATTCTACACACAATACCCCATAATGTGTGGAGTAAGTAAAACAAGTTTGTTTGAAACTTTTACAAATTTATTAAAAACAAAAGCCAATAAATACAAGTTGGAAATTGTGAACAACACAGGACATTGATTTGAAAGTGAACTAGCATGTCAGTAAAAAGCTACAGTGAAAAATGTTTTATTTCAATATTAACAGAAACCTGATGCAAATGTAACAAGAAAGCTCAAAGCTCTCTTGATCTTGCTCCGTAATAAGTTTTTGCATTCAGGTGTTGTTTGCCTTCACAGAACCTGATGAAAAGTGAAAGTGTTTTGACAAATAAGCAACAGATACACACGTGGACAAAATTGTTGGTACCCCTCAGTTAAAGAAGGAAAAACCCACAATTGTCACTGAAAGCACTTGAAACCTACAAAAGTAACAATAAATAAAAATTCATTGAAAACTAAATAATCAAAATTAGCCATTACTTTTGAATTGTTGATTAACATAATTATTTTTTTTAAAAAACTAATGAAATAGGGCTGAACAAAAATGATGGTACCCATAACTTAATATTTTGTTGCACAACCTTTTGAGGCAATCACTGCAATTAAACGACTTCTGTATTTGTCAATGAGCGTTCTGCAGCTGCCAGCAGGTATTTTGGCCTGGTATTTGAGCAAACTGCTCCAGTTGTCTCCGGTTTGATGGGTGCCTTCTCCAAATGGCATGTTTCAGCTCCTTCCACAGATGTTCAATGGGATTCAGATCTGGGCTCGTGGAAGGCCACTTTAGAATAGTCCAACGCTTTTCTCTCAGCCATTCTTGGGTGTTTTTGGCTGTGTGTTTTGGATCGTTGTCCTTTTGGAAGACCCATGACCTGCGACTGAGACCAAGCTTTCTAACACTAGGCAGCACATTTCTCTCCAGAATGCCTTGATAGTCGTCAGATTTCATTTGACCTTGCACACATTCAAGACACCCTGTGCCAGATGCAGCAAAGCAGCCCCAAAACATTGCTGAGCCTCCTCCATGTTTCACCGTAGGGACAGTCTTCTTTTCTTCGTATGCTTGGTTTTTGAGTCTATGAACATAGAGTTGATGTGCCTTACCAAAAAGCTCCAGTTTGGTCTCATCTGTCCAAAGGACATTCTCCCAGAAGCTTTGTGGCTTGTCAACATGCATTTTTGCAAATTCCAGTCTCGCTTTTTTATGATTTTTTTTCAGCAGTGGTGTCCTCCTTGGTCGTCTCCCATGAAGTCCACTTTGGCTCAAACAACGACAAATGGTGCTATCTGACACTGATGTACCTTGGCTTTGGAGTTCACCTTTAATTTCTTTGGAGGTTGTCCTGGGCTCTTTGGATACAATTCGAACGATCCGTCTCTTCAATCTGTCATCAATTTTCCTCTTGCGGCCACGTCCAGGGAGGTTGGCTACTGTCCCGTGGGTCTTGAACTTCTGAATAATATGAGCCACTGTTGTCACAGGAACTTCAAGCTGTTTAGAGATGGTCTTATAGCCTGCACCTTTAAGATGTTTGTCTGTAATTTTTTTTCGGATGTCCTGGGACAATTCTCTCCTCCGCTTTCTGTTGTCCATGTTCAGTGTGGTACACACCTTTTCACCAAACAGCAGAGTGACTACTTGTCTCCCTTTAAATAGGCAGAGTGACTGATTATGAGTTTGGAAACACCTGTGATGTCAATTAAAGGACACACCTGAGTTAATCATGTCACTCTGGTCAAATAGTTTTCAATCTTTTATAGAGGTACCATCATTTTTGTCCAGCCCTATTTCATTAGTTTGTTTTTTTTAAATAATTATGTTAATCAACATTTCAAAAGTAATGGCTGATTTTGATTATTTAATTTTCAATGAATTTTTATTTATTGTTACTTTTGTAGGTTTCAAGTGCTTTCAGTGACAATTGCGGGTTTTTCCTTCTTTAACTGAGGGGTACCAACAATTTTGTCCACGTGTGTATGTTTTTCTTTCAAAAACACAGTAGAAACATAAAAACTCAAAAAGTAGGTTTCAAACTTCAGTATACTGTAACAGAGTTTTATATATTTCAATAAATAAAAGATAGGGTTTTATGGTTTATTTTTCTTGCAAGTTCTTCCTAAATATCTCTTACTGGCATTGAACATCAGTTATACATCTGAAACAAACAAAAAATATAATTAACACAGAAAGATTATGGGAGGATGAACTGTTCATGATGACTGATAGTTTAACTTGAGCATGAAATATTTCATGCAAAAAAAGTATGGTAGTATGTATTTAGTATTGTTCAAACTCATGAGGATGATTCTTTTGTTGTTACACATTGTACTCAAACACCACCCCCCATCTCCTCCCACAACCTCTTCAGATTTGGAAATTGCTACTAGAAGACAGCACAATTTTGGTCAAACCTTTGAGTGTGAAGGCTTGCTACAATAGCCTCATCATGAGAAGACACATCAGAAAGAGCAGACATTACTGAAAGATAAATTTCTGTCAGGAACGTTGGTGAAGGTAGGACCCAGATGCAGTCTTTCAAAGTCAAAAAAGGTTTATTTCCAAAATTAAAAAACAAAAAAAAACAAAACAGGGAGCAAAAGGCAAGAACATAGGACGCGGCTGGGCCGGATTATCAAAAACACTAACCTGTGAGAAAAAAAACAAAACAAGACTATGAATAACAAGACTGTGAAACAAAGCAAGACTATGAAAGCGAGACAAGACTATGAATAAATAACTATAACTATGACTATGACACAGGAAACCAGACTTAACTTCTGTGGCATAACGTGAAGGGTAAGTGAGGATTCTGCAATGAGTGAAAGGAAACCAGGAGACTAAATGCTGTGGAGGGAGTGATTAGTGAATGACGTGCAGCTGATGACAATGATGCGAGTGAAGCTGATGTCAGAGGAGAAACATGACAAGAACTGAATCTAAGAACATAGCAGAAAACCTGAAAACATAACAAATTACCTGAAAACAAGAGTTAACAAAACGTGAGCTGTGACAATTTCATAGTTGGCCGACTGCTGATGTGTTGAGGTGGAGGTTAAATGACAAGCAGGAGTGTTGCTCTGGTAGGATGAGCTTGACCTATTTTGGCAAGGCAAGACCAGAGATGGGTCAGATGGATCAAGTGAAGATGTTTCTTCAAAAGATGAGGTAGAATGCTGACTGGCAGCTTTCCAGTGATCATACTGGCAGATTAGAAGAGTGGCCTGCTGCTGCAGGGGTTTGAGAGAATAATTCTTCACAACTGAGAGATGAAGCTCAAGGCTCAACTGAAATAGTACACTTTGGTGCACAGAGAGCCAATGCACTGGTGACACAATCTGAAGAAGCATATAAGGGATTGACCTTGAGATGATGAACGCAACTGCCTTGTTGAAACAAGGCTTTCCTCACAAACACTATCTTCACTGCTGTAACCTGTGATGTTGTCCTTGGAAAGGAATGAAAAAAAATGGCATCCTTTTTCAGATATACTAAATTAAAAAATGTGTAAACCAAATAGTATATGAAAACTCAATACTTAAAATGGACATCCCTGTGGAGAACCAGATTTACCTTTTTTTTTTAATTAGATCACAGTATTACAGTTCAAAGAAAAACACACTGACTCTCCAGTAGAAGTTATGACATTTCTAAAGTAGTGGTGGCTGACATCACTTATGCATGTTTCTGCACCAGTTATGGGCAACCACAATGTCCAACAGATTATTTCAAATGGAAGATGACATACCAAAATTTGCTTTGATAGTGTAGTGGTATGATTGCCACCTTTCATGTGGGAGACCTGGGTTCAAATCCCTGCATGAAAGGAACCAACTCCAGTAGGGGTCCTTAGGCAAGACACCCTTACTCTATCTGCCTACCTGTAAGTCTCTTTGGATAAAAGAGTCTGCCAAATGCATAAACATAAACAAACTCCAGCCCAGCCACATGCCATCAGAAACTCTAGGCTGGAATTTTTTTTAAAAGTGTAAGATAAACATTAGTTTGACAAAAAAGAAGCTGTTTTGTAAAGCAAGAAAAAAGCCCTGACAGTCTGTTTTGCATTCCTCTATGGACACTCTGCAGAAGATCTACAGTCAGTAAAATAAATCAGGTGGAATGTACTCTGACAGATGTCACAGAATCAAATGTACTGATATAAATGACTGGATTAATAAAGAAGGTATGGTAATTTGAGTCAATACACCATTTTTTGGACATAGGCTACTGTAGATACAAAATAATAACATGACAGACAAGTGCATACCTGACAACATCAGACAGATTTTCTCCAAAAGCATCCCTTATTTGTTCAGTCCTCTGGTTCCAGGATTTCTGGAATTCCAATCCATTTAGGATGTGTCCTTGTTCGTGGATCTGTTGCATTATGCAATATTTTGTAATGACACAGCTTGATGGCCTTGGAAAGAGGATGACATCCTTGTTGAAAGTATGACGATAATGCATTTTGGGCCTGAATTTAAGGTAAACACAAGAACTTGGTAACGCTTCCTTTTACAGTCCCCTAATTACCATATCATTACCTAGTACTCTGTAAGTTTCAGTGTATTACTATGAAATAAAAACGCATTTTAATGTGTAATTACAATCAAATGACTGTTTAACAGCCCTTAAATTACCATCTATTTAACAACAGGTAATGCAATAAATTGCCACATATTATCAGTTACTCTGTATTACTATGCAATAAGCCACTATTTGATTGCAATTAGTGAATAATTGCAAATTACTGTTGAACAGTCCCAGAATTACCTACTATTTACCAATGGACTACGTAAAATGTAAATTGCCACATATTACCAGGTAATTGCTGCTGTTGATAACCTTAAGCAGCCGAGGAAAAGCTTTGACTTATTACATTTATTATGTTATTACCATGTAACTCAGATTGAACTGTATGTTTTTATTTAACCTGCTCACAAAGTAGCAGAAGTAATGTACTGCATTATTACCAAGAAAAAAGTGACAAATTACCCAGTAAGGAAGGTGAAAGTGTACTGTAAAAGAAAGCCAGCCATGTTTCGTAGATTTTAAACAGTTATTACCATGTAACTCACATTGTGTAACGGGTGGTGTATGCAATTGCAGTACAAAGGAGTCAGAAGACAGTGGTAAAAGGTTCAAGGCTTTACTGAAACTCTGGCAGACAGACAAACGGTTTAGAAACCGGCAAACAGGAATCAGGAGAGGAGAGGCAAAGTTCTTGGTCAGGGACAGAAGGCTGGGTCGAATTACCAGGAGGCAGACGAAGCAGGGAATCAGGGAGAGGCGAGGTCGGTACCGGTAAAGCTGGCAGGAGAACGCTGGAAAGACTTGCATGGCAAAGAACAATCTGGCAAAGGATAGAGTGTGGAGCTAAAACTCTGGAGAACCCGAGAACTCCCCATCCTCAGGTTGTGAGGAAGGCGAGTTCGTGGTGGGTCCACTGCCTCCTCCTCCGAAAGGGAGTCCTCCCACTGGTCCGGGGCAGTGGAAGGGCCAGCAGCAGGTGTCCTATGGCGAGGGCCCCTGCCGATGTTGCTGGGTGAGGGCTGGTCCGGATGTTGCTGGTGAAAGACTTGGATGAGACCCCGGTCCAAAATGTGTTGAGCAGGAACCCAGGATCTTTCCTCCAGACCGTAGCCCTCCCAGTTGACGAGGTACTGGCAGCCCCTTCCACGTCGGTGAGAGCGAATGATGCGGCGCACTTCATATGTGAGTCCCCCTTCAATGAGACGAGGGGGGGTGGGGGTGGAGCAGGCACCAGCGGGCTCTCGTTGACCGGCTTGACCTCGGACACATGGAATGTCGGGTGCACCCGCATAGACCGAGGGAGTTTGAGCCGGACTGCCACAGGATTGATGACCTTCTCGATAGTGAAGGGCCCAACAAACTTGGGAGCCAGCTTGTTGGATTCCACACGCAGAGGAAGGTCACGGGTGGAGAGCCAAACCTTCTTGCCCACCAGGTATTGGGGAGTTTGAGAGCGATGACGGTTGGCTGCTGAGGAGTACCGGTCTGCCGCCTTCAGGAGGGAGGCCCTAGCATGGCTCCAGGTCCGACGACAGCGACGGATGAAGGCTTGAACAGAAGGACAAGAGGCCTCCCCTTCCGGGGCTGGGAAGAGAGGAGGCTGGTAACCGTAGGCACACTGAAAAGGAGACAAACCGGTGGCGGAGCTGGTAAGGGTGTTGTGGGCATATTCCACCCACAACAGATGCTGGGACCAAGAGGATGGGTTCTGTGACACCATACACCGGAGGGCCGTCTCCATTTCTTGGTTCTTCCTCTCAGTCTGGCCATTAGATCGCGGGTGGTACCCGGATGACAAACTGGCCGTGGCTCCCAAGAGGCTGCAGAACTCCCGCCAGAACACTGATGAAAACTGGGGCCCTCTGTCCGAGACCACATCAACAGGAATCCCATGAAGGCGGAAGACGTGGTTGTGGAGCAGCTGGGCTGTCTCTTTAGCTGATGGGAGCTTAGGCAAGGACACAAAGTGTGCCATCTTAGAGAAGCGGTCCACAATGGTAAGAATAGCCGTCTTCTCATTCGATGGTGGCAGGCCTGTCACGAAGTCCACTGAAATGTGGGACCAGGGGCGATGTGGCACTGGGAGAGGCTGCAGGAGGCCCGATGGTGCTTGACGTGATGTTTTATTCCGATTGCAGATCTGGCAGGCTTTGACATACTCCCGGGTGTCCTCCTGTAACGTGGCCCACCAGAAACGTTGTAGAAGGACCTCCCGGGTTCTCTGGATCCCAGGATGGCAGGTCAACTTAGAACCATGGGCCCACTGGAGAACACGAATAAACATCCAGTAGGGCAGGCACTAGGACCAGGCTGACCCTCTGTGGCAGCTCTTACTTTCTCCTCAATTTCCCAAGTCAGGGATGCCACAACACACGGGGACGGAAGGATGGTGTCAGGAGCACTGGTGCCATCATCCTCCCTCTGGAACTGACGTGACAGAGCGTCAGGTTTGACGTTGCGGGAACCGGGTCTGTAGGAGAGGGTGAAATTGAACCTAGTGAAGAAGAGGGCCCATCGTGCCTGTCGGGAATTGAGTCTCTTTGTGGTTCGAATGTACTCCAGGTTCTTGTGGTCCGTCCACACCAGGAAGGGCTGCTTGGTTCCCTCCAGCCAGTGCCGCCACTCCTCCAGGGCCAGTTAAACAGCAAGGAGTTCCCGGTTACCAATGTCATAATTTCTCTCGGCTGGGGAAAGACGCCGAGAGAAAAAGGCACATGGGTGGATCTTCTGGTCACTGGCTGCTCGCTGGGACAGCACAGCCCCTACACCCATGTCAGATGCATCCACCTCTACGATGAACTGCCGTTCGGCATCAGGAACTTGGAGGATGGGTGCAGAACTGAAGCGGTCCCTCAGGGTCTGAAAGGCTGTATCTGCAGAATGGGACCATTGGAAGGAAGTCTTGGAGGATGTCAGGGCTGTGAGAGGGGCAGCGATAGAGCTATAGTTCCGGATGAAGCGCCTGTAAAAATTGGCAAAGCCCAGGAACTGCTGCAGCTTCTTACGGGTTTCAGGGACTGGCCAGAACCTAACTGCGTCCACTTTGGCAGGATCCATCTCCAGGTGACCTTGAGTCACAATGTAACCCAGGAATGACACAGTCTGTGAGTCAAACTCCCACTTTTCGGCCTTCACGAAAAGGGAGTTCTCCAGCAAGCGTTGGAGGACCGTCTGGACATGGTGGATATGTTCTTCGCGGGACTTAGAAAAAATGAGGATGTCGTCCAAATAGACGAAAACATATTTGTCGATCATATCTCTGAGGAGGTCGTTGACCAAGGCCTGGAAAACTGCTGGGGCATTGGTGAGGCCAAATGGCATCACCAAATATTCATAATGTCCGGTGGGTGTGTTAAAAGCAGTCTTCCATTCATCCCCCTCTCGGATGCGGACAAGGTGGTAGGCATTACGGAGGTCGAGCTTGGTGAAGATCATGGCTCCTTGAAGTAACTCAAAGGCTGAGGAGATGAGGGGAAGAGGGTACCGGTTCTTTATAGTGATGTCATTAAGTCCCCTGTAATCAATGCAGGGGCGCAGGGTCTTGTCCTTCTTCTCAACAAAGAAAAATCCTGCCCCAGCAGGAGACAACAAGGGTCGGATAATACCGGCAGCCAGGGAGTCATTGATGTAAGACTCCATGAACTCCCGTTCAGGTCCAGACAGGGAGTACAGACGCCCCTTGGGAGGTGAAGTGCCAGGCATCAGGTCAATGGAACAGTCATAAGGCCGATGAGGGGGCAATGAAGTCGCCTTAGTTTTACTGAACACCTCCCGGAAGTCATGGTACTCGGCAGGAACTCTGGACAAGTCAGGGCAGGAACTGGAGTGCGTTGTCTGCTGGGGTACAGAGGCCTCTTTAAGGCAGACCTGGTGGCAGGAGTTCTTCCAACCGAGGATGCCCCCTGTGGCCCAGTCGATGTGGGGGCTGTGTAGACGTAGCCAAGGGTAGCCTAAGATCAGTGGAATGTTGGAAGATGACAGGAGGTGAAACTGGATGGTCTCATGGTGGTTACCGGAAAGTAGCATGCGGACAGGAGAAGTCTAGTGAGTGACAGTCTCCAGAAGATGGCCATCAAGGGCTTTGGCAGGAATTGGGGTGTCAAGTGGAATCTTCTTAAGTCCGAGTTGTATAGCTAAGCTCTCAGCCATAATGTTGGCATCTGCACCAGAGTCTATAAAAGTGGACAGGGTGTGTGCACCACCAGGAAGGAGGAGCTTGACTTGGAAGAGCGGGCGCAAGCTTGATGAGGAAGACTTTGCTGCCGTTTGACTCATCAGGACTTCCTCACTCACTGGTGAGCCCTGTCTTTTAACGGGCAGCGGGAGATAAAATGTCCAGCTTGTCCACAGTACATACACAGATTCCTCTTACGGCGGCGCTCTCGCTCTTCGGGTGTAAGCTTGGTGCGGCCCACCTGCATGGGCTCAGACTCTACGCCAGTATCCATAGCAGGTAAAGAGGAACCGGAAGCAGATGAGTAACCTGGCCAGCGTGCTGGGTCGATATGACCAGGAGTGTTCTGTCTCCTCTCCCTTCTCCGGGCCTGTATGCGGAGGTCCAGCCGAACAGTAAGTTCAATGAGACTGTCCAGTGTGGAAAGTAGAGGATAGGAAACCAGTTCATCTTTGATGTAGTCTGCCAAACCATGCAGAAAAGCATCGCGCAGAGCCGCAGTGTTCCAGTCGCTTCGACGGGCCCTGGTCCGGAAGTCGATGGAGAAGTCAGCCACTGACTGGTTCCCTTGGCGCAGGGAGAGCAGATCACGGGCGGCATCAGATCCGGAAGTACCCAACCCGAACACCTTGCGTAGTTCCTCAGAGAAGGCCTGGAATGATGCACAAGCGGAAGTCCGCCTCTCCCACTCTGCTGTTCCCCAGAGGAGGGCTCTGCCGGTCAGGTTGCTAATTACGTATGCCACCCTGGCATCCTCTGTGGCGAACGTGTATGGCTGCCGGCCGAAGAGTAAGGAGCAGGAGGTCAGGAATGAACTGCAGAGTTCAGGGTTTCCATCATATCGCTCAGGGGTTCCCACTCTGGGCTCGGAGATCATTCTGGGCTGTGGCAGAGCTGGAGCAGGAGTCTCCAGTGTGGGGACTGGAACTGCAGGAGGGCGAGTGGACATCAGCTGTTGCAACTGGGCAGAGAGGGCTGCAAAGGCAATGGTGTTGGCCTCTGTAGCTCGTCTGGCGTATGCATCAGCCTCCTCCATTCTCTGCTGCTGTTGCATGAGCGCGTGCTCAATCCTCTCAAACTGATCCTGTGGTGAGGTTGGTCCTGCTGGGTCCATGTCTGGCCAGATTGTACTGTAACGGGTGGTGTATGGACCCAATTGCAGTACAAAGGAGTCAGAAGACAGTGGTAAAAAGTTCAAGGCTTTACTGAAACTCTGGCAGACAGACAAAGGGTTTAGAAACCGGCAAACAGGAATAAGGAGAGGAGAGGCAAAGTTCTTGGTCAGGGACAGAAGGCTGGGTCGAATTACCAGGAGGCAGACGAGGCAGGGAATCAGGGAGAGGCGAGGTCGGTACCGGTAAAGCTGGCAGGAGAACGCTGGAAAGACTTGCATGGCAAAGAACAATCTGGCAAAGGATAGAGTGTGGAGCTGGTGACTATATGCTGGGCTGATTGCATGTGATGAGAGGCAGCTGTGTGCACAGGTGAGTGGAGTTAACTGATGAGGTGTGTGTGACTGACAGGCTGAGTGGGACAGAAGCAGGATCAATGGAAAACCACTGATGGTTGGATGACCAAACTGTGACACATTGAACTGTATGCTTTCATTTAACCTGCTCATAAAGTAGCGGAAGAAAAAAGTACTGCAGTCTTACCAAGAAAAAAGTGACAAATGACCCAGTAAGGAAGGTGAAAATGTACTGTAAAAGAAAGCCAGCCATGTTTCATATATCTTAAACAGTTATTACCATGTAACTCACATTGAACTGTATGTTTGTATTTAACCTGCTCATAAAGTAGCGGAAGAAAAAATTACTGCATTCTTACCAAGAAAAACATGACAAATTACCCAGTAAGGAAGGTGAAAGTGTACTGTAAAAGAAAGCCAGCCATGTTTCGTAGATTTTAAACAGTTATTACCATGTAACTCACATTGAACTGTATGTTTTTATTTAACCTGCTCACAAAGTAGCAGAAGTAAAGTACTGCATTATTACCAAGACAAAAGTGACAAATTACCCAGTAAGGAAGGTGAAACTGTGCTGTAAAAGAAAGCCAGCCATGTTTCATATATTTTAAACAGTTATTACCATGTAACTCAGATTGAACTGTATGTTTTTATTTAACCTGCTCACAAAGTAGCAGAAGTAAAGTACTGCATTATTACCAAGAAAAACATGACAAATTACCCAGTAAGGAAGGTGAAACTGTACTGTAAAAGAAAGCCAGCCATGTTTCATATATTTTAAACAGTTATTACCATGTAACTCACATTGAACTGTATGTTTTTATTTAACCTGCTCACAAAGTAGCAGAAGAAAAAATTACTGCATTCTTACCAAGAAAAACATGACAAATTACCCAGTAAGGAAGGTGAAAGTGTACTGTAAAAGAAAGCCAGCCATGTTTCGTAGATTTTAAACAGTTATTACCATGTAACTCACATTGAACTGTATGTTTTTATTTAACCTGCTCATAAAGTAGCAGAAGTAAAGTACTGCATTATTACCAAGAAAAACATGACAAATTACCCAGTAAGGAAGGTGAAAGTGTACTGTAAAAGAAAGCCAGCCATGCTTGGTGGTTGTGATCAAAAGTGAGTTCTTTTATTTTTGATCTAACATATGCCCAAAAACTGAGGCAATGACAGAAATTATGAAACTTTAAAAAAAAATGTCATCAATGTATGTACTTAGTAAACTTCGGAAGTACAGTTTTCTACTTTTTTTTTAACATTGGCTATTGGCTAACAGAACTACCGATGTTTAAGTTCAAATATATCGTATATGTGCATAAGTAAATCAAAAAGTAAATACCAAATCAATAAAAAAAAAAGATTAATAGAGCTCTTTAAAAAAAACAGTTTCAGGTTATCTCTAACATTCTGTAATGTGGAATTTTAAACAAGAGAATTAACACGAAGTTGCAAGTACATTACCATTACTTGTGGAATTTCCACTTAATTGGTAGAAGCTCTGAATTTTTTTTCATCGTTTTTATTTTTTCTTCATGAGGTCTGTTTTCCTCCAGGAAGGCCTTGTAAGTTTTTGCAAAACTACTGATAGTATCATCATCCGTAAACGTTGGAAGTGGTCCAAATTTTTCGCCCTCTGCAGCAATCATGACTTCAGCAATGACAGCGGTCAAGGCAATTGTGTTTCGGTCCACATTCATTGTGTAACAGCTCAGGCTCATGCTCCTAGTACGCCTGAACTTTTTAAGAACAGCACGGTATCTGTGCACAACATCCTGTGGATTTTGGACTATGGAATAAAAAAAAAACACAAAATCATTAAACAATTCTAAAAACACAATTGATTTTGTACAACAAATGAAGTAATTGATGAATTCCCTTTCCTTTTTTCTCTCGAAAATTATGTTAACTTCTGGATTTACTTTGAGGTCAAATGTAATTTTTTTTCCCTCCACAAATGTAGCATATTAAAAAGTCTTAAGGTGTTTATAAAAATTAGAAATTAAACAACTTCAGGACAAAAGAAGTGCCAAACATAAATTATTGACACTAGATAAACCATATCTGAAAGTCTTGTCATTAAGAGTAAAGAAAAAGCAAAGATAGCAAGGACCTGACACAAAAGTTGATGGATATATTGTCCTTCAGTTGTTCATCTACTTTCAGAAATACCCCGAGTTAAATAAAGTTTTATGATTCTTATTCAGAAAGCCTGTGCAGAACTATTGATCATGGTAATTTATAAACATGTCGGGGTTCTTTAAAGAAAAATGTAGAGAAGATAGGGGTGACTCCAAACATTTTACCAAAGAATTCATTCCAAAAAATTACCCCTTTTTCCAAATGCAGCAGCTTTTGCCTTTCGCTTCTTCCTCTTTTTTGTACTCCTCACATATTATGGGGAGGAGTCTGACTTAGAGTCAGACATAGTGTCAGAACTCTTTGAGGATTCAGATGTATCGGTCAGCTGCCTTTTCTTCATCCCTTAAAGAAAATACGAAGCTGTTAGCAGTTTTCCTTACTGTATTTAGTTTTTCTGAATCTCATTTTCTAGGGTTATCCTACCAACCTGTAGTCCCCCCTCTCACGTGACTTGAACTATACCCTATTGAGAAATTAATAAATTCAAATGTGTTTGAATTTGCCATTTGATTCCCAATTTACTAACACACAAAACTACTTGGTATATAAGCAATCCCAAACAGTAAACTTAAAGTATACTCCTCTTCACATATTCTTGAAGTATACTGATGACTGCAAAGATGCATCATTATATCTAAACGTTTCATACTTTGTCTAATATGTTTTACTTGGGTAATACATCAGAGTACATAAAACTATAAATTAAAGTGTATTTTTGTTTGTTCCATAAACAGTATATTACTCCCACTCCCACCCCACCTTCCCACACAAAAACAACTGGGGCACCCTAACCTTTAAAATTGCAGAGTGAATGAACAGGGCCTAAAATGGGATTCAGTCTATTTTTCCAAAAAAAATCTTCTTGAGATAAACATCTTGGTCATCGATATTGTGGGCTTTTTTAAAAATTGTTTTAGACCAAAACATATCTGAACAAGCAGAATACCTTTTGATAACTTTGTGGGGCCAGCCTTCTCCAGACTGTCAATTTTCTCCCTCAGGAAGTCATGCTTCACTTTCAGCAGACGAGTCTCCTCCTTCAGAAGATAATTCTCCTCTTTCAGTAACTTAAAGTCGTCTTGGAATTTTTTCATGGTGGTCAACAACTACAAAATCATTTATATTTAATAATCATAAAACATATTTCAAATTTAATTATAATTTGTCCAACTCTGCTTATTACAACCAAATTATCACAAAACATAAATATAAGAAAAAGTAGTATGACTAAATGAACTGAATTTAGTTATAGACACACTCAGTAGTCATAGAATGCACCTTCACTTTCGCACAACCCTGGGTTGCCATCTTGATCTGGGATCCTCAGCCCCTTGTTTAAACCTCTGCCTCTGCCCCTCCGTGTAAGTGGCATGCCTCTGTAACAATGCATAGTGATAATATAACTCAATAAGGTCGTCTGCTATGCTAAAAGATTTTCCATTGTTTTTAAATGACTGCACCAGAGGAGCATTTAACGCTCATGCATTGGTTTACACAAGAGAGGGATTTGTTGAAGCCCACCTGAACGCTTAAGTTAAAATTTAACAATTAAAACACATAAACTGCAAATAAAAAATGTCCATGGATAAAGAAAAAAGTAACATTTCAGTACAACATTTCTTATTAGTTAAAGGCAGGGATGCATTTTATTAGCAAAATGAGCTGTAGGCAATGTAGCCATAGTGGGAACTACAGAGTAAATTTCAAAAGAACAGAGATAGTAATATGCACAACTTTCTTACTGTTTATCATGACTCAGAAACGTAGAGAAAATAGGTAGTATTTATGTGCCAAGCAGTGATAAAGTGATAATTCTCGCTCAAATTTTTTGTCTCTGTGCAATGTCTCAACTATGTTGATTGGAACCGCACAGATCAACGAGGAGCCTCTTCCCGCTTAAAAATCAAGTTCTCTCTACCCTAAGACAGAGCTTCCTATTTAATTGATTATAAAGTCGATCAAACTTTGTGTTTAAAAATGCAATTGCCTTAAAAATTAACCCTTCGCATCCATGGAAGTTAAAACCGTTAGCTTACATTAGTCAGTACCTGTTCAAAACTTATCAACGTAAATAACGTAAATAGGGGCTGGGTAGTGTAATGGTAAGATTGCCACCTTCCATGTGGGAGACCTGGGTTCAAATCCCCTGCATGAAAGGTATTACCTCCAGTAGGGGTCCTTAGGCAAGACCCCCTTACCCTATCTGCCTACCTGTAAGTCGCTTTGGATAAAAGCATCTGCTAAATGCATAAACAATGTAAATAACAAAACACAATCATTAAGTTACACATACCCCTCTGGAAATATACCAAATATTAGGAGTAGCTTTGCTGACAATATGACTTCTTGATGTAATGCCCTAAAACAACTTTATCAGCTTTGAAGGATCTCAGAATCTGCGTGGTACCAGCGTTATCTGTCAGTTACAAAAATAGCCATTTTTTGTCGCGAGGATATACGAGATTTCATATGTCTCGCGGGATTTTGTAAAACCCGCTCTCCCAACCTGTAAAGGCGGTTTTCAGTCAAAAAAGCAACGAAACTGTATGGTAAGTACTCCTATTTAAATAACTATATATAACGTTTTTAATCATTGGAAATTAATTAATTCAGTCACTATTTATAAATCGTAAATTTCGAAAAGGCTGTGCTTTTTCTTTGTCTAGATTATATTACATCAATGGATGTATAGTGTGCTAATTCCTATCATGACTTTATGTCTTAAAGACATAAAACCGTCTAAACTCATGTAATATTATGACAGTATTTATACAGTGTTTTTTCAGTGTCTCTAAGACAGTATACCCAGATCGTGCATCACTAAATAGATAAATCAAGACCATTATGTAAGCATTAGTCACAATATTATGTTTAATCTAAATTGCATACAGTTAAGTCATATCACAACAATGATAATAAATAATAGCAATAGCTGAATATATTTCTGTTCTATCTCACCCTCTTTAGAATAATGACTCTGACAAGAATTCTTCTTCAGAAGACTGCTCAAGGGGGTAAACATTTAGTAAGATGGCTGCAGGCAGAAAAACTGTTGGCCAGGAAAAAACTATGCCCGGTGTGCAATTCCAGAATGAAATTGAAAAAAACGAACACAACAAAGGATGGATATAGATGGTAAGTAAATAGCATCATTATCAACCAGACTATCACATTGAGCTTTGCTGTAGAAAATAAAACCATTTTATTTTATGTTTCTGTGCAAATATAGTAAATGCTGAAATGCTGTCCACAAGTCTCAATCTCCTGTGACAGAGAAGGAGGATTTTCCTGCTTTCTGGTCAAGGTTCAAATGTTACTTAACTACAGTATGTTATGTGTTTCAGGAGCTGCAGAAAGGCGAACCACAGAGGCAGGGGCATCACTCGATCTGTCAGAGAGGGATCAATTTTCTCAAAATCTCGCATTCCATTGCTCTCTTGGATGAGCATTATGCACAGGTATAATAAACTTTATGCACTATCAGACTCACTTTCTGCTCATGTATTTTTCACTTTGTGAAATAGTAGCCTCAGTAATTTTCATGTTTTGTATCAGTCTGTCACAGGGGTTGAGAAGGAGACAGGTGGATATGATAGAGGATGGGGTGACTGGGTGCAGCAAGTCTCTGACGAGAGTGACTACACTTCTGCGGAAAATCGGTTCTGTGACAGTAAAGCGACTGAAGAGACAAAGAAAAATGCAAATTGGTGGAAGAGGGGCTTTTGTGGCAATAGATGAAAGCAAATTCAGACACAAAAGAAAGGTAAAGTTTTACTTCAATATGTTAGTATTATTGCATTATTTACAGTTGTTTATTGAGTTTTGTCTGCAAACATTTCATAAAATGGCTGAGTTAAAACTTTAAAGCCATAGAAATTGTGGTATTGCAGGTATGCCATGCATCATGTAAACCCTTTAGGGCCAGTAAGAAACATTGAACTTCAAAGATCTTGACATGTATTGAACCATCAGTTTTGTGGTCATCGTCTCTTTTTAAGAAAATATATTTGCTGACATTTTGCTTATTGTTCAGTATTGACGCGGGCGACGTGGACCTACCTGGAGAAGATGTTCCTGGGTATTTGGACTTCTGGAAGTGAAAAACTCCCAAAGGCGACCTGTATTAAAACTTGTTAAAAATCGATCCAGGAGGAGATTGCTTCCAATAATAAGAAAGTATGTCAAACCTGGAAGTTCAGTGATCAGTGACTGCTGGGGTGCATACAATGGTTTGTCACGTGATGGGTATATTCACTATCAGGTTAATCACCAAAGACATTTTGTTCATCCTGGCAGTGTTGCTCATACACAGCCCATTGAACGAGCATGGCGAAATTATAAAGAAGACATCTACCGATACAGAGGAAATCTGACAGAGAAGGCCTCAAGGATGAACCTAAGGTTCATAGAGTGGAACCACTGGCTTGCAAAAGAGCATAGGGCTGGCATTCTAGGACGCTTATTTAAAGACATAAGAGCATGTTATAAAGTGTAAAATTCAATCTCTAGTTTAAACGATAAGATACTGTCTGCATGTCTGTCAGAATCTTTATTTCCATTGTTTTTATGTTCTTTTAGATGTTACAGTGCATTCATACAGTAAATTACAAAAGTATTCTTACCCCTTAAACTTTTTACAAGTGTTACATGCATATGTATTGAGCTGCCCTTACTTTGTTGAAGCACCTTCAACTGTAATTACACTGGTGTCTTTTAGAGTTTGGATCAACCAGCTTTGAACTTGAGACTGAAATTTTTGACCAATAGTCTCAAAAAAGAATTCCCACGGCATGATGCTGCCACCACAATGTTTCATTGTGGCGATGGTATGTTCAAGGTTTGTGGTGTGCAGTGTTTCCCACCACACAGTAGGATCAAAAAGTTAAATTTGGTCTGAGCAGAGCAGTCTCTTCCACATGTTTGCTTTGTTCCTTAAATGGCTTATGGAAAACCTAAATTGAACTTCTTATGGCTTTCTTTCAACAATGGCGCTCTTCTTGACACTTTTCCATAAAGATCAGGTTTGTGGAGTGCACAACTAATAGGCATCCTGTTGACAGAACCTGATACCTGATTCCCCCCGATATGTGCATTAATGCTCTCCTTGCCCCCCTTGCTATCAGTTTACGTGGACACCTATGCCTTGGTAGGTTTCCAGTTGTGCCATATTCTTTCATTGTTTGTGCTTTTAATGTAAAAAAAAGTGTTTTTAGGGAATGTAAGTGTTTTTCAAGTCTCATTTTTTTGGCTAGTTGAATAAACTATGGTTTGCATTTTATAGCCTAAATGCTGGAAGTTTCTATTTTACCACTGTATAAAACAGACTAATCCAATATGAGTTACAGGTAATAACTGTTTAAAATCTACGAAACATGGCTGGCTTTCTTTTACAGCACAGTTTCACCTTCCTTACTGGGTAATTTGTCACTTTTTTCTTGGTAATAATGCAGTACTTTACTTCTGCTACTTTATGAGCAGGTTAAATAAAAACATACAGTTCAATCTGAGTTACATGGTAATAACTGTTTAAAATCTATGAAACATGGCTGGCTTTCTTTTACAGTACACTTTCACCTTCCTTACTGGGTAATTTGTCACTTTTGTCTTGGTAATAATGCAGTACTTTACTTCTGCTACTTTGTGAGCAGGTTAAATAAAAACATACAGTTCAATCTGAGTTACATGGTAATAACTGTTTAAAATCTACGAAACATGGCTGGCTTTCTTTTACAGTACACTTTCACCTTCCTTACTGGGTAATTTGTCACTTTTTCTTGGCAATAATGCAGTACTTTACTTCTGCTACTTTGTGAGCAGGTTAAATAAAAACATACAGTTCAATCTGAGTTACATGGTAATAACATAATAAATGTAAGAAGCCAAAGCTTTACCTCGTCTGCTTAAGGTTATTAACAGCAGCAATTACCTGGTAATATGTGGCAATTTACATTTTACGTAGTCCATTGGTAAATGGTAGGTAATTCTGGGACTGTTCAACAGTAATTTGATTGCAATTATTCACTAATTGCAATCAAATAGTGGCTTATTGCATAGGAATACATAGTAACTGATAATATGTGGCAATTTATTGCATTATCTGTTGTTAAATAGATGGTAATTTAGGGGCTGTTAAACAGTAATTTGATTGTAATTACACATTAAAATGTGTTTTTATTACACAGTAATACACTGAAACTTACAGAGTACTTACTAGGTAATGATATGGTAATTAGGGGACTGTAAAAGGAAGCGTTACCAAGAACTTTAGACTATCTCAAGTATTCTCTGTTGTGGAAACAGTATTTTGACACAGTGTTGAGAAGCTATTGTGCTGCCCCTTCGTGTTCTTGTTTTTCTCTGAATAAAACTTTTGTTTTAGAGTTTTTATTGTCCAGTTTTGTGCATAAGATACACAGTATTGTGGGATTCACAATGGAAGATAAACTGTTTATTGACAAGCTGAGCGGACCAGAGAACTGGGCAACATGGAAATTTCAGATGGAGTATTTGCTGAAAGTGAAAGGACTGTGGGGCATGGTAATGGAAACAGACATGCTAACAGTGGATGCTAATGCTAACGCACGAGAAGAATTTCAACGACGGAAAGAAAAGGCATTCTTCATCTTGGCGCTGAATCTAAGTACACCCCAGTTGTACCTGATAACAAGCTGTCAGACATTTTGAGAGAGACACTTGAAAATAAACTGTTCCTCAAGAAAAAATACTTCAGATGTGAAATGAAAGAAGGGGAACGTTTAATTGAACATTGAAAACGAATGAAGGAATTGAACGACCAGCTTGGAGCGATAAGTGCTGTAATTGAAGAAGAAGACCAGATTGCAACTCTCCTGGGTAGTTTGCCATCAAGCTATATTACAATTGTCACTGCATTAGAAACAAAGATAGACAGATTGACACGGCAGTTTGTTCAGCAAGCATTAATAAATGAAGAACAAAAGCGAGTGCAAGTGGATGATAACTGTGGAAGTGCTGCATCTAGTGGTGCATCAGCCATGTCAACACGTTCAACAAGTTTGTGGAGATATGCAGCCTAATCCTAAGGCAGTGGGAGCTGATAAATCCAGCTCATGGAGATGTTACAAGTGTGGGAAAGAAGGTCATATAAAGCATGACTGTCCAAGAGGAAAAAATAAAAATAAAACCCACAAGGCCAAAAGCATGATGTGTGAAGATACTAAAGACTCATCTGAGAGTGCTTTTGTAGTTAAAGAGACAAATCAAAAGGAGATTTTACAGCAGGCTCAGTGGTTGATTGATTCAAAGCACATGTCTTGTGATAAAGAATGTCTTGAAGACTACCAACATTTTATAGAACCACAGTCTGTAAAACTTGGTGACGGCATGGTGGTGAATGCACTAGGACAAGGCAGCATCAAACTCAGAATGCCATTTAAAGTCACAATGTATAATGTACTATATGTTCCCCAGTTATCTGGGAATCTTTTCTCAGTCAGAGCATACCAGAAGTTAAAGAAGTCTCTCTGCTACATACGTGAAAGAAATGGAGCACTTCGAGGGATGGGAACACAAACATCTGATGGACTATATCAGCTAAACGTAGAGGGAAGTTTGCCTGTGTGTCATGGTTCATCAAGTGCATCAGTGGCAGCCAGCCTGTGGCATCAGAGGCTGGGTCACACCAGCAAGTTGAAGGAACTAAAAAATCTGGTTAATGGAGTGGATTGTACTGCAGAGAAAGAAGCTCCCTTCCGTGAAGCCTGTGTGGAGGGCAAGCTGTCTAGAAAACCACACAAGCAAGTGGGAGAGATTCACTCCAAACATAAGTTACAGTTGATCCATAGTGACATCTGTGGTCCTATGCAGACCGAGTCTATAGGTGGAGCAAAATACTTTGTAATTTTTATTGATGATTATTCAAGATGCTGCAAGGTATACTTCCTGAAACAGAAAAGTGAAGTTCTTAGCAAATTCAAGGAGTTTGAAAAGACATTTTCTAATGAGTGTGGGCAGAAAGTCACAAGGCTGAGAACAGATAATGGTGGAGAATACACATCCAGTGACTTTCAAGAATATTTGAAGGCTCAAGGAATCCACCATGAAATGTACCTACACACCTCAGCAAAATGGTCACAGAAAGAAAAAATAGAACACTGATTGAAGCAGCTAGAAGTATGCTGTCTCATGCTAAGTTGCCAAAGATGTACTGGGCAGAGGCTGTAGCAACTGCAGCTTACATACAGAACAGGTTGCCTTCATCTGTTCTGAAGAACAGATCCATGTGTGTTCAACAACTGGTAATATATTTTTTCTGACTGGAGGAGCAATGAGCAAGAAACAGGCAACAGTTGCACTTTCAATAGCAGAAGCTGAATATGTTGCACTCAGCCAAGCAGCTCAAGAAGGAACCTGGCTGAAGAGATTACTGACTGATCTTGGAATGAGTGATTTGTCACCAGTGATCCTGGAGGACAATCAAGGAACCATCGCAATCACAAAGAATCCTGTCAACCATTCAAGGACTAAACACATAGATATTCAATACCATTACATTTGTGAATGTGTACAGAATGGGCAAATACAAGTGCAGTATTGTCCAACCATTGATTTGAAGGCAGATATCTTGACCAAGTCACTGACAATGAGTGTCTAATGAGTGTCTTCAGAGAGAGATTGAGTGTCTTCGGAGAGAGATTGGGCTTTACCCTGTTTAAGTCTGTTTTGATATGCTTACATTACGGTTTCCTGTTCATTATGTTATGGAAACTGTAAGCAAGGTAACAAACTCTTACAAGTTTGAAAGGATTTATTATTGTGATAGTATTAGTAAGGGTGAGCACTGATCTTAGTTATAGGGACTGCTTAAGCGCATAACTGCTAGTGTAAGATAATGGAGTGTTGTGCAACCAGTATTTTGACACAGTGTTGAGAAGCTATTGTACTATCCCCTAGTATTCTTGTTTTTCTCTAAATAAAACTTGTGAAACAACATTCTCCTTATACATGGCACCTTTGTAGTCACCAACGTCATATCATCCATGTAGGCCCTAATTGGTGTAAGGCGCATGCCATCCTGACGTCTCTCTCCACCTACAACCCCCTTAGGAGGGGGGCCTGCCAACTAAACGGCTCCCACGTTGCCAGATGTCTGGCCGTCCGTCGGGCAGGCTCACATGTCGCCGGAAGTGACTGGCAAATCTGCACTCCATCACCAATCACCTCGCCACTGTATTTTATTTACAGTTTCCCTCAGTTCTTTGCCAGATCGTCACTGTTCACTATCATTCATGTTGTCAGGTTGGTCACGTCAAGTCATTGACGTTATCAGAGTACATGTCAGGTCTTGTTTTTGTTATGAGTTTTGGAATTCCGGCTCAGCCGTGCCTTTTGTTTGTGTTTAAATAAATAATATTTATTTAACTTTAGACAAAAAAAGGGAGATTGGATATAGGTCGATAATTAGCCAACACTTCTGAATCAAGAGTAGGTTTTTTAAGTAAAGGTTTAATTACAGCAACCTTGAAAGTCTGAGGTACATATCCTGTCAACAAAGACAGATTGATCAAATCCAATATGGAAGTGTCAATTAAGGGGAAAACCTCCTTGAACAGTCTGATTGGGATTGGGTCTAACATACAAGTTGATGGTTTAGAAGAGACTCTTGCTGTTGTTAGCTCAGAGATCAACTGGACAGAAGCTGTCTAAATACAAATCAGGTTCTAAAGATACTTCTAAAGCTGCTCTACTTGATGATACATCAAGGCTACAGTGCTGAAAAGAAACCTGGGATTGTTCTTATTCTCTTCTATCAATGATGAATAATAAACAGTTCTAGCTTTACGAAGGGCTTTCTTATACGTTATTAAACTATCTTTCCAGACTAATTGAGACTCTTCTAAATTAGAGGAACGCCACTGTCTCTCCAGCTTTCTTGCAGTCTGCTTTAACGCATGCAGCTGTGAATTATACCAAGGAGCCAACCTCTTCTGACTGATTACCTTCCTTTTCAGAGGGGCAACATTGTCCAGTGTTGTACGCATTGAAGCTGTAGTGCTGTCAACAAGAGAGTCAAGTTCTACTGGAGTAAAATTTAGGTAGCCGTCCTCTGTCATATCTGCACATGGCAGTGAAGAAAAGGATGATGAAATCAACTCTTTAAATGTGGTTACAGCATTCTCTGACAGACACCTTCTATATGTAGAATTCTTCTCAGAAGCTGCATAGTCAAGTAATGTAAATTCAAAAGGTATCAGAAAATGGTCAGACAAGAAAGGATTTTGAGTAAACACTGTTTACTGTTCACTCTCAATGCCATAAGTCAGCACAAGGTCAAGGGTATGATTAAAGCAGTGAGTAGGTCTGTGAACACTTTGAGAAAATCCAATAGAGTATAATATAGAATTAAAGTTAATATTTAGGCTGTCATTTTCAACATCTACATGAATATTAAAGTCACCCACTACAATGACTTTATCTGTACTCAGCATTAACTGGGATAAAAACTCTGAGAATTCAGACAGAAACTCACAATAAGGGCCAGGTGGACGATACACAACAACAAACACAAGAGGTTTTTGTGATTTCCACTTTGGGAAAAACTGAGAATCAGAAATTTAAAAGAGAGAAAACTAATCTTGGGTCTAGGACTGATTAGTAACCCTGATCTGAAGATAGCTGCCACTCCTCCTCCTCTGCCTGTGGTTGGAGGAACGTGAACATTTAAATAGTCAGAGGGAGTTGATTCATTAATGCTAACATGATCCTCCTGCTGCAGCCAGGTTTCTGTAAGACAAAATATATCAATATGATGATCACAGATCAAATCATTCACTAACAGAAACTTCCAAAGGAGAGATCTAACATTCAGCAAACCACATTTAACAGTTTGATGTTTTTGTTCAGTTAAAGTTTTTGTTTTAATTTTTTTATGCACAAGAGGATTTGCTCCTTTTGTGTTTATTGATTGGGGGGGGGGGTGAAGTGTCTGATATTTACCAAATGTGCAAAGGAGTTTTGGGAAACGATAACAAATATTTAGTCCAATAACTACCAGCTGTGTAGGGGAGTTTCGGGCTAAATTAGGATATTTTGCGAATAACACACTCCTCAGTTAATGTGTTCAGAAGAGGCTCAATAGATACACACACACCATATCACACCATATCCAGGCTTTGTGCCTGTTGATGGGAACAATGGGAACACCTTTAAGGTTACTGAAAACAGGCAGAGCACACCCACAGTAAGGCAGAGAATCTGCGGACATTCAGGCTTGAGGGATCCTCTCGAGACTGATGCATCTTTCTTTAAATTCTGATACGGACCTGGTTGACAATAAAAGTTTCTGTGTTTGACCAAGTCTGTGTCAGCAGAGTTCTTCTTGCATCATCTACACATAAACTGTTTGAAGGCGACCATCCCCAACACACCACAATATCAAGTGGAGAATTATCTGTAATCATGGCAGGGACGACAACGACTGGCAGGGCAATACTTAAACATTATGGTTAAAACAGCTTCATATGAAGCTATGCTCAACAAGATAAATAATAGGAATAAGATCAAGGCACCAGTCTGGGACTTGTTTTGGGCTCACATCACATTGACTGATGAACTTGAATACTCTTTCCTGAGTGTATCCAACATGTTGTATGTATCCATCTGTTGTATGTATATGCTCTCCAGCTATGTAAATGCATCAATATGTTCCATGTACATCATACATAATTTATATGGTACTTTTATTTATTTTGTTTTGTTTTTTTTTTCTCTTGTGATGCTATATGTATTGTGCATAAGATGCCTCACAATGTCAAATGTTCTACTGTCAAACACCAGAGACAAAATAAATAAAAACTTAAATTACAAAAAAAAAGAGTCTTGTGAAAATGCTGGAACCTTGGATTGAATCAAAGACAAAATGTCTATTATGAATGATTATCTGGTTCAAGGCTTGGTAGTCAATGCATAGACATAGTGCCTTATCTTTCTTTTACTAGCAAAAAAGAAATCAGCACCCAGATAAGATTAGGATGGCCTGATGATACCAGAGGATAGCGATTCATTGATGTAATTTTCCACAGTCAATTTTTTTATGGATTGAGATAGGTTATACAGTTGGCTAGTGGGTAGTAGAGCACCGGGAAGCATATCTATGGCACAGTTGTATGGTTTGTGAGGTGGTAAAGTGAGAGCCTCGGTTTTGCTGAAGTGATCTTGAGTTTGGACCTTCAAAATGGCGAAAACCTGGTTGGTTGTGTCTGTGCGAGCTCAGGACAGTTTTGGATTTCAATATAGGAAAAATACACTGTTGAGGATTCTAATTTCATGGTCGTGGCTGAACTCATCTATCCCAGACAGTTCAGTTATCATCGAGGGGCTAGCTCTACTACAGGCTGATAGGAGCTCCATACTCATTGGTAAATCCCAGGGAGGTGGACTATGTATCTACATGAAAAGCAACTGTTACAACAATGCTAGAGTTGTCTCAAAGTTCTGATCATCGGACATTGAGCTTCTGACTGTGAACTGTAGACCTTTTTACCTGCCCAGGGTATTTAATGTGGTGAACATTACCACTGTGTACATGCACCCTGGAGCTAACACCAAGGAGGCTATGGGTGTTCTCTACTGGACCATCAGTGAGTTGCAAACTGCTTAAACTGAGGACATTTTCATAGTTGCTGTAGATTTTAATCAGGCCAACCTGAATAGTCCTCCCACAGTTCCATCAACATGTGAACTTTGCAATTCGGGGAGCAAACACCCTGGACAAAGTCTATACAAACATCAAGGAAGCATTCAAGGACCCTCCGTCCCCATATTGGCTCTTCGGATCACTCTTCTGTTATGCTAATTCCAGCATACAGGTCCCTGCTAATCAGAGGAAAACTTACAGTGAGGCAGGTGAAAGTGTTGTCTGAGGGGGCCATAGAAGCACTGCAGGACTGTTTTGAATGCACAGACTGGGACATAAAGTAGCTGTATCAAACAACAACAACACTGATGTAGATGAGTATGCCACGTCTGTGTCGGCTTATATCAGTAGATGCACAGAGGACGTCAGCACCATCAAAAACATCACAACCCGTGCCAACCAAAAGCCCTGGATGACTGAAGGAGAACACCAGATGCTAAAGGTCAGGAATTTAGCCTTTAAAGACCGTGAAAAGTGAATTCAGTCATTTTCTTCTAAACACATTAAATAGGTCATAAATGTATTTCTCAACAATGTGTAAAAAGCATTTCAACCATTTAGATTGGAATTGTGGAGCTAAGCTTCACTAACTGTGTTTCAACATTTCTGTTTCAGGATTTAATGGGCAGGTCTGAAATCACAGCCGTGGTGTTTAGCATAAACCCACCCTTGCTCCTGTAGCAATATAAATAGATTCAATGCATTAGCCTCGGTGGTTTTCCCGCTCGGTCTCAAGTCTCGGATAGCATAGCACGGTTGTTTGCAACTAGCTGGCTAACTAACTAACTAACAACTGTAACTAACTCGTCATGTCTCCTCCTTGTTTGTGCATCTTCTCTGAATGCGACAGTGTCCAGGGTAGTGGCTCCATTACTTTATTTAAATTTCTAACTGACAACGACATCAAGAAACGGTGGATCGATTTTGTTAGGAGAGCTACTGTGGAAAGTGAATAATCACCACTGCCACCGCCCGTCTCTGCAATGTCCACTTTACCCCCGATAGTTTCACCAACTATCACCAGGTTAAGTCTGGATTCTTGAACAGTCTGTTGAGGCTGGTCATGGGGGCCGTCCCCCAATGATATCTGGCCTGTTGCACTCATGCCCATTTTGATAAAGTGCTCCGAGAGATTGGTGAAGCATCACATCATCTCCATGCCCCCCACCACCCCACATTCGACCCCTCACAGTTTGCCTATCGGCCCAACCGATCCACTGAGCACATCATCCCCTCTGCTCTCTACCTGAGCCTCCATTACCTGGAGGAGAAGAACACTCAAGTGCTGATGCTGTTTCTGGACCTCAGTTCAGCATTCAATACCATCATTCTTCAAAGTTGGTGGAAAAACTTGAACCCCTGAGCTTCACCCCCCCTTACTGAAGCTTACTGAAAACTTTAATTATTTTATTTCTATTCTGTCTATAGCTTAAATTATCTATCAACAACACTTTTCAACATTGACTGCTGCTGTTATTTTTCAAAACATGCTCGAAATTTCATTAAAATTTGTATACTTGTGTACATCTATGTCTATGTCATAGATTGATGGAACAAGTTATAGATCTAGTATGTCTGGCATCAGTAACTTTTTAACTGCATCCTTCCCTCGTACTGGATCATCAAAAACTTTCCTCATTAAAGGTTTTGTGAAAAAGTTGACTAAATTATAGGTTATCTATCACTTCCTCCACCCAGGCTTAAGCTCTCCCTCAGCAAGTAAACTAATGACATATGAGATTTTAGATTTGTTCGAAGCTCAAATAGTGCTCAAACACTAGAGAACAATGGAGCAGAAAACCTCTACATTTACCTGACTCTCCTGTGTATGGTTTCAGGTCAGAGATGTGATCCTCCCTGCTGGTTGATAGAGGTGAGGGAGCAAGTTCTGGTCCAGGAGACCCTGGAGACGCTGGAGCAGAATACTACAGAAGGTATGGATAAGCTGATGCTAACAAGTGATCAGTAATTTCAGCCATTTGCACTCTCATTTGCCGTTGGCTCTGACCCAGAGATCAAAGAACTTGAGAATGTTGGCTGAGAAGGTTGCCTTGACTAGTCATAGCATGGAGCAGATTTCCAGGCTCTGGTTCAGGACTTTGGTCTACCAGGTCCATGTTGTGGCCAGTTTGTGCTTGTCACATGGCAGGACTGTAGGGCCCAAGGAGGCAAACCGAAAACTGAAAGATTGTTAAAAGGTTTATTTACAATTAGCAATTGTACTTGATATTTGACAAAGTCCAAGTAAGTCCAACTCCACAAGGTGGGGTCAGTCTGGTGAATGGTGGACAATCTTTGAGAGACTGAGGCAGTGGGAGCTGGTGGAGGTGCAAGTGAACAGGTAGTTCAAACATTCCAAGATGGCATTGGGACATGTTTGCGAGGTAAACCTGGAAACCAATCTTACATGAAACTCAGGTTTCCTGATGGATCAGTGGAATCAGGCAATCGATTGAGTTTTCCAGGAAAACTCTATGTGGATGTGACAGATTGAAAGTGAAGGCAGGATTTGATTGTCGGGCAGGAACAACTGATGACTATCAGTATGATCTTTAAGATACGTAGAACGAAGGTTAAGCATAGAGCAAGGTACATGATATGATCTTGACTGGGAAGTTTGGGTAAAAGTACCACAGTAGGTAATTAATCTATCTGGTGTCAAGTGAAGATCAAACAAGTGTAGAGCAGAGCGGTTGATTTGGAGATTATAATCAGCTGTGTATTGGGAACCTGCCAGAAAATAAAGGAGAAAAGTCCCCCCCCCCCCCCACCACCACCACCACCACCACACACACACAACACACACACACCACATTGGTGAATGACATTACAACCCATGTGTTGAGATTATTATTTTTTTCTTTTTTTTTTTTTTCTTTTTTTCCCTTGTCCTGTTCAGCATTATGGCAGCAGAATTGTAGTCTGAATACCTTTGATGCCAAACAGATTTGCTTTGCCAAGGGAAGTTTTATAAATGTAAAGCTCCCCTTGATGCCCATTTATTTATTTTTGTTTACAATATATAACATGTAATAGAACTGAACCGGACCGGGGGACAAGGAAAGAAGAAGAGGAAAGAAGAGGAAACAGAACAAAAATAGAAACAAAAACCCGACAACCAGCTGCTACACCTGTAAAAAACAAAACAGACAACAATCCATGGCCTCTGAGGGGAATACAGCCTTAGCGCCACCAGGAGCACCTGAAAGCAGACAAGCAGAGAAAAAACAAACACACAAACAAACAAAAACAAGCACAAGAAGCGGTAATCGCATACAACACAGCTGTGAATATAGATGACCTGAGACGACATGATAATACATCAACTGCTTAGCGAGCATGCTACTGGGCTAATGAATGTGTGTGTGTGTGTGTGTGAGAACATGCAACACCCATGGCACAGGACCTACATGGTAACCGTGCTTAGTTATGAGTGTATAAGCATACAGGGCCACAATCCACAGCCCCCCCAAGCAATCAGAAGCAGGCAGAGAGGGCCACAAGACCCAGGCCACCAGCAGCCCCCACGGAGCACAGAACCCAGGAAGCCCACCGCAGGGACAACCACGCATCCACCCAGAAGACTGCAGAGGAAGCCCCCGGACAGAGCCCCCATAAGCATAGGGCAGAGGCCCTCAGAGAGCCCGGGGCAACAGCCCACCGACCCCGCCAGGCCCCAGCCGCCCAGACATGGGCCGTGCACTGGACCCGGGCCCCGGGAGCCCGAGCACCCCCAAACCCCCCGGCAGAGGCCCCACCCAATACCCAGGAGGGCCAAGTGCCCCAGACAGCCACGCAGTGGGTCAGCGCCTGCCCCAGCGCCCCTGGCCAAGTGCCCTGGGAGTCAAGACGTGTAATAACCTAATAATAATTTATATATTTTTGATAGTAGTTTTGGGGTGCAGATGCTTAGAAATTCTGCTACCCTAATCGGGAGTTGTAAGACTGGTTGGTGGAGGATATATTTCTTTGTTATTATAGACTTAAGTTGTTGATATTCTAGGAATTTATTGCTGCCTATCTCGTGTTGCGATATGAGCTCATCAAATGAAATAAAATTTCCATTTTGGATTATATGTTCCAGATGTTTGATTCCTTTGATCTTCCACAGAGTAAAGTTTAGCATTTTTTTGTTTTGCAGTATGTCAGGATTGTTCCAGATGGGTGTAAGCTTACATGGGACAATTGAAGACTTTGTTATTTTAAGAAATTCCCACCAGGCTGTCAGAGAGGTGCTGATGTTAATGCTTTTGAAACATTTGTGATGTTTTACGTTTTGACTAATAAGTGGCAGGTCAGAGATTTCCAGATTATCACACAATGCTTGTTCTATATTTATCCATGGTTCATCTATTGGGCTAGGTTTAAACCATTTTGATATATACTGTAACCTATTGGCTAAGGAATAGTGCTGAAAATTAGGTAAATCTAATCCACCACAGTCCTTGGTCTTCTGTAGGGTTTTTAAACTAATATGTGGTGGTTTGTTTTTCCACAGAAATTTGGAGATGCATGAATCTAGTGACTTAAACCAAGTAGCAGATGGTTTTATGGGGATCATTGAGAACAAATAATTAACTTTTGGTAGTATCATCATTTTAATGGTTGTAACTCTCCCCATAAGTGATATAGGTAAGGACTTCCAACGAGAGAGATCGTCCTCTACTGTCTTTAATAATTGCACATAATTTAGCTTTGTTAGCTCTGAGAGCCTGGAGGAAATGTTTATGCCTAAATATCTAATATTTCCTGACTGTAAAGTGATCGCAGGTATATTCTGGACTCTGTAGTTAATGGGCAGAACTGTGGTCTTAGACCAATTGATAGAGTAGTCAGAAAGTGCTGAGAATTTATTCATGAGTGTGATCGTGTGAGTGAGAGATGTTTGAGAGTTCTGAAGGAAAAGTAAAACATCATCAGCATAAAGACTTATTTTATGCTCAATATTTTGGGGTTGGATGCCTTTAATATTTCTTTCTTGTCTGATAGCAGCTGCTAAAGGTTCGATGAAAATAGCAAAAAGTGAGGGAGAAAGTGGGCAACCCTGTCTTGTACCTCTCTGCAGACTGAAGTTTGGAGAGGTTTGATCATTTGTCCTGACACACGCATTTGGGGAGCTATATAATATCCTTATCCAGTTGATGAAGTGTGACCCAAACCCAAATTTGTTTAATGCTGCGAATAAAAATTTCCAGTTCACTCGATCAAATGCTTTTTCTGCATCTAGAGAGACTATTGTGGTTTCCAGGTTGTTGATGTTAGAATAGTCTATGAGATTAATTAGCCTGCGAGTGTTAGTGGATGAGTGTCTACCCTTTATGAAACCTGTCTGGTCAGGATGTATTATAAGTGGAGTTATTTTTTCTATTCTTTTGGCGAGGGCTTTACAAATTATTTTGAGGTCTGCATTTATTAGAGATATTGGGCGGTAGCTGGATGGAAGTATGGGGTCTTTTCCTGGTTTCTGTAGCAAGATAATGTTAGCAGAGTTCATGTGTGGGGATACTCTGCCATTCTGCTTAACTTGTAATACCATTCTGTGAAATGCAGGTGCCAAAACAGTCCAAAATTCTTTGTAGAACTCTGCTGGAAAACCATCTGGTCCCGGGGCTTTGTTACTAGGAATATGTTGAAGGGCTTCATGGAGTTCTCCTATTGAAAGAGGTGAATCCAGAGCCATTGCCTGTTCGGTTTGTAATTTTGGAAGGTTGATATTACTAAGAAACTGATCTATGTTACTGTCTGATGGATCATTTTGTGATGAATATAAGGTTTTATAGAAGTCCCTAAAAGCATTGTTGATTACATCGGGGTCATGGGTGACATTTCCTTTTGAGTCTTTAACAGAAGTGATTGTTGTTTTCTCTTTGTTTCTCTTTAGTTGGTTAGCTAGGAACCTTCCAGATTTATTGCCGTGCTCAAAGTTCTCCAAGCGAAAGTCTTTGTATGAGAAACTGTGTTTGTTTATCAATAATTTTGTTTAATTCAAGTTTAGCTTTTCTTAATTCATTCAGTGTGTGTTCCTCTTTGGAGGTACTGTAGACAATTTCTAATGATTTAATCCTGAGTTCTAAATCTGATATCCTTGAACTTTCCCTCTTTTTCTTATTTGATGAAAAAGAGATTATTTTGCCTCTCATAACTGCTTTTCCGGCTTCCCAAAGAGTACAAGCTGACATTCCTGGCAGGTCATTATTTTCTAAATATACAGACCATTCCCTTTTGAAATAATTAATAAAATCAGGGTCTTTTAGTAATGATGTATTAAATCTCCAATTCCTAGCTGGTGGTGTAACTCTGTTATTCTTCAGTGTGATAGAAACTGGAGCGTGATCACTGATAGTGATGGGGTGGATTTTGGTGTCTGAAATATCCCTCAACAAGGAACTGCTAACTAACAAATAATCTATTCTTGAGTATGAGTGGTGTACCGGTGAGAAGAAGGTGTATTCTCTAAGAGTGGGGTGGTGGGAGCGCCAAGCATCACAAAGACCAAAATCTTTCATATACTGTTTAACAATATTCGTGCACTGCCAGTTCCGCTGACTTCCTGAAGTACTGAGTCTGTCTACTCCTGAGTCTAATACCATGTTAAAGTCCCCTCCTATGATGAGTGTGTTATCTGAGTGATCAGAGAGTGAAGTGAAAAAGGAGTGAAAAAATGAGGGGTCATCTACATTTGGACCATATATATTTGCAATGCATAAATTCATATTTTGAACAGATAAATTAACTATTAGAAATCTACCTTCTGGATCTATAACTGTGTTGTTTACGGTGAAATTTACTCTTCTATTTATCAGAATGGCTACACCTCTTTGTCTGGAGTTGTAACAGGCTGAGTACACATGAGGAAACTGTGCTGTGGTGAGAACATCAGCTACAGTCTTTGATAAATGAATCTCCTGTAATAAAACAATGTCCGCCTGTAAATCCTTCAATTTATTGGAGATTTTTAATCTCTTCTCCCTGGACCCAGCTCCATGCACATTCCATGAGATAAACCTCAGTGTGGACATGCTCAGACTAACGCAGTGAGTGCTGGATGCTTGCTAAAAGCATCCCGTGCGTGTGTGTGCATATATGCTTCCATGAACATGCCATTGTTGGTGTTTCAGTTGTCAATATGAGATTGCTACAATATGTACTTGCGCTGTCGATGCTGTGTGGAACTTGATTATGTGCTCTGCTCAAAACTCTATGTGCGCCGTGCTTGTTAACATTACTTATTAAGGTGGAAACGCAGCGGGTTGGGGAAGAAAGACAGAATAGAAAAACAGTGCAAAAGATTATATTACCAGACATGCATTCATCTCGTGTCAATTTAGATTGTGTTTGATCTACTACTCTTCGACTTCTAGCCCTATCACTGTTGTACTCATATAAATATATAATAGAATAGAATATATGTATCTTCAAAAAGGAATTATTCTGTTGCGGTACAATGATGGCCTTTTGATAAGATGAATACATCATTAAAATGAACAAAATCAAACAGTAAGTATAATTCAAAGAAAAAAGATAATTAACGAGTGCCATGAAAGGCGATAATTGTGGACTTCTTTACAAGTGCTTTTTGCAAAACCACAGATTAAAGACACTGTTTGAGCACTATTAAATGTTGTGTACAGGATGTGTTGTCCATTATGCTGGAGCATGCAGGGTATATGTAACGTATTTACACTGCCCTGTGGCTAATCCATCTCTAGGAGGAATCCAGTTATAGGCATTACAAGCCAGAGAATGGAATAACATTTGTCTCATATATCAATTTGTATTGTGCTTTTTCTACTTCACAACTGTCATCTTAGCATATAATTAAAAAATAGAATACAATAGAAATTATATTGCTGCAGTATAATATTAGCTTATTGATAAGTTTTAGAGCCATGTAAGACGACGACTGTGAGAGTTGTTACCTGTACTTTTTTGACGAGGGAGCTAAATGAGCCTCAGATTGTTCGAGGACTGCAGTATGTTTTGAACAGGGCATGTTGTCCATTATTTTGAGCAGAGTTTTAATCTTGTCCTGGTTGCACCATAGGTGAATCAAGAGTGGGTGGGGAGACTCACGACAGCCAGAGAGGGGTAGAATAATTCTAAGAAATGTTAACCAAAGTAAACCAATTAATGGTACAGTATAAAACATATGGATTACACACTGTCGAACATTTGCCTTACTCGTGTGATGAACTCAGGTTTCCAGTCAGAGGTTTAGATTAGAGAATCAACTTGTTAAATGAGAGAAGAAGACTCTGACTCTGATGGAAAAATAGTGTCTATTAAAGGATTTAGCAAATATAGAAAGTCAGAGAACAGCCTTTAAACTTGGTAAAAAGAAGCAGAAAGAAAAGAAAATAGAAATAGAAAAGAATGGCCAGAATATTAAAAAAAGACATGGGGATGGGAATAAAACAATCAAATAGACAAATCATCCCAAAATCTTTATTCTCCTATTTTGCAGTTGGTATGGACGCCACATCTGTGTGACACATAATCTGGACAAAGAAACAAAAGGCATCCATAGCCAATACTCACCTTTTTTAATATATCTATTTGGATTTATTTTTTAACACTTTTTTCTTTTTTTTGTCTTCATATCTGCCTGCATAGTTATGTTGCAGACACAATCTGTTTTTTCAATTGTCTTGACAATGTCAGCCAATATATGTTTATTAATAACCGTGCTAGGGGCAGGAGGGGAATCAGTGACATATTCACATGGCCACGTGGCTAATCCATCTCTAGCAGGGGTCCAGTTTTAGACATTACAAGCGAGGGGTTGGAATGATATTACCAGACCAGCCTTCATCTCAGATATCAATTTCTATTGTGTTTTTTTCAACTTCAGTCTCCCACCCAGTCGTGTCATATAAAAATAGAATAGAATGAAATGGAAGTTGGGCTGCACGGTGCTGTGGTGGTTAGCACTGTCGCCTCACAGCGAGAGGGTTCCAGATTAAACTCCCAGCTCTGGAGTTTGCATGTTCTTCCCATGTATGCATGGGTTCTCTCTGAGTACTCTGGCTTCCTCCCACCGTCCCAAAACATGCATGTTAGGTTAATTGGTGTAGTTAAAACTGTCCTTAGGAGTGAGTGTGAGCATGTATGTGGTTGTTTGTCTCATTTGTCTCTGTGTGGCCCTATGATGGACTGGGGACCTGTCCAGGGTGTACCCCGCCTCTCGACCGATAACCGCTGGGATAGGCTCCAGCCCCCCCCTCCCCGTGACCTGACTGACAGATTAAGCAGGTATAACAAATGGATAGATGGAAATGGTTTTTTCCTGCCAAAAGAAAATGTATTGTTGCAGTTTCATAATAGTTTAATAATAATATTTTTAAACCTAGACCTTATTTCTGGCATGAAATATGTTCATCTACTCACCGAGAACAGTTTGGCGAAAATCAGCGTCCTTCGGAAGCTTTTTAGATAACTTGAAATCCGCGTATATCCATATAACGGAGTGAACGGGGCTTGGACGATGCAGCCTCTAAATAAGGCATTATCTGTCTTTATTTCACCAATACTTTAAGACGAATGAATGAACGAATGCGTACTACTACTCTGTTAGCTCATAGCTGCTGTTATGTGGCTACTTGCAGCTATAGGAGAGCTAACGGAGGGAATTCTACACACACCTCTACTGGGAAGACGTCTAAGCCACATCTAAGCCCCGTCTAAGCCCCGTGTAATGATGACAATGGTTGATTGTTAAACATGTTTTTAATCTATTTTACATTAAACAGACAGAGGGTTTGAGGTTAGTTGGTTTATTGATTTATGGATGGGGTGTCTGTGTGTGTGTCTGGCAGCAGAAGCCAGGAGTTGTGCCTCGTTTGTTGTAGTGTTAGGAACTTCGACTCTTTTGGCTGAATCGGATCATTTACTCTCGAACAGTAAATTGAACGAATCTTTGAACGAATAATTTCGTTCATTTTTCCAGCAGGAGGCGCTGTAGCCCTACTGTGGGCGTTGCACAGAATGGCCACGGTTCTAAACACTTAACACTGAAGGAAACATAGTTTGCTACAGCTGAGCTGACAAAATACAATACACAAAATGCCACAAACAATTCAAACCATGTGAAAACCTGGGAAAGCAAATACACAATAAGGTGACTTGTGTCTGTATCCTCCCTGCCATTGTTGTTTAAAGCCTGACACTGACTCGGTAGCTAACGATTGAGAACGATCGTTCAGCCCTGTCACGTGACAGCTGTTAGAGGACAAGTGAATGTAAAAGTCGCATTGATTTTGACAATTAGTAACACAATTAAGTGAGAAAAAAAGTAACAATAAGTTCCCTAAAATTTTATTGCATTTATTGTGTCTTATTATTATCATTATTATTATTATTATTATTATTATTATTATTATTATTATTATTATTATTATTATTATTATTTTATGGTAGAGTATAACACAAAATCAATATGTTGATATAATTTTCAAAATTATCTATTCACATTATTACATTATCATTTATCTATTTACACACTTCAGGCATTATATACACAACAACACTATACATATCTACAAGAACCGAAGACCACTAATTAATTATGATTTCATGACAAATGAATGAATATCACAAATCAGACATCATTCATTTCCTCCTTTGTTTCTCAGTCCACAGTAGAGCCCTGTGCGGGACTGTTTTCTTCACCCCGCTCCCGCTGAATTTCTGACCATTACCGCCCGCAATGTGTGTGTTACACTCCTGCCCGCAGCCGCAAAACTTTCGGAATTTATGCCCGCACAATAATAGAAATGCATTGATTTTGTGTCTTCTCCCGTCCCGCAGGAGAAAACACGTCATTTTATAGGCTATTAATAAAGAGATTCACGACAATTGAGAAACTTCTCCAAATATCACACTTGCATTGCTTTGTCTTTGTGCTGTAAAGACCTTCTTTGAGCTTCCTTTCCACATAATTTATTGACACCCTGTCGCTAGGCCACATCCCGATCTCACAGTGTTTTTAGCAGCCAGCCGCCAGCAGTTGAGTCGTGAACGAATCAATACTATTTCCTGTGCAAGGATCCATCACCCGAGGAGTTGAGTCATGAACGAATCAAAACTGTTTCCTATGCGAGGAGCCGTAACCCGGGGAGTTGAGTTGTGAACGAATCAAAACTGTTTCCTGTGCAAGGATCCATCACCCGAGGAGTTGAGTCGTGAACGAATCAATACTGTTTCCTGTGCGAGGAGCCGTAACCCGAGGAGTTGAGTCGTGAACGAATCAATACTGTTTCCTGTGCGAGGAGCCGTAACCCGAGGAGTTGAGTCGTGAACGAATCAAAACTGTTTCCTGTCCTGCTGACTGAGCTTATGCAGCAGCCGCCTGCCATGTGGCGAGAGAGGATACTGCATGGAAATGAACGAATCACTCACTGAGACTACTCGTTACTCCCGAGTCATATAAAAGATTAGTTAATATCGAACGAATCGTTCGCGAACGACACATCACTAGTTTGTTGCCTTTTCCATGATATTTGCCTTCAAGACTGTATGCTGATGCTAACAAGCGGTGTCAGGAGTAAAGGTTAAAAGCACAGAGGAGAAGGTGACTCATGGTAGGAAGAAGACAGGACATCATGAGGTGTCAGATGATGGTGAGCCAGTTGCATTATTTGAGCAGCTAGAAATACTGATAAATTGGAGAATTAACTAGCCTGGTGAAGTCTCTCGTCCGCTCTCAGGCTTCCAGAGATCAACAGGTGGAAAAAGAGTCCACACGCCAAGATCAAATATGAAAAAGCTTGTAGCTCCAGTTTTTGCTGCTTCCAGCAAGGCTTAAGAAACTGAGGGATGACTTTGAGAGCAGAACTGAGCAGCAGGATTATGATGGCGATGTAGATATTGGCAAGGATGAGAAACAAAGACAACAATGTGGTGGACCATCTGGCTGTGTGGTGTGATGCAACCAACCTGCTACTCAACACAAAAAGAAAAGAAATCATTGTGGACTTGGAGAGGCAACACGCAGCAGACCATCCAAGCCATAGGTGTGGTCTGAAGCGTGCATGGAAATTCCCAGGGACCCACATTTCACAGGATCTTTTATGGACAACTAACTGCTCCAACCTGGTCAAGAAGGCTCACCAGTGCCTCAAGTCAGCCACAACCAAGTACCTATAAAGAGTAAGGTAGGTCCAGAAAAGCTCAAGCCATCAACGTGGTATTCCTGCTGACATAGCGTCAGGCTGGCAATCTTCACAAAACATCTGACTTAGGATGGAGTCAAAAAGGCATTCTCCACGTCACATTAGTTAATTTGTGAAAATCATCAACCTATCTGCTCTTAGCACCATTCAAATTCACCCGATATTTTTCCCAAAATCAAGTCTGTCAATAACTCCAATTTTTAATCCCTGGTTGGTTCTTTATTCGCCGCCATTCATCTGCTACTAATGCGATATTGCACATATCGCATTAGTCTTCTGCTCAGGGAGGTTTTGGTGTCTATATTTGTTAATCAAAGTTATCCTTTGTTTAAGGATTCCAGTACCACTCACCAGATCACTATCATGTTAAATCACTCCATTTTCAGGTTTTTAAAGTTACCTGGAAGGAAGCCAATCTGCAAATAATTAAATTCAGGTGTTCCAATCACTTCCACGGCTGAAGGTGTATAAATTCAAGCACCTAGGCATGCGTCTACAAACATTTGTGAAAGAATGGGTTGCTCTCAGGAGCTCAGTGAATTCCAGCATGGTGATAGGATGCCACCTGTGCAACAAGTCCAGTTATGAAATTTCCTCGCTCCTAAATAATGTATGGCCTTCAGATTAGCTCAAGAACAGTGTGTAGAGAGCCGAGCAGCTGCATCTAAGCCATACATCACTAAGTGCTATGCAAAGCATCGAATGCAGTGGTGTAAACTGGAGAGCAGTGGAGATGCATTCTCTGGAGTGAAGAATCTCATTTCTCCATCTGGCAGTCTGATCTAGGTTTGAACAAATCTGGGTTTGGTGGTTTTGGCATTAGAATGGTACTTGTCTGACTGCATTGTGCCAAGTGTAAAGTTTGGTGGAAGGGGGATTATGGTGTGGGTTGTTTTTCAGGAGCTGGGCTTGGCCCCTTAGTTCCAGTGAAAGGAACTCTGAATGCTTCAGAATACCAAGAGATTTTGGACAATTTCATGCTCCCAACTTTGTGGAAACAGTTTGGGGATGGTCCCTTCCTGTTCCAACATGACTGCGCACCAGTGCACAAAGCAAGGCCCATATAGACATGGATGAGCAAGTTTGGTGTGGAAGAACTTGACTGGCCTGCACAGACTCTTGACCTCAACCCGATAGAACACCTTTGGGAGGAATTTGAGTGGTGACTGCGAGCCAGGCCTTCTGTCCAACATCAGTGTCTTACCTCATGAATGTGCTTCTGGAAGAATGGTAAAAAAAATCCCCATAAACACACTCCAAAACCTTGTGGAAAGCTTGCCCAGAAGAGTTGAAGCTGTTATAGCTGCAAAGGGTGGGCCGATGTCATATCAAATGGATTAAGAATGTTATGTCACTTAAATTCATATGCGTGGAAAGGCAGATGAGCGAATACTTTTGGCAATATGCTCTGTTGCACAACGGAAGTCACTCCAGAGGGTGACTCTGGAGTGACTCCCCCCCCCCCCCCCCCCCACCACCACACACATGCACACACAGAGACTGTGGACTTCCACACACACACACAGTGACAATAAAGTTGAATCTAATCTAATATAGTGTAGGAGTGTTTTGGGAACTTGAGCATTCTATGCAGTATAATAGCTAGGATTTTGGTGTAATTATAAAAATTGTGGAATCACTCAATAAAAAAAACAAACTACGGAATCACAATGTAATTAGCATTTCTACAGCAAATACTTTGACAATTCTAAATATGCAAATGAGTCTGCAGTTAAGAGCATGCCTACAGCACATAATGAGGTGTTTCCCCTGTCTGATTTTTTTAAAACATGTCCCCAATAAGAGAGTTTAGAGTTTTGGCTATGGAGATGATCATAAAAGTTCTTCCAGTTTAAAGACCAGGTGAGATCGCACTTATCAACTGTACAGTAAATATGCAGGTGTACATTTAAATTTTGTGTATTTTCTCCACGAACGATAGATAGATAGATAGATAGATAGATAGATAGATAGATAGATAGATAGATAGATAGATAGATAGATAGATAGATAGATAGATAGATAGATAGATAGATAGATAGATAGATAGATAGATAGATAGATAGATAGATAGATAGATAGATAGATAGATAGATAGATAGATAGATAGATAGATAGATAGATAGATACACTTTGCATTTAGACTGTGTGGACTGGGCAAGGGCCTAGCTATGTAATTAAGCTGAGGGGCTTAGTAGTGGGAGTGTCTCTTTGTCTGCCATATAAATGGACTGTTTTTAATCCTTGTCAGGGTTTGTTTCTCCAACAGTTTATCAGGCTGTCAGATCACCTGTCCTGTACCCATCTATCTTTGTCTCTTTTCTTTTTGCAAGAGTCCGCCAACAGCTAAAATGGAAGCTATTAAAAAAAAGATGCTAATGCTGAAATTGGACAAGGAGAATGCACTAGACCAGGCTGAACAAGCTGAGGCAGACAAGAAAGCAGCTGAAGAGAGAAGCAAACAGGTAGGTTAAGAAAAAGGTCACGTGCAATTATGATGATACCCCAAGAAAAAAGTACATCACATTTACTCTTTGCTTTTACATGTCTGAATCAAGATGCAATTACTCTGATTATATTCTAATACTAAGCATCCCATTTGATACAACTGTCCTGATGAGTGCAAATGGCATGAGAGAAACCAACAAATTTACTTTGTAAAAATTTACAATGGTTTATTTTTACCCTAAGACCTTAAAGATGAAACGTTTCAAGATTTCTTAATAGGCAATTTGAACAGAAGCAGTCGAATGTTGCTTTACGATGAGCTTAATAAAATGCCAAATAGAATACTTTAAACTGAAATCAATGGAAGTTATTACAATAAATATATAAATCATGAAAACAAATTTTCAGATGTATGCATGTTTGCAAAACTTTTTGATTGCAAAATTGGTTTGATCTTCCACACACTCAGCTTGAAGATGAACTTCTGCAAATGCAAAAGAAGCTGAAGGGGACTGAGGACGAGCTTGATAAATACTCTGAAGCCCTAAAGGATGCCCAGGAAAAACTTGAGGTTGCTGACAAAAAAGCTGCTGATGTAAGTAATAAAATTCCTGTTATGGAGCAGTGTTGTTATTAATGCACAATTTGTCATTTTCATTTACCTACTATATATTTTTACCACCTAGCTGTTTAAGAGAGTGCCACAATGCATAAATGCATAATTAAGCAAGGTATGACAGGATTTTGCTCTTTAGGAGATAAAACAATTGGATCAGGAGCTTGTGTTTTTTTTAACATTTAATTTAACTTACATTTAATGTTTTTTTATTTCTCTTTTATACTATATATATACTATATATATATATATATAAGTATAAAGCAGCATTTTACAGAACAAAACCACACATAGACATAAGACAGAGACTGCACAGCAATATCATATCATATCAATAATCTTTTTTCCAAGTACAATATAAGTCCTGGGGAAAAATAAATCCTGGGCAAATAAAATGCCTTCCCATACTTTTTCTTGACATTGTTTACCTGTAAATATGAATGAGAAGTGTGAAGAGTTGCATCGTAGCACTAAAATTCCAGTATTTACAAAACAGATCATTCAACATGAGCATACAAAATGGAGTGGTGAGTATGAGATTTAAACTAGCAATAAAACTTAGTGCTCTTTGGTACACACATATTTATATATGTATAGCATTACCATAATCCACCTCAGACATGATCATAGAGGTAAAAAATGTATATTAAGATATGGACTAAAACAATCAGGGATAAAAAAAAAATCCAGTAGCTTTGCATTTGAGGACATCATGAGTTTAGTTTTGTAGCATCCAAAACTGCATGTAGTGTAATTGATATCTACAATTCAACGATAGATTAGACAGACTTAGATTTATTTCAGACTGCCATAAAGACTGCCATAAATAACTTTAAGCTGAAACAGTCATAAAAGTTATGATGCATTAAGTGCAAGTCCATTTGATTCCCTGCTTCTGTGTTACATTCCATTCTCATCATGCCCTACATGGACCCCTCACAGCTGTTGGTTGGAGAGTCCTATTTTGACTATGATGTCCCCTGCTTAACCTTGACTGCAAGCTTAACAATGGTTGAAGTCCATTTTAGGTACATGACTCATTCCTCTCAGGTCACCACACAGCATCTGCCAATATTGAAATAAGCACACAGTGTTAGGATTGATTTAGTCTTGCTCCTTACAGGGAATTACAGTTCATTATATATTTATATTTTAAAGAATTGTATTAAAAATCCTGTTCTCAAAAAGTTTTCTGTAGGCAGAAAAGCAGAAAAAACTAAAAAAGTAAATTCTTAAATAAGTAAATTCTTATTTGTTTGTTTAGCAGTCTTACATACAAAATAAATGCATTTTAATGTCTTCACTGTCCAATAGGGGTGTATGGAGCACCTGTTTTTTTACTTTTTGTACTATGTATTTGAAACAATCAGCGGCCCTAATCTTTATGTATAGCACTTGTTGGTGAGTCCGAGCCTTTGGGAAATTTTTTCCCAAAATACAGTAAATCTATACCCGCTTAATCCAACTCAGGGTTGCAGGGGGGCTGGAGCCTGGGAAGGATACACCCTGGACTAGTCGCCAGTCCATCACAGGGCCATACAGACACAAATTAAACCAACAACCATCCACACTCACATTCACTCATAAGGTCAATTTAGAGTCACCAATTAACCTAATATGCATGTTTTTGGGTGTTGGGAGGAAGCCTGGAGAGAACCAACACATACACAAAGAGAAAATGCAAAGCTTGTCGAGTTGAGTGTCGTTCATGAACTATTGATGCACATGTTTTATGGATTTTAATGAAGAGTTTTATTCTGTTGTTTTAACAAACTGTTTAAACCAGGCTTCTTATTGTGGTGTCAACCCTGCTCATCTTGATTTTTAAAGAACCTATAGATTTAGAGTCCTAGAGTCCATTTTCGCTCATTTATCAGTTAGCCGTTAGCCGGACACTGAAGCATCGCAGCAGGCCCGGTCTCTGGGCCTGAGCCGTCATCATCACTGAATAGAAATGACTCCACTTACCTCCCCGCCCCAGCCTGTTTGTCTCAGCTGTGTCCGCCTATACGACAAGATATCCGAGCTCGAGAAAAGGATTTCCACACTCTACCAGATCCAGGTGGCGGAGAACCTCATGGACACCATCGTCTTCGGCCATGCACAATCTGATTCCCGGATACCCGAGATCATCACCCCCTTCCCCGCTGTCGGTGAGGTCGGAGCTGCAACTCTTGACGAGCTCGGTGACATCGCTTCCCATTCGACTGCTGATGCCCCTCTGCTGTCCTCCGCTCCTGATGACACCTGGGCACGGCTCGGAGCAAAGCCCAAAGCCGCTGCCAGCTCCACGCCATTTCACCCGGAGCGCTGGGCCTGAGTGGGTGTCAATAAAGGGAAACGTTGCTCCCCCCTATTTGCACCTGCACACCCACACTTTAGAATCCAGCTAAACAATAAATATGACATCTTCAGTGTCAAGGATTTCCCCTCCCTGGATGACAGGTCACGGGCCTCCTCCCCTCCAGGCACCTGAGTGTGTCTCCCACCACATCATTTGCAAGCAATCCCAGCCTGTGTTTTACTCCTGCTCATCACCACAACGGGTCGTCCTTCACCACCCACCCGATCTCCGCAGCAGATGGCAGTACTGGACCCTCCACCATCGGATCTATCTTCTCAGAGACCTCCGCGGAGGTCAGTAGCGCTCTCCCAGGTGCCACCCTTCTTTGCTCGTGATTGCATCGTTGATCAGGCATGTAGCGGTGCTCGGTGGGAAGACATTCTGCCACCCAGGCGCCTCTGTTAATGACATTAAATCATCTGCACTGCACCTAAGCGATCAGTTCAGGACTGTCTCCACTTTAGTTCTTGAGGCGGGTGGAAACGACATTAAACATCAGCGATCGGAGGAGCTCAAAGATGATTTCATCTCCCTCATTGACACGCTGCTGGACACCGGAAAGCAGCTGATCATTTCTCTGTGTTTTGGCAATCTTAAATTCAGTTGTCTCCATCAACTCCACACTTGGCTGAATGGGTATTGTATGCACAATAGTATCCCTTTCGTGAACAATTTTGTGGCATTTCTGGACAGACCTCGATTTTTTAAAAGAGATGGCTTTCACCCTAACCGAGAAGGCTCGCGCCTCCTAGCTGCCAACATTGAACTCACCCTCCACTCATGCACCGCCTGACTCACCGTAACCCTGTATAGCTCCCCCTATCTGTGCAGTAGCATCACTACACCTAACAACATCTCTGTAATAGTAACTAATCGACCACACAGGTCATTTGCGCCATCAACTAATTACAGAAACCCACTCAACTTGATTCCAATTAGACTTTCTTCTCGTCCTAGCTCTGCTGTGGTATTACATCCACCCCAGCTCAGTGAACTCATGTCATTACATGACTTTCGATCTATGTAAAGTTTCTACATAAGGAGTCTATTGTCTAAACTTGATTTTATTAACGTACTGATTACCGAATCAGATCTAGACACCCTAGTCATCACTGAGTCTTGGCTCTCTGGAAATGTGTCAGATTCAGATGTAGCCATTAAGGGCTTCAATCTGTTAAGAGCAGATGGGAAATCTAGAGGGGGTGGGGTCATAATATACATCAAAGAACATCTGGCAGCACGCATAATTTCTTCAGTATCTGTGCCCAAATGTTGTGAATATGTCATTCTGGATGTCACAGTTAGTGGAATTTATCGCCCACCCTCTGACCCTAACTGCCTGAGATGAGCTGGGAAAATTCCTCTCAGCCTATACTTCCTCTGAGCTAGTTGTTCTGGGTGATCTGAACCTAGATTGGTTATCTCCCTGCTCTTCTAAGCTAAAAGAGCTATGCCTCGAACTAAATCTGTCCCAACTGACCACTTTTCCAACCAGGCCAAATAATAAGGATAGCTCTAAAGCCACTCTGATTGATCTTATCTTGACTAACAGGCCCCAGAAATATCCATACAGCGGCGTTCTCGCACAGGATATCAGCCCGATTGCCTGTATAAGGATCAATGTATAAAAAATGGTTCTAATCCCTGGTTCTCTGCTGACTTATCTGAAGCCCTTCACCTCAGAGACGTGGGACCTCATGTACAAAGACTTGCGTGAATTTCCTACTGAAACATGGCGTACGCTCAAACCAAAATGCCCTCCAACGTACAAAAATATCCGGATGTATCAATGTGGGCGCACGCATGAATCCAAGCACATTTTGTTTGCACATCCCAATCAACGTGGAATTGAGCGCACATGTCAGAGTACCCGACTCCTCCCTGTCCCTGCCCCTACTTAAATATGCAAATCATATTTAAATTAGCTCTGCACCTGCGATCCCCCTCTCTGCACAATCAGAAAATAAAGAATAAAGAATGCGTAAAACGGAAAAAAGAATAACTTAACGGAAAGTGAGCTGGAGGTGCTACTTTCTGAAGTGGAGCCCCGCAAAAATGTGCTCTTTGACACGCTGGCCTATAAGCAGCAAACGTAAGAGGAGTGGGTGGGAGAGGGTGAGCGAGGCCTTCAATGCTGAGGAGTTGAACAGAGAGTCGACACAACTATGGGTGACACTGCTCTCTCAGGGGTGGTGACTGTGGGAATGTGGGTGACTCTGATTACCCCCAAGGTAAATACCTATATTTGTGTAACTCACAACAAACGTGTTCATACAGTAATCGAGAGCAGAAGTGCACCAGGGAAAAGGTGAGACTCATTGAGACATTTCACAAGCACGGGGTTATTAACATGTTCACACAGAGATGATTAGGGGCTTGTTAGAAAGATCTTAAGCTGTTGTTTAACCAGCAAAAAAACAGCAAGTTACTAACTTTAACCACCAACTATGATGCTGTGAAGACGGGATAGAAATTTTCTGCACACATGCTCAATGCACTTCATGGGGAATAATATTAGGACAATTACACGGATAAAGTTACTCACCAAGAAGCCACCCATCGCGCACAGTGCCAGCTTGTAGTATGTTCCCAACAATGCTGTTACTCAGAATGTATGAGTCGTGCGTTGAACCAGGCCACCTCGCCACAATGTTAGTTAAGTGCATTTGCGCATCACAAATGATCTGTACATTGATGGAATGGAATTGCTTCCTGTTGACATACACAAATTCATCCTGTGATGGCGCTTTTATAGCAATGTGTGTGCCGTCGATAAATCTGATTACATTAGGAAAACAAATTAATGTTGGCCTGTTCAGCTGCATTGTGGGAATTTGATATACCTGGCTGAGATGCGGATACTCCCGTCCCACACGGCTGGCATGGCTCGGCTCAGGGTCCACTGGCACAGTCCCGATCGGTCGGCCAGCTCCCTTTGAAATGGCCCGGTTGCCAGGAACCCCAACGTGGTCATCACCTTTATGGGAACAGGCAGCGCATGGCTCCTCGCTGTGTTGCGCTCCAACGCCGGCCGCAGCTCTGCACTTAGCTCCAGGAGGATTGCCCTCGGGAACCTAAAGCGGTTGATGAGCTACTTGTCCTCATGTGCCAACAAATCATGTCTGTCTCTAAATACACACTCTCTCCTTATTGCACCATTTGCTATGTCTTCCAACACCGCTAAAGCAGCCATTGTTTTTAATAGTATGCATTGCACCACTTTGCGCATACTTTTATATCCACTCGTGTAATTGCAGACACATGGGTGTGTTAATTGTTAATCAGTGTTAATTGTTCATGTGTCTCAGATGTGCACATTGCTCATTCTGAGGACAAATTGTGTTTAAATTTATTCATTATAACAGATTCCCAACATCACCTGTAAGTGTTGCCAAAGAAACAACCGCTGTAGAAAAGTGCGTACGACAGCCCAGACATTTGCGTGAGGCACCGCACATTTCGCTCTTGATACATCTGATCGTTGACGTGAAAAAGTGTGTATGCCACTTTTTTGTGCGTACGTACCCTTTGTACATGAGGCCCCAGGCCTGGTCAAAGGCTTACTAACAGCCCATCTGATTGGTTGCTCTTCAGAAAGTTACGCAATAAATGCATTAGCTCAATTAGGAGAGCTAAGTCCACCTGCTATGTATCCTCTCTTACTCCCAGCCATGGTGATACTGCCAAATTCTGGAAGACCATAAAATCTCTCAAATCTACACCTCGCTCTTCTTATCCCTCACAAATAATTAATGGTAATACTTGTATCTCAAATAAATCGGATATGTGCAATGCCTTTAACCACCACTTCATTACCTCTGGTCACTTGTTTGATAATAACATGGTCCCAGTTGTTTCTGCTCCAGATCCAGTAGTCAAAAATACATCCAATTCCCCAGCAGTCTTTACATTGAGACCTGTAAGCCAGCCTGAGGTACTGAAAGCACTTAGTCACCTTGACCCTAAAAAGTCCAAAGGCGAAGATGACTTTGATCCATATCTCCTGCACCGGAGTGCTCGCTCAATTGCTGCTTTCCTTACATTCATATTTAATCTGACATTATCATCAAGTAAAATCCCGCCTGTGTGGAAAGCTGCTCAGGTTGTTCCTTTATTTAAAGGTGGTGATACCAATACCTTAGATAATTATCGACCACCATCAAAGCTATGTTGTTTGGCCAAAATTTTAGAACACTTTGTAAATCTTCAATTGTGGGCCTTCTTGGAATCAAGCAGCATTCTTCAATCAGAACCGTCAGGTTTCAGACTGGGACCGGGTATTGCACTAAGGTGTTCCACAAGGGTCCATTCTCGGCCCTCACCTATTTTCTCTTTACGTTAATAACATTGTCCTCGCCTTCCCAACCTGCAACATTCATTATTATGCAGATTATACTATTGTATACAGCATGGCCCCTACTCTTAAATCAGCTGTTGATAACTTACAATCTGCCTTCAACCATTTCCAATTGTCTCTTATTGCACATAAACTTGTATTGAACTCTGGAAAAACTAAATGTATGTTGTTCACAAGGTCCAACGAAAATAACTCATGTCTTAGCATTGACACCTTACATGGACAACTCATTGAAACTGTCAATACTTACAAATGCTTGGGCATTTGGCTGGACTCCAAGCTCTCTTTTTTTCGTACTCATGTTGATCATCTCATCAAGAAACTCAGGCCTAGAATTGTTTTTTTTTATGTAGAAACAAGTCTTGCCTTTCAACTTTTAATAAGAAGACTATTGCACATGCCTCTGTAATGTCTGTTCTTGATTTCAGTGATGTAATTTATATGCATGCTTCAGCCTCAATACTGAAACCCCTAGTTGCCATTTTCCATAGTGTCTTATGTTTTATCACCGGGATCCATATTCAACACATCACTGCACTTTATACAGCAGTAGGTTGGCCATCCCTCACCGCCCGCAGAAAACAGAACTGTCTTATATTCATTTATAAAGCACTACTTGGAACACTCCTTCCAAGTGGCTGTAGCTCAGGAGGAAGAGCAGTCGCCCACCAATCGGAAGGTCGGTGGTTCGACTCTGGCTTCCCCAGGATACATGTCGAAGCGTCCTTGGGCAAGACACTGAACCCCACGTTGCTCCCCCAGTGTATCATTGGGGGTATGAATGTGTGTATGAATGATTAGAAAAGCACGTAGTTATATCTTAAGACGTGCTGTATGAGTGTGTGTGAGTGGGGTGAATGCGGCATGTAGCGGTCAGCTAGACTAGAAAAGCGCTATACAAGTACAAGTCCATTTACCATTACCATATCTGACACTTTTAAACTTCCGCACTACAGGTCTCCTCACCCGCTCTCAGTCCCATATCAGACTCCACCTTCCTTACACAAATACAGAATTAGGTAAAACAGCCTTCTCCTTTTATGCTCCATACCGATGTAATAAATTACAGGCTTCACTGAAAATTGACAGACTCTTCTCACTTGGTGCTTTTAAAAGAAAACTTCATACCACGTATTGGGTGTTCAGACCTGTTCCTGTTTATTTTTATTTTGTTGTTTTTACCCGTATTCACTGTATTGTATTACTGTATCATTTTTGTTTTTGTTTGCTACAGGGCGTCCTAGAAAAAGAGAGCCCGCTCTCAATGGACCCTCTCTGTCAAAATAAAGGTTAAATAAAAAATAAAACTCCACACAGAAAGGAACCTTTTTGCTGTGAGGCCATGGTGCTAACTACCATTTGAATCTCCTGTTCATTCGTTCTCAAGTAAGGTAATCACCTCACTAGAATCTTGAATAGATAACAGTTAAATAACTATAGAGATTGATAAATAGAGACTGAGGCATTGTAGCTGTATGGTCCATGCATCTGTAATTTGAATTCAAAACAACATTGATTCAATCCCTGATCCCCAAACTGATCCCCCAGGGGTCAGTTCTAGGCCCCTATATACTGTTCTCCCTATATATCTTATCCCTGGGGTTGATATTTATGAAGCATGGTATTCCTTTTCATTGCTTTGCTGATGATGTGCAGGTGTACTTGCTATTAAAGGCCCCCTCCCCCTTCATGCTGTGTTTAATTGCGTGGCAAACATTAAAACATGGATGACCTAAACTTCTTAAAATTAATTGAAAACAAAACAGAGATTGTGCTATTTGGTCGCCCTGACCTGGTCCAGGTCCTTGCCAGCTCCCTTGGCCCACTAGCACCTTACATAGGTTCCCATGCCAAAAATTTTGGTGTAATTATCGATGGGGCGTTTAAATTGGACAAGCAGGTCAGCTCTGTGGTTGAGGCTAGTTTCTTTCAGCTTCGACTTCTAGCCAAAGTCCAACCCGATCTAAGAAGGGCTGATCTTGAAAAGGTAACACATACTTTTATCTCTTCGCGTTTAGATTATTTCAACTCCCTGTATGTTGGCATCAGCCAATCAGAAGTAAACCGTCAACAGCTTGTGCAGAATGCAGCAGCCCGTCTCCTAACCGGGACAAAGAAACATGGGCACATAACGCTGGTGCTTTCTTCTCTTCACTGGCTTCCGGTTAGGTAGAGAATTTATTTTAAGAATCTTTTATTTGTTTTTAAGTCTCTGTATGGACTGGACCCAGAATATTTATCCAACCTTATTAATGTGCATCGACCCTTCAGAGCCCTGAGGTCAGCTGACCAGTTGGTTCTGGACATTCCTAGGTCATTCCTTACAACTAAAGGAGATTGAGCCTTCGCAGTGGCGGCTCCCACACTATGTAATGGTTTGCCATTTTCTGTGCAGTCTGCGACCAGCCTCTCTACTTTTAAAACACACCTTA